>NC_132878.1:94546338-94892157 GCF_030463535.1 Salminus brasiliensis
AGTTAAGTAACTTAAAGCAACTTTATGCAACATTTTTACCTTAAAACAGCAGCTTCAGGATCATGCTGATCCTCCAATTACTGAAATAAGAAATGACGCCTCCGTCGTTCCTACTCCAGGCCGAACGCTGCTACTGCACTATGGAGCTGTCAGTGTAGCGCTGTGTAACCCATAGAGTCATATTAGTGTAAAACCCTGTAGTATTACTCTACCGCCTCAGTCCACATGCTTCCCTACCTTTAGACGCTGTTTCTGTATCTTTCAGCTTGTCCAGAAATGCATGTGTACAGCTGTCCATGAGGGGGCGCTCAAAGTGTGATTTGTGTTTACAGAAGTGGAGAAAAAGATTTACAGTCCCAATAATTACCCAAACATTTTTGCATACAGCTGCTTTAAAGGGCCCATATTATTATTATTATTAGATGTATTTTTTGTTTGTTTATTTATGTAAATAAAAGAGTATGATATCATATGTACACAGTGTTCTAAAGGATCCTGTTCATGAAAACGTATAAAAACTTGAAAATGATGAATGTATTACTTTTTTGTGATGTCACAAACACTAACCACTAACACGTTTACATACTGTCGCTGTTGGACAGAAACCTTGTAATTCCATTTTTAATTATACAAAACGTCACCTGGGACTGGGAGGCTTTTAACCGTGTATCTCTTGAGCCCTTGCTGAGATTTGACCTTACGACCTCCTCACACTTGATGAGCAGCAGTTAGACCGTAGGGCCGGTCTAGACACACAGTTCTGAGTAAATTTACCTCCCTTCTTTCTCAGACACAGAAATGTACACGACTTCACCTCTCTAGGCTGGAGCGACCATCTAACTGCTTGCTGGTCAAGAGATTCGGGAGATCATAGGTTTGAAGCCCATCAAGACCACTACCAGCCCTTCATGATCAGGAGTCTGAGTATAGGGAAGGAGGACTTCTCCCATGTGATAGGGGGAGGTTTAGCCAGGTTCTGGGTTCAGATGGGAATAAACAGTAAACAGATTGAGGGGCGGAGCCACATACTAAACATCTTCAAACCATGTGAAGCACCTTTATTTATGTATTTATTTTTAATTTCACTTTTTTCCCCCAATCTGGTGCTGCCAATTAACCCACCCCACCCCCGGCACGAAGCAATGCTCCCTCCATTACTCGTGAAGCCAGTCATCGCCTCTTTTCAAACTGCTGCCAAAGCGGCATCGCTGCCAGTCGACACACCTGGAGGAGAGCGCCAGGTCCCCAGCTCTGTTGGCCTGTGCCAGCCAACGTCACTTTAAGATTGATAAGGGGAGAGAGCGCCATCTACCACCCGAAGAGAGCACTGCCACTTGTGCTTTCTCTGACTCTGGCCTCTGATGGCAAAGCAGCATGGCTCAGCAGGGTTTGAACTTGCGACCCCTGGGCCATAGTGGCAGCCCATTAGACCACTAAGCCAGTCCAGGAAAAGACCAGGCAGGTGCATCTATATTTCGTAGGCGAGGCTGAATAAGTATAAGTCAGAAATGCTTTTTGCTGCTGAGGGTTTTTTTAGATTTCTCAAATTTTACCTGAACTGTAACAAATTCCCATTAAACCATCAGAACCTGTTCTGCAGAGCACACTGTGAACCCAGGAATCACTGGAGGAGAAAGTGCTAAAAGCTTCTATTTCAGTTAAAGCAGAGATGCTTCATGAAAAATGACTGAGCAACGACACCTGTGCTTTATGCAGGCCCAAGGTTTGCACCAAAGACGGCACATATCGATCCCTGCTCTGCGCTCGGATCCCGGTCTGGAGCACAGAGAGTAAAAAAAAGGTGAACATGTTTATAGCGGGGTTTATATCATTCCAGTAAGAAATACATAAAGTCTGTGATGAATTCCGCCAGCAGAGCAGGTAGCGTGTGATGGATGCACTGCTGTCTGGAGCTGACAGAAGTTGGGGAGAATTACTCACGGTTTCAGCAGCCTTTGACTACCAGCATTTATTATGTAGCTTACCGAATTACTGCAACCTGATTTACCATCATTGCCCCGTGCTGTTTACCCTTTTCGCTGTTAAGCCAAATGCGAACAGATCCGCCAATTATGTCAATTTATTTCAGAGGTCTGGCAGACTGGCCCGTGTCACTTCAGTGATCAATAGCTTGGCCTGCTCCGATCAGTTCAGCGCACCACTGCAGCTGCGGGCACGGCTGAAATGAATAAATATGTGCTTCGCAATCTGACCGCTCTGCAGCGCTGAAAAAGACTCAGCGGAGAATATATATATAATGGAGCAGAAAGTGAAAATCGTCTCGAGCGATCTTTTGACAAAAAAAGGCCTGTTTTAAATCAGGCTTAATTGACCAATTATGTCTGTTTGAGGGAAACATCTTCTTCAGCTTTGTGGAAAACTCAAACGTCAATTTTTAATCAGTCCTACATTTTATTTTGATGTCACGCAATGACAAACTGTCACAACTAGTAGAGACGTCATCGGCAGTTAGGCTGACTGTGTTTTATGTTTAGAGCTACATTAGAGTGGTCACAGAATGCATTTATTGAGCATTTCAGATGTTCTTTGGCGTGTAGATAATAAGCACGGCAGGCAGATGTATTTATTTATTTATTTATTTATATATAAAAAAAAAATCCCAATTTCCGAATTGCCAATTAAGCCACCCGTTCATAGCTCCCATAGCACCAGGAGGGTAAGGACCTAACACATGCCTCCTCCAATATATGCAACGTTAGCCATGGCCTTACTTTTAAATGCCACCGATGCAGCACTGCCGGGCAGCCGACACATTCAAAGGAAAGACAGGTCTAGCGCCTCTGCTGGCTGGTTGCAGTATGATGTGTAGCTTCACCCATCCCCAAATGTTTCAATGACAAAACACTAGAATAGGAGATATTAGTCCATAAACACCTCAATAAACATTCCTATACACTAGAATAGGAGATATTAGTCCATAAACACCTCAATAAACATTCCTATACACTAGAATAGGAGATATTAGTCCATAAATGACTCAGTAAACACTTCTATATGCTAGAATAGGAGATATTAGTCCATAACACCTCAATAAACATTCCTATACACTAGAATAGGAGATATTAGTCCATAAACACCTCAATAAACATTCCTATACACTAGAATAGGAGATATTAGTCCATAAATGATTTAGTAAACACTCCTATACACTAGAATAGGAGATATTAGTCCATAAACACCTCAATAAACACCCCTATACACTAGAATAGGAGATATTAGTCCATAAACACCTCAATAAACATTCCTATACACTAGAATAGGAGATATTAGTCCATAAATGATTTAGTAAACACTCCTATACACTAGAATAGGAGATATTAGTCCATAAACACCTCAATAAACACCCCTATACACTAGAATAGGAGATATTAGTCCATAAACACCTCAATAAACATTCCTATACACTAGAATAGGAGATATTAGTCCATAGACACCTCAATAAACACTCCTATACACTAGAATAGGAGATATTAATCCATAAACACCAACAATCAACACTCCTATACACTAGAATAGGAGATATTAGTCCATAAATGACTCAATAAACACTCCTTTACACTAGAATAGGAGATATTAGTGCATAGACAACCTCAATAAACACTCCTATAAAGTAGAATAGGAGATATTAGTCCATAAACACCTCAATAAACACTCCTTCACACTAGAATAGGAGATATTAGTCCATAAATACCATCAATACACACTCCTATACACTAGAATAGGAGATATTAGTCCATAAACACCTCAATAAACACTTCTATACACTAGAATAAGAGATATCAGTCCGCAAACACTTCAAATAAACACTCCTATACACTAGAATAGGAGATATTAATCCAGAACACCAACAGTAAACGCTAATATACACTAGAAAAGGAGATATTAGTCCATAATCACCTCTATAAACACTCCTATACACTAGAATAGGAGATATTAGTCCATAGTCACCTCTATAAACATTCCTATACACTAGAATAGGAGATATTAGTCTGTAAACACCTCAATAAACACTCCTATACACTAGAATAGGAGATATTAATCCATAAACACCAACAATAAACACGCCTATACACTAGAATAGGAGATATTAATCCATAAATGACTCAATAAACACTCCTTTACACTAGAATAGGAGATATTAGTCCATAGACAACCTCAATAAACACTCCTATAAAGTAGAATAGGAGATATTAGTCCATAAACACCTCAATAAACACTCCTTCACACTAGAATAGGAGATATTAACCCATGAATACCATCGATAAACACTCATATACACTAGAATAGGAGATATTAGTCCATAAACAACCTCAATAAACACCCCCTTACACTAGAATAGGAGATATTAGTCCATAAACACCTCTATAAACACTCATTCACACTAGAATAGGAGATATTAGTCCATAAATACCATCAATAAATACTCCTATACACTAGAATAGGAGATATTAGTCCATAAACACCTCAATAAACACTTCTATACACTAAAATAAGAGATATCAGTCCGCAAACACTTCAAATAAACACCTATACACTAGAATAGGAGATATTAATCCAGAACACCAACAGTAAACGCTCATATACACTAGAATAGGAGATATTAGTCCATAATTACCTCTATAAACACTCCTATACACTAGAATAGGAGATATTAGTCCATAGTCACCTCTATAAACATTCCTATACACTAGAATAGGAGATATTAGTCTGTAAACACCTCAATAAACACTCCTATACACTAGAATAGGAGATATTAATCCAGAACACCAACAGTAAACACTCATATACACTAGTATAGGAGATATTAGTCCATAATCACCTCTATAAACATTCCTATACACTAGAATAGGAGATATTAGTCCATAATCACCTTTATAAACATTCCTATACACTAGAATAGGAGATATTAATCCATAAACACCAACAATAAACACTCCTATACACTAGAATAGGAGATATTAATCCATAAACACCAACAATCAACACTCCTAGACACTAGAATAGGAGATATTAGTCCATAAATGACTCAATAAACACTCCTTTACACTAGAATAAGAGATATTAGTCCATAGACAACCTCAATAAACACTCCTATAAAGTAGAATAGGAGATATTAGTCCATAAACACCTCAATAAACACTCCTTCACACTAGAATAGGAGATATTAACCCATGAATACCATCAACAAACACTCATATACACTAGAATAGGAGATATTAGTCCATAAACAACCTCAATAAACACCCCCTTACACTAGAATAGGAGATATTAGTCCATAAACACCTCTATAAACACTCATTCACACTAGAATAGGAGATATTAGTCCATAAATACCATCAATAAACACTCATATACACTAGAATAGGAGATATTAGTCCATAAACAACCTCAATAAACACTCCTATACACTAGAATAGGAGATATTAGTCAATAAACACCTCAATAAACACTCCTATACACTAGAATAGGATGTATTAGTCCATAAACAACCTCAATAAACACTCCCATACACTAGAATAGGAGATATTAGTCCATAAACACCTCAATAAACACTCCTATAAACTATAATAGGAGATATTAGTCCATAAACAATCGGGTAAATTTTAACATAGTCTTAATGTGTTATAAAAGCGTAATTAATAAAAATAATCTTATATTTAATGTATTATATATAATATGAACTTTGCAGACCTCCCTGTTGTGCTCTATACACAAATGAATTTATTCATAATGTCCCTGTGGTCTGGCCAAATAAGCAAACAAACAAATAACTAATTAAATAAATATATAAACAACAAGTAATTAAGTAAGTAAATAAATAAACAAATAAGAGAGATTAGAGATGGGTTTAGTGACTGTGTTTGTTTTCTACTTCACTACATTTGTATGAAATCTAATAAAACCGCTCTCAGTATAATTGCTAGGGGGATTTTTTATTATTATTTTTTTTTATATGCCGTTGGAAGACAGGAGTAAGCACACAGTGCCTCCGGGCACTCCGTCAAAATACAAACTCATTACATTTAGCAGATAAAGTAACTTAACTATATTCCAGGTGTCAAAAAGGACATTAGGTGCACGAGCAGTGGCGGCGGCCGGGAGAGCACTGGGCTGAAGTGTTTGCTGTGTCAGATAAGGGCTGGCCTTCTCGCCGTCTCTCTGGAGAGACCCCTGAACAACAGTCAGCAGTCAGGGAGGCACCTGAAAGCCTTCCTGTCCTCTGTACCTCTCCCCTCGATTCATCCCCTCATTCCCCTCATCTCTCCCTCTGTCACCCTTTTCTCCATCTCGACCTGAAAATGGACTTGATTGACGTATCAAGGGTAATCCCTGAGCGATCGACTTAAAAAAGACGCTTTTGAAATTAAAGCGAAACGTACACACGCTTAAAGAGACGCGTCGCCCGTCACATCCTCCGCTGCTTCCTCCCAACGGATCTAGATGTTTACACACTGTTCAGTCAGTTCAGGAGGAAAGATGGAAGCACTGAGAAGTGGTCCTTACACAACAGGACATCTTTTTGGACCAAGCCAAGGAGTTTCTTGTCAAGCTCATGCTGAGAGAAGAGACTGTATGAAGGCTACTGTTGGTCTAGACAGTATAGCTACATCCCTTTAGTCTGCTCATTCTCATGTCTGGCAGTTGACCTTGATCTTTGCTTAAAATGGACTATAATAGAGAGAATGGCATCTCTATCACTGCCACTCCAAGCCAGAACGCTGCAACTACACTATGCACATTATTTGGACAAAAGTATTGGGACACCTGCTCGTTTATTGTCTCTTCTGAAGTGAAAAAAAGAGTTTATTGAATTATATAGTTTGTTAAACTGACTGTCTCTGCTGCCCAGAAGGCTTTCTACTAGATTTTGGAGCTGGAGCATTGCTGTGAGGATTTGATGATTGCATTCGGCGACCAGAGCGACCATACCTCATCATCCCCAACTCCCTAACCAAAAGGATTGGATGGAGCACCATCCATCCATCCATCATTCCAGAGAATACGGAGCTCTTCCACTGCTCCACAACTTAATGCTGCTGCTGGGGGGGAGGGGGGCTATATATATACGCCAGCATGGTGCCAGTAGGTTCATGTTTATCAGCTCCTATCAGAGAGTCTATTGGCAGTACTTCTCTACAGGGTCTAGACAAGCTGTGTGTGTGCATTTGCACATCTGTGGGACTGAATGCATTTATTTGAAGGGGAATGTAGTGTAACTTTAGGCTACACAGTTACACCATGCTGTACCTTGAGGAACAAAGCGTGTAAGTGTATAGTACCTCTTTTTCTGACCAGAATAAACGACGGACCCTGTCATTTATCACTGTCCACTCTAGCATTTTTAGTACAAGATTTCCAGAACATTTAAAAGGCTATGTGAGGCCTGAGAGGATTTGTATTCTGAGAAGATCAAATACTGACCCAGCAGTCTCGAGAAGGCCACATGGGCTTAAGCCCACATCAAGGCTAGTTTCTCCACCCCCACCCTCCACCCCCCCAAACACATCACTGCTGAATATCCCGAGCGCATTCAATTTCCCGACACATACGATGACAAACATACACAATAAGAAAAGGTCAAGAAGGTCGTGGATCCTTTGCTCTTACATAAGGACTTGCTTGGCGGACCTTTGATATTCTGTGTTCACCATTTCAAACCCGTCCTCCTGCTTCCCATGACCCACTTCCTTTAATTGAGCATTTTCTCCCCCTGCTTCTCTCTCTCTCTCTCTCTCTCTCTCTCTGCCACATCTCTGCTCCTAATCCCTCGTGAGTCAGTGTTTCTCTCCTCTTTCTGTTTTTCTATTTGCTCCCGTCCCTCTTCACTTTCTCCACTGCTTTCCTCGTCCTCTTCGCCGGCTGGCTTTCATTATTGCCTCCTTCCATCTCCTTGTTCTTTTTTTTCCCCCCTCACCTCCCTGAAGTCTAGCTCGCTCGCGCCAACTCTTTGTCTGTTCCCTTCTGTAACGCACCCCCACCGAATCTATTTGTCTCTCTTTCCTCTTGAAGGGAGATGCGCTTCAATTCGGCTTCAATTGGGTACCTCCTCCGTTCCCCGTCCTGCTTCTCGGGGGCTTCCGTGGCACTGAGCAAATCTGATGATCGATTTTGCCTCTTCTGACCCGAACCAAAGGAAGAGCACTCTTGCCTCCCGCCTGCCAATCAATTACCACACCAACCCAAGCCCCCCTTCGCCACCAAAAAGCCTCCCTGCAGTCTCTGCTACCCACCTTCCATCTTCTCCTCCTCCAACTCCAAGAAGTCCCACCGCCATCACCTCCAATTACCCAGTTCGACAGAGTGCCCTCCCACGGGGTCTTCCCTGATTGTCTTACCCTTCCTTCCCTGCTTCTCACCACACACTCTTCTTACTCCACCCCCCCACCACCACCACCACCACCTTCCTTCTCCTCAACACAATTACAATTATCACAGTACCCTCCGACACCCTACCCATGTTCCTAGACTACTTCTCTTCCGTCTCTCACTCTCGAGCTCGCTCTCCCTTGCCCAATTCCCAGAGGTGCATGTTCCCTGGTTCTCCGGTGGTTGTTCTCAGATTTAATTAAGGCCCTGATCCCACCGGTTCCTCACAAGCATGTTACTCATTACTCTTAGTCTGGGTGCCTTGGCATCAACCGAATAGCAGTCCACCGCACTCTCATTTATGGGTTATGTTGGAAGAATGTGCTACCCTCCTAGTGTCTAATGGGTACCGCTGCCATTCAGCTCCCGCCTTTGGCCTGCTAGCAATCCGCTAATTAACACCGCCACATAACAATGATACCTTCTCTGAGTGTTTTTTCCTCCCGTGGTCTCCTTTCGTGAGATTCTATTATTGCAGCATTTTTTCTTGTCTGAGCTCAAGACGGGGTTGCTGTAGATATCTCCAGACTTACCCAGAGAGCGACCCTCCTACAGAGCTTTGTCCCAACACTAATCTAACACCCTGATCCAGGTCATCTGAGATTTCCAAAAGGATATGAATGTGAAAGAGGAGAAAGGTGCATTGTGAAACAGAACCTCAAGCGTTAACTGGTTGATGGAGACCTGCCTCAGTTTCCAGGTTACAGTATTACCTGGATATGTAGCAACACCACTGTAGGGATTGAGGGGAGGGGGATTCACATAATGCTAGCCATTTTTCACCAGCAAATCAGATAACCCTGGAAATGTGTCCTGGGATTTGGTGAATAGTAAGTCAAGGGAGTGTTTATACAACGTACACACATGTGCAACTACACTAATGAATGCTGTTCGAATTCTAATGGTGGCTATTTTTATAGTAGGTAGTAGTGGTAGTGTATGGTTTGAGACACAGCCCCGCTAAACTAAAAAAACGTCAGACAGGAGAAGCTAAAGCGTGGGAATGTGGACAGGTCTGCATAGAGACTTGCTCGTAATCAAGATCTGGACAGAATGGCGTTGGAGTGAGCAGGCAGGCAGGGTTAGTACTAGATTTTGCAGGCCGGAGTGACCCCATGAGTGGCCTCAGTCCACTTGTCCGGTGCACGGCAGAGTCCAAAAGGCATTCGCGCGTACTCTAATAAATCGCTCTAACAGTGCAGTCACACCAGGGTTCGTTTTAATAGAACCGAAGCTGACAAGTATAAACACACCCTCCTGCAACAGCCAATAGTGACTCTTAATGTCTACTTATTGCCACGGATGGAGGAACTGTGCTAGAGCCAGATATCATGGAGCCTGGAACTGAGTCCAGAGTTTCCACGTGTTTGTCTTATATGTTAGGAGGGGAAAGGCCGAAAAGGTTGTCCAAGCAGCAAAGCTGTAGGCAAGCACAACTAATCTGAGTCCTGAGTCCCTACTCTTTCTCCCACTTCATCAGTTCATTGGGTAATGCGTTTTCTTTTTTTTTTGGTTGGTGCAGAAACACATTGAAGGACTCCCCGTGCCTTTCATGGCCGTGTGGGATTTGTTTGGCTGAGTGCACACATTCATCCCGCTCGGCATACAGGGAGCAGCCCTTGTTTGTTTATGTGGTTCCCTCTCATTTGTTTGCTTGGCAGCCAAATGGCAGTTAACGCTGAGGTCTTCTGTTTGGCTAAGCCAGAAGTTTGACTACATTACTCTTTGATGGTCCACAGAAAAGATGCAGATGCACCTTGTCTTTGACTGATATTTGTCCAAAGTCCCATCGCAGTCTTAACCCATTACACTGTTGGGGCTCCCAAGGATGGAACATGGTCCCATCACTGACCCTGGTGGGCATCCATATGTGTAATCAACATGGAACCCATAGACAAAAAACCTTCTGCTTCCCAGTTGGGCGACCCATACAGACCTCTACATAGACATGTAGGCATCTGTAGATGAGCCTGTGGGGTACGGTACGTAAAAATAGAGCATGACCAGAAGATCAGGTTTCGCCAGATCTTTCCTCCATGACAGCCAAGCTTCCCAAACGTTCCAATGGGAATTTCCCGGAAAGCCCTACCAGTGCCCGTGGGATTTGAGGTCCAGTAACCGCCGACCATCCATTAAGCCCTGAAACAATAACACCTCCAGGAGGGTCAGGCTTCAGCCGCTGGCCACGCACTCTGTATCCTTAAGAGGGACAGGGCTGCGTGCCATGCACGGCAATTCCTCCTACTTTTCCCACTACGATAGCACATCAGAAGATAACCCCGTGCCAGCTCCATACCCCACGCAGACAGCCATGGGCAGATTGAGATAACAAGCACCTCTCATTTGTAACAATCTGTCAACAAATAGCGTTTTTTTGACCTTTAATCCTGCAGCAATCTCTCAGCATCCCATCCCTGACTCCTCACCTCAATCTAGCGATCCTCTTCTCACAGCCTGAGCATCAAAAAGGTGGTGCCCGGAAAAGCAAAGGAGGAACAGGGTGGGTGGGGTGGGGGGAACCCTTTCGTACTCTTCATTTCAGAAGTTCTTTTGAAGTAAAAGTTCACTCAGTAACATTTTACGAACAACTTATTCTCTATCTGTTTGCTTGATTTCCTATCGATTTCCCCACGCCTCGGTCTTGGCAGAAGAGACGAAAGAAGAAAAAGAAAGAAAAAGAAGAAAGACAGAAGCAGGGAGAAAGACAGATCAATGCTAGCGTGACCTCCCACAGGGATATCAGACGGATGCGCTTCTCGGCGATCATTAACCAATTCCACGCTGCCAGTCCAAGCAGAAATACTTAAAAACCATTTCATTTTTTTTAAACATATCTCTCCATTTTTGTTTTCCTGGGAAAACCTGATAATCTGAACCCTTCCCCCCACACCCACCGCCCCGCCGCACTGTTCCAGGGGGGGCTTTTTTCCATATTGGATTCACGAGAAGCTGTGACCGTAAAATGCAGAGTCGTTATTCTAAATCGTTAGAAAGCATCAATATCTGTGTGCCTGGAGGAGCGGAGAGAGGAAGGAACGAGTGCCAGGCACTGCTGCCAGCAAACCGCTCTCACCCTGAGAGAGATGGAGAGCATGTGGGCCATGTTCACCTGCTCTGTTGGCATGGTTGCAGTGTTGCCGCATGTGATTCATCCATGTATGGTTCACTTGAGCTCTTGATTTGAACAATTCCAACCCCCTACACAAAATGACAGGAGCATTGCTGAGCCTAGATCTAATGTAGACCTCAAATGATGCCATTTAGACGGCCCGCAGGGAGGCCCTGGATTAGACCGAGCTGCATGCTGACGAAAAATGGGGTCATAAGAAAAGGCCTGCCATATAATAGAGCTAAAGGTGTCCAAAAGAGGCTTTTATTGAGTATTGTGGTGAAAATGCTCAGATCTGCTTTTACAAGTCTACTTACCACCCTGTTATTTTACACTGATTTTCCTTTAATGGTGGGCTTGTGGGGAAAAAAATGGCCAACTCTGCATTAATTGGCTGGTTTATGGCTCTGTGGCAGCCCATGACGGTAGCATGCTATAGCCTAGCCTAGTGCAGCATGGCTAAGAACTCCAAACTAAATGTTGGTACTTAGTTTTAGGGGTTCTTTGGAGAGTCTTGCTGACCACTCCAGAGGCACCTTTGCACTGATTAACCGCACTGGTTTCAGCTTTGGTTGTCTAGTGTTAGCATTCAGCTGCTCCGGAAGCTTCCTTGCACCGGATAACCACATCGGAGTCTGCTTCCATTAGCTAGCATTACTTTTTAGCCGCTACAAAGGCACTCATTGCACTCATTTCATTGGACCACAGCTTCTGTGTCTGCTTCCGTTAGCTAGCGTTAGCTTTTAGCTGCTCCAGAGGTGCCTTCATGCTGGAAAATGACATAATGGTCAAACTGACAGTGCTAATATTGCTAATATTTGATAAATCTCACCCCAGAGCATCCCACCCATGAATCCGTCTGTCCTGGCCCAACTACCCTGTTTATAGGGGAGTGAATTACCCACCCCATCCACAGAAAGTCCAAACCTTGTTGTTTTTACTATAAAACCCGCAGCATCATGGGACAGCGCACCTGTCCGTACACTGATCAACCACAGAAACTCTAACTGCCATTGACTACTGTGTGATAATGGCTAACCGAAGGCGAGGCTGGATTTAGTGCTCTTGTCTGCCCAAAATACCGCCTGAGGCAAAATATGACATGGTTTAGGCACACAGATCCACTAGCCTCCTCGCTCTCAGAGGCTGGAGAGCTGCACTCGTTCCATTAAGCAGGCAGTGTTTACTGCTATTTGTATTGTATAAAACCTGAGGGATAATACTCTGCGATCGGTTGCCCGCGCTGCCAGATTGTTGTCATGTTAATCACGATTAAAATGTTTTCGCTAAGGGATGGATGATGCAATCCGAGCTGTTCTCAGGCAACGGAGTTTGCTTGATCTGTGGCGGGTCGGGGGGCTGACAAAGTCAAAAAGTTGATATGCGCATAATTAGAGGTAAACTTTACCCAAAATGCTAATGTGGCTAATAATGAATGAAAGCCATCTATTCACTGTTAGCCATAGCTCACATTCTTTAGACCCGCCTGGACAAAAGTATTGGGACACCTGGTCATTCATGGTTGCTTGAAATCAATCAATCAATCAATCAATCTGTCTTTACTGGCCTGGGAAGAAGAAGAAGGCTTTCTACTAGATTTTGGAGCAGCACTGCTGTAAGGATCTGATCATGTTCTGTGACAAGAGCGCTAGTGAGGTCAGGGTGTTGGATGATGATCACCACCCCACCTCACTTTGTCATCACCAACTCATCACAAAAGTACGGGATGGAGCATTAACCATCCATCACTCCAGAGAACACAGCAGTTCTTCCCCTGCTTTGCAGCTCAATGATGCTGCTGGGGGGCTTTATACCCCTCTACTAGCACAGCAGTGCTATTAGGCAGCATGGTGCCAATAGGTTCCTGCTTATCTGCTCCAGAGAGTCCTATTCTATTGGCAGCATTTCTTCTCTTCTCTACAGGAACTAGACAAGCTGTCCACCTGTGTCAGCAGCAATGGGTACAATCTAAAGTAGATAAATGCATTCATTAGAAGGGGTGTCCACAAACATTTGGGAATTATTGTGCATGTGTGTTCTCATGGGGAGTGTCCCATTATGAGGATTGTCCCCTAGGGTGCATTGATCAAAAACACCAATTAGCACCCTAAGCTCTTAGCACCATCTCCAACCTCATACTGTGTTGACACCGTCTCCTTTGCTGTAGCCTCCTCCCTCGCTCAGACCAAGCATGCAAAAGGCAAATAGGCAGCGGCAGAGCAGGCAGGCCCTGGCAGGCCCTGGCTGGCCCGTCATGCATTATTCATGAGTGCACGGCCTCACGGCTCTCTGCACCACTGGCCGTCACACTTGGCGCGCTCGGGCCGGAGAGGAACTCTCCCACGGCCTCGTCCTCCATGACATTTTCGTTTTATGCGGCGTCGCGGCGCTCCTTTTCTTCTGGGGGAGGAAGTAATATCCGTAATGGCCGGGCAGGACAAGGGCAGACATAGGCCCATGCCAGCAGCGTCTTGAGGCGCTACAGCAGCGCAGCGGGCTATTGGACTACGGCGAATAGAAAGAATACGGCGGAAAGGGCTCTGTGGCTGTTCTAGAGTCCAGCTCGTACCAAGACGCTTCATACGTACTGTGTGTAACATGAGGAGGCACTGCAGTGCACAAACTGCTATGTGGGCATGAAGGGGGAAGCCTTGTTCCACTTGCTATGCTAGAGTGGTGCAAGGACATTAGCTTTAGCTGGGAGATGGGCCAAAAAACGAAGAGCCGTACCCCCTTGGCCACTCGCAAAGAACAGATGAGCAGTTAAGTGACCAGGCAGCAGGGATGTGCTGTTGCCATGATTACATGGCCATGTGCAGTTTGGTTGCTGATTAAATTTCTCTCTGGAAAAACATTACGGCCCTCCGAGCGCAATGCCTCCGGACCAAAGTCTGAGAGACCATTTAAGAGCTGGTTAAATGAGCCCATGAATAAATTAACTTACCAACACACCAGTCCTAACTTTATAGCTGTCCAAGAAAGAGTGGACGGTGTGCCAAGATGCCGGGAGTGGAGTTTAAAGTCATTTCCACTGAAATGTCCAATAGCAGGTTAAACGGCTATTACGCTGGGAAGGGGAGATCGTTAACTGTGTCCATGTCCATTATTTATCCATCTTCTGGATGTGTGCATCACTTAACACTTTATTTATTAGGAAGAAAAATACATAATGTGGCACTTGGCCACATTAATGCAATGGAAAAACTGACCTCTGTTCAACAGCATGAAGCCAGAACATTCAGACTAGCCGACTAGCTAATTAAGTAAGGGAGACCATATTTTGTTTTGTTTTTTTTTGTAAAAGAGGACACTGGGGACACACACATGGAGTTAGGATGTTGTGGGCGGGGAGTTTAAGTAGTAGCTCGAGTTGGAGGACCATAGCAGTGTGTATGTGTGATGGTGGGAGGGGCTTAAATGCCTTTAAAAAAACATGAGTGTGTAGGCATTTCTTTAGACTGTAGTCAGTCTTAGTCTTCTGCTGTTTCTGTGGTTCCAGTGGTTCCGGTGGTTCCAGTGGTTCCAGTGGTTGTGTAGATTCAGGTACATATGCAGTTTTTAAAACTGTCACTGGAATGAAGTGATTGGAAAAGGAAACACTGACGTTAAAATCAAAGCAACTTTCTGGACGTTTTACGTAATTTAGAAATCCCACCCAGATGCGTTTTTAAGATCATGAAAAGAGGACACGTCCAGGACAAAGAGGACATTCGTCTTGGTCATCAACACCAAAGAACTATAAGGCTAACGCTGTTTTCCTTTTACCTTAAAGGTGCCTAGAATGGAAACTGTTGTTCGAGTTTTGTAGATCATCATGTGCCATGGACCTTAAACACTGTTGTGTCCTCTTTCAGACACAAAACCAGTAAACCCCCCAAAAAGTGACACCCCCAAAATTTACATACACCCCGCCCACTAGCAAAAGCCTAAATGAAGCGCCTACTTCAGGAGAATTAGGAAACAAGACTAACCAGGCTGAGGGTTAACCCTAGGCCGACCAGGTAACACATCATTTAGAGAAGGGACAACCGGGGGAAGCCTTGGTGCGGGTATCTCAAAGCTCAAAGGCCTGGGCAGTGCGATGTATCGCGAGGAAGCTGCTGAAGCATCGATGCAAGGCTAAAAGCTAACCCTAACAGACCCTACTGCAATGTCTTCAGCTAGCTAACCAGGGGTTGGGGGGGGGGGGGGGGGGGGGGCACAAAAGAGTAGTAATACTATTGGGTAAGTCAGGGTATAACAGGGTGGGAAGTAGGCTTGTAAAAGCACATCTGGGTGTTTTTCACCTCGACCAAACTCCCATACGTTCTATTTATGCGTCAGAGAACAGCGTAGATACATTGCATTCTGTGCCACCTTTAAACAAAGAACAGGACTCTTAAAGCTCTCTCTCAGCCATCATCCATTTTCCCAGACGAAAGAGAAGTGTTTTATCACCTCAGCAACATTTACATGGCAAGAAATGATGAGGAAATGGGCTCGACTCCATAATGTATTCATAGATTTATGGGTGCAATGTACTGAGACCTGATATATAAAAGTAATGTGTTTATGGGCTGTAGGAGTTTGGCTCATTTCGAATGAGAGAATGCAGGTTTTTTACTCTTCTATAATGTTCACAGGGCTGCCGACAGTCACTGTTCACGTCAATTGTGAAGAACGTCAGCATGTAAACACCCCATAACACTACATAGCTTAGATAAACATGGGCCTGGAGGTCTTATCTCCTCTACGTCCTCTGAGGTCACACTATTGTGTCTGTAACTATTTAGGTAGTGCTGAGTTCGCCGAGGATCAATTGAGCGATTACGTTTTAATGAGAAACTGTTGATGCGCATTCAGCCAGATTTAGAGCTTCTATCCATCATTGCCATCCCTCCTTTTCTTCTCCTCTTTAGCTCACTCCATCCATCTGTCCTCGCTAAGTGATACGGGGAAGGGTGGAAAGTGTTCCCTTATTAAAATTTAATTACAGGCAATTCTGCTTTTTTTTCCCCCACAATCAAAAAGCCCTCGGTCGTTTACAGATACACCTTCATCTTGGGTTGCTGGAGCACTTTCTCTGTTCTGGCCTTTCACCATCCTGAATTTCCTGGACACTTACCTGTACCATTAAGGGTCTGATTGGTTCTTTCAGCCACGGGGAGAAAGGAGAACCATCTAGAAAGCATTAGGCAGTACAGTACAGTGCAGTACGAGCTCATTAAAAGGCAGCTCAAACGAGATCTAGCGAGAATCTAGGTTAAGTAGATGGTTCCTAACCAGCTTTACCAGGAACCTGACTTAATAAGTAAGTGGGGGTATGAGTCTAAGTCAAGTCTTAAGTCTCTGGGGTACGAGTCCAAGTCAAGTCTTAAGTCTCTGGGGTGCAAGTCCAAGTCAAGTCTTAAGTCTCTGTGGTGCGAGTCCAAGTCAAGTCTTATGTCTCTGGGGTACGAGTCCAAGTCAAGTCTTAAGTCTCTGGGGTGCGAGTCTAAGTCAAGTCTTAAGTCTCTGGGGTGCGAGTCTAAGTCAAGTCTTAAGTCTCTGGGGTGCAAGTCCAAGTCAAGTCTTAAGTCTCTGGGGTACGAGTCCAAGTCAAGTCTTAAGTCTCTGGGGTACAAGTCCAAGTCAAGTCTTAAGTCTCTGGGGTGCAAGTCTAAGTCAAGTCTTATGTCTCTGGGGTACGAGTCCAAGTCAAGTCTTAAGTCTCTGTGGTGCGAGTCTAAGTCAAGTCTTATGTCTCTGGGGTACGAGTCCAAGTCAAGTCTTAAGTCTCTGGGGTGCGAGTCTAAGTCAAGTCTTAAGTCTCTGGGGTACGAGTCCAAGTCAAGTCTTAAGTCTCTGGGGTACGAGTCCAAGTCAAGTCTTAAGTCTCTGGGGTGCAAGTCCAAGTCAAGTCTTAAGTCTCTGGGGTACGAGTCCAAGTCAAGTCTTATGTCTCTGGGGTACGAGTCCAAGTCAAGTCTTAAGTCTCTGGAGTGCAAGTCTAAGTCAAGTCTTATGTCTCTGGGGTACGAGTCCAAGTCGAGTCTCAAGTCACAGGTATCCGAATCTGGGTTGAGTCTCAAGTCCCTGGGGTGCAAATCCAAGCAGCTAAGTTAACATTGGTTTGGGTCCTTTTCTCCCCAGTGGACCCTACCAGAAGACAGATCCCACTAAAGCCACAACAGCAGATGCCATGTTTACAGCTCCAATCACCATCCAATCAAGACACAGCACTCTCTTTACACTCGCCTTTTTCGAAAGGAGCTTCTACTAGAATCAAGCTGGTATGGGGCCAGAGCAGAGTGGTCAGCAATCAATTGTTTCAAATCAAATGTCCTACTTATCCCAGATAATGTCAATCAGCCAAGACATGTTTGGTGTCCAAATGTTGCTTCTTTGGTTTAGCACTGGTGCTGCTGTAGTCTAATCTAGCTAACATACACCAGAAGTCAACTAATGACTCTCGACCCTCTTAAACCTCATCCAGGTCTTTGTTAGGGTGGTGTAGACTTCTGGATGTGCTTTAGGTTCCAGAAAAAAATACAGGAAAAGATTTTGTATGACTATTGACTTCTATGCTACCAACTAACAAAGCTACACCAACATGGACACCAACATGTCTCGGCTGATTGATTAGTTACGGGGAGGTGGAAAATTCTGGAACTTGATTTTTTAACCAAACAAACCAGGTGTAAACAACTTTCACACTGTAAAAGAAGGGTGTTGAAAGCTGAGTCTTGAGTCTTGAGTCTCTGGGATGTATGTTAAGTGAGTCGAGTGGTTGTCAGGGCTATGAGGAAGTAGCAGGATGGATAATTATTTAGTTGGTAAATTAAATAAATAATTAACGACAGATTAACGGATTAATGGAAGAATCGATTCACAGTGATCACAAAGCATTGTCTGTATTCCACAGAAACTCTCCCACCTCTCTGTGGCTAAGTGTAGTAAATGGAACGCTGGCTACTAACGGGATAATTTCATTAGTGGATCATCAGAGTTGACCGCCTCCCTTGTCACGGCCTAATGGACGCTGGCTTCTCACTTCGGCCCTGGGCTCTGATCCTCTGTAATGGTGCAGTGGTCAGTCACCCTTTGCATGGAAGATTTTGCTCAATTCACATCAACAGCCTCCCCCTCCTCTCGCGCAGAACCTCCCTCTCTTTCCCTCGCCCTCCCCCTCTCTCTCTTTTTCACTCTTTCTCCTTCCATCTCCTGCCAACACCTCTGTTCTTTAATGACCCATGACTTCCCCACTGCTCACACACACATACACACACACACACACACACACACCTCAGACAAACTGATCATCCTACACACGGCGTATGTCCTGGTGCTGTTGCCTCTGTGTTTATGGAGGGTGGTAAATGTGTTTGTGCTGCCGCGGCTGTGTACGCTCGATTGCTTCATAATGAATTTATAACACTGCAGTGTGTATCTGCATATGAACGTAGTGCACAGGACTGCGCCTCTGGATGTGTGCATATATTAAAGGCGTAAATATGACCTCAATTCAGTTTGATCCCTCTCCTACCATCACTCAGCACAGTGTTAGCCTGTTCAGGCACCTGTTAGCTGTTAGGCTTAGGTCTTGAGTCTCTAGGGTGTGAGTCTGAGTCAGATCTATATGGTGTGAGTCAAGTCTAGAGTCTCTAGGATGTGAGTCTGAGTCAAGTCTCTTTGGTGTGAGTCAAGTCTAGAGTCTCTAGGATGTGAGTCTGAGTCAGATCTATATGGTGTGAGTCAAGTCTAGAGTCTCTAGGATGTGAGTCTGAGTCAAGTCTCTTTGGTGTGAGTCAAGTCTATAGTCTCTAGGATGTGAGTCTGAGTCAAGTCTCTTTGGTGTGAGTCAAGTCTAGAGTCTCTAGGATGTGAGTCTGAGTCAAGTCTCTTTGGTGTGAGTCAAGTCTAGAGTCTTTGGGATGTTAGTCCAAGCCAAGTCTCTGGAGGGTGAGCCTGAGTTGAGTCTCGAGTCTCAAGTCTTTAGGGTGCAAGTCTGAGTGGAGTCTTGAATCCTTGTATGTGAGTCAGAGGTCAGGGGGTTCATGTCTCTGAATGCAATTCTGGCTTTAATGTCAGTCATTGGAGTGTGAGTGGTAATCAAGTCTTGAGTCTCTGGGGAAAAAGTCCTGGAAGTCTGAATCGAATTTTGAGTCTTTAGGGTGTGAGTTCATGTTGAGTCTCGAGTCTCTGTGGTGTAAGTAAGTCTGAGTCAAGTCTCCGGAGTGTGTGTCAAGTACCAAGTACCAAGTCTGAGTTGAGTCTCTAGGATGTGAGTCTGAATCAAGTCTCTGGGGTCTAAATTGTATTTGAGTCATGAGTCTCTGTGGTATGAGTCTGAGTCTGGGGTATTGAGTCTTTGGGGTATTAGTCTGAGTCAAGTACCAAACCTCTGGGTGTGATTCTCTATGGTGTGAGTCTGAGTCAAATCTTGAATTTTTGGGGAATTAATCCCAATTGATTTTCTTGGGTATAAGACTGATTTGATTCTTGAATCTTAGTAGTGTGACTCTGAGTCAAAGACCAAGTCTCTGGGTGGGATTCTCTAGGGTGTGAGTCTGAGTCAAGTCTTTTGTGAGACAATTTGAGTCTTAAATCTCAAAATTGTCTCAAATTGTCTCAAAAAGAGTCTCAAATTGTTGTGTGCCTTAAGTCTTGAGTCTGAGGCAATTCTGACTTGGAGTGTGAGTGGTAATCAAGTCTTAAGTCTCAGGGAACAAGTATGAGTCTTTGGGCTATAAGTCTGAATGAAGTCTTGAGTCTTTAGGGTGTGAATTCGTGTTGAGTCTTGGGCCTCTGTGGTGTGAGTCTGAATTAGGTCTCTGGAGTGTGTGTCAAGTACCAAGTCTGTAAGTCTGAAGTCATGAGTCTTTACGATATGAGTTCGTGTTGAGTTTTGAGTCTCTGGGTGCAATTCTGAGTCTGAGTTGAGTCTCTGGGATGTAAGTCTGAATCTCGGGTCTGAGTCCTAATTGAGACTGTACACTAATCTTAAGTGTCTGGGGTGTAAGTCGAGGGTACAGGACTGATTTGAGTCTTGAATCTTGGGAATGTGAGTCTTGGTCAGGCGACATACAACTGGAGTACGTCTCTGAATGCAATTCTGACTTGAATCTCAGTCATTAGAGTGTAAGTGGTAATCAAGTCTTGAGTCTCTGGGACACAAGTCCTAGTCGAGTCAAGTCTTTGGACTATCTGAATTAAGTCTTGAGTCTTTACGATACGAGTTCGTGTTAAGTCTCGAGTCTCTGGGTGCAATTCTGAGTCTGAATCTCGAGTCTCTGGGATGTGAGTCTGAATCTCGGGTCTGAGTCCTATTTGAGACTGTACACTAATCTTAAATGTCTGGGGTGTAAGTCGAGGGTACGGGACTGATTTGAGTCTTGAATCTTGGGGAAGTAAGTCTGAGTCAAGTCTTGCGTTAATCAACATGCAACTGGAGCGAGTCTCTGAATGCAATTCTCACTTGAATCTCAGTCATTGAAGTGTGAGTGGTAATCAAGTCTTGAGTCTCTGGGACACAAGTCCTAGTCGAGTCAAGTCTTAGGGCTATAAGTCTGAATCAAGTCTTGAGTCTTTACGATACGAGTTCGTGTTGAGTCTCAAGTCTCTGGGATGTGAGTCTGAATCTCGGGTCTGAGTCCTATTTGAGACTAAATACACTAATCTTAAGTGTCTGGAGTGTAAGTCGAGGGTACAGGACTGATTTGAGTCTTGAATCTTGGGGAAGTAAGTCTGAGTCAAGTCTTGTGTTAATCAACATGCAACTGGAGTGCATCTCGAGTCCCAGACATCGCCCAGGGATGCGAACTAACAAAGTAAAAAAGACATATTTCTTTTTACTTCAGGTTGACTTTAAAAACACACTGAATATGGAAATATGAAAGGAGGAAACTGTTCACACAGAAGTGGAATGCAGAGAATACTGAAAATTGCCGCAGTTGCTTCTCCAACTTCAGAAGCATTTTTACACTCCCAGCATACACAGAAGTGTGTATCTGCATGAGTGTGTATATGTGCATGTACAAGATCATGTGTGTGTGTGTGGGTGTGTGTTTGCAGTGCCATACTATGAGTAATGGACACTGCAGTGCTTTGGTGCAGTGGGTCCTCGGAGAGAACTCTAGTATGACGGCCATCCCTTTGCCCCACATAGAGGCCACTCCAGGCACTCTGCACAGGGGTGTCCTGCACACTGCTGCATAAGAGGGGTGCAGGGGAAGAGTGAGAGAGATGCAGCACACGTTTCACTCAGCACTACAAAGGAGCAGCAGTGCTGTGGCAGGATTACACTGTGTAGCGCAACAGAAGGTGCTGCAGGACAGGTGCGGAGGAATTGACAGCCTATTGTACATTGTCATTACCCTGAACAGAACAAGTGCAATCGGCAGCTTTACACGAAGGAGCCGACGGATGGTAAAAAAGCCCATCTGTTCTTAACAGCACGGGAAAGCACTTTTTTTGGGGGGAATAAAAAGCAAAGGGAAGAGTCAGGAATCGTCAAGGAAATAGGTAGGATTATTAAGGGCTGGCTGGCTAGCTGCAAACTACCCACACAAACTCCCAGTCTAATTATTATTTTTTTTAAATCAATTTGATGTTAAAGATTTACATTAAGATTCTCACACTGGAATGAGATTTAAATACTACATTATAAGTATACATATATTTGCTATAATAATATGTCAATTTTAAGAGATATAAGACCAAGCTAAATCAGGCAAAACACATTCACTATACACATTTACATATTTTATTTTATTAATAATAATAAAAAAGCACAAATACTGTTAATTTACTGTTTGTTTTAAATATTATCGGAAAACTACAAGCATAAAACGGGACATGCCACATACAATATATGGACAAAAGTATTGGGACACATACACATTACACCCACAAACCTTGACTCTGGCCTACAAAGCCAAGACTGGACCAGTCAGCCCCTCCGTACTTGATGGCGATGGTCAATCAAAAGCCGATCCGCACCAAGAGCCCTTCCAGCTTCAAGTACGGCTCGGCTCGACCCGCCATCCTTTAAGATCCATGGAAGACGAGCGTCCAGACTTTTTTCTGTCCTGCACCGAAGTGGTGGAACGAGCTTCCCCTGGGTGTCCGAACAGCAGAGTCCAACGCTCGCTGTCTTCAAACCCAGACTGAAGACCCTCCTCTTCTGAGAGTACTTGGGTGAATAGCAGAGTATTATGGTCTCCATATTGACTTGTGTTTAGTAGAGTCTAAGATTAGAGGATTTTTGAATTATTAGTCTAAAAAAAAAAGCAAAACACTTTTGTAAGTCGCTCTGGAGAAGAGCGTCTGCTAAATGCCTTCAATGTAAATGTAGATGTTCTGACGTTCTGTTCTAAACTAAATTAATATGGAGCTTTGGCCCTCCCTATGGCTCCCATCTAAGCCCCATATTAACTATACAACCCAGATGGGACCCATGTTTAGCCCTTCTCAGCCCTATCACTGACCCCAGTAGGAATGCATATGTGGGGCCAACGTGGAACCTGAGGGCAAAACGTTCTGGTTCCTAGTTGGGCTACCCATACAGGCCTCACATGGACATGTTCAAGTCTTGAACAAGGACTCTTATTTTGGTGTTTCTGTCTGAACTGGGAATCAAACCCCAAACCTTCTGAATAATGTGTTTATTAATATAATAAAATATAAATAAATTTAAAAAAATATCAAATACATCAAAAGGATTTAAAAACATATTTGCATAATTAAATGGTTAAGATGTAAAAATGAATAATAATAATAATAATAATAGTGATAATTCGGGGTAGGTTTGGTTTGAAATGCACCGTTCTAAAGAGACTTACCCAGTCTGGATTGCTCACAGGGGTGGTGAACGCAACCAGATGTCTGAACCAGATGTTAGGGCCTCTGAAAGCTCCCTCACAGAAAGAAATATCATACTAAATGGTTATGAATACACCCCCTGATTCTTAAACGCTATTTTACTATAGTTTAGAATAACAATTTTGGCTTAAAACATATTGTTGTTAATGAATTCATGCCAGTGGGATACATGCAAGGTGAAATAGTGCCCAAAGGGAACTTATTTATTCAGATTTTCCTCCCTCTGTTGTACCGTCATCAACATTCTCCATAAAACTCAGTGGTGGGTTTAGATACTTCATAAAATGGCTATAATGTGCATTGTAGTTATGGCAACGCCTGCATCCATTCACCACCACTGTAACAAAAGTTTTACACTGGTCTGAATCACTGTTTACATCTCACCCACTGATTTATGCAGAATTATAGAAAATCTGGTGGAACTCCCCTTTAAGAGGTTCGATGACCGTAGTCTTACAGGGATTTACGATTCTATACGTTTAGCCCACTGAAAAGAGCTAGATGAAGCTTTGTCGGAGCTTGAGAAGAGCTTAGCCAAAGGACTGAGAGAAAGAAGAAAGGCGCAACTCCAGTACTGCAGCTTACAGGGCCTGATCAATTATTAATGCTGTGCAGATTAGCAGGGGAGCCAACAAATACTGCCATGATCACCGTCCACTCCTCCAGAGGCAGGGAGGAAGACGGAGAGAGATTTGTTTACCTTCATTTAATCAGGAAAGCCTTCCTGAGATGATCTTTTACGGGGGTCTCCTGGCCATGACATGCAGCAACACATGTGAACACTACCAAAAATGATGTTAGCCAGTAAAATTCATATAAATCCAGTGTAAATATCCGATATTTCTTATTGCTGTATGAATATTATGGGATTATTCTACTCATTCCAGACTTATTTCTATATGTTTAAGCACATTTATATCTATTGAAAGTGATGTCTTATTCCACTGGCAGGTCATTTAGCTTGTTTTTTTACGTAGCTATTATTTCTTGAATTAAGCAGAATTGTCTGGCAACAAAATAAGACACTTTTAGTAGATCAAATAATAATAAAAACAGGAAAGATAAGTTAATAATAATAATAATTATTATTATTATTACTATTACTATTATTATTATTATTATTATTATTATTATTATACGTAGCCTAGATTTAAGAGAACTGTATGAGAGTATTTAACAGTAAGTACTAACAGGAAGTGTTGCTATGCCAACATACTGTAACAAGTGCTCCAGCCCCTTCCTTTCAGTTTTGCATTGAATTGTGGGTTAATAGTGTCCATAGTAATTAATCTGCACCTAAATTAAACACTTTATATATGTTTTATTATCTATATATAGGATAGGATATATTATTATTATTATCTATATATAGGATAGGATATATTATTATTATTATCTATGTATAGGATAGGATATATTATCATTATTATCTATATATAGGATAAAATATATATATTTGTTATTATCTATATATAGGATAGAATATAATTTTTTTTTACTATCTATGTATAGGACAGGATATATTATTATTATTATTATCTATATACAGGATAGGATAGATTATTATTATTATCTATGTATAGGATAGGATATATTATTATTACTATTATTATTATTATTATTATTATCTATATATAGGACAGGATATATTATTATCCTTCATACTCAAAAACTAGTTAATATTAGTAATTAGGCCGCAACCGGGACGCAGCCTTAGCTTTTTCTAACAGTTAGCTAAAGGCTTCGGAGTTTACCACAGTGAAATATACGATCCTGAGGAACCTTGAGGAACTTTTGGAGGTTCCTCAGTTTAAAACTGTAGAGGAACCTTTTAAGGTGCTTTGAGGAACCTTCAATAAAAGGTTAAGAAGAACCTCTGAAAGTTCCTCAAGGATCTTATCCTTTTAACAGTGCACAGCTGGTATGACGATCCTTTACCAGTGTTTTATGGCGAATCTAACCCTCAGGTTAGCGTTGTTAGCATTGTCCCAGGTTAGCGTTGTTAGCATTGTCCCAGGTTAGCATTGTTAGCAAGACCAGTTGATAACACATTATACGATATATGTTTTTCTTATATATCAATCAGCAGGTGAACAGCCAGTTCTCGAAGATTATGTTAGGCAGGAAAAATGGACAAGCATAAAAATCTGAGCCACTCTGACAAGAACCAAACTGTGAGGTTCTAGACGATGACTGGGTCAGAATACCTCCAAAACATCAGCAAGCAGGTCTTGTCTTGGGTGTTATGCAGTCTCTGGTCAGTACCTACCAAAAGTGCTCCAAGGAAGGCCAACCGGTGATGCAGGGTCATGGGCACCTATGACCCTGTTTTATTATCTATATCACATATTTAATACTCAAAAACTAGTTAGTATTAGTAATTACGGCGCAACCGGGATGTAGCCTTAGCTTTTTCTAACAGTTAGCTTAAGGCTAACTTGAGTTTATCACAGTGAAATATACGATCCTGAGGAACTTTCGGGGGTTCCTCAGTTTAAAACTGTAGAAGAACCTTTTAAGGTGCTTTGAGGAACCTTCATATCCTTCAGGAACCTTCATATCCTTAAAACTTAGCTTTTCTAGTCAATAGTCAAGAAGTTAATAGTCACTCAGGAGTGACGTACCTTGGAGTGGTTTTTGAAACAGTTAGGCCGTAGCAGTTTGGCATGCATTGTTTCCTCGCTAGCTGGCTAATGCAGGGGGAAGCTAGCAGGTAGTCCCCTAACAATAGCAGCCCCCAACATCGCTCACTTCTGCGTAGTGCCCATTTCCGCTCTCTCTCTTCGCTAATCGTTTGGGTGAAATTCAAAAAAACGCAATCCCCCGCATTAGAGGGGCATTTACACTTTAGTCCTGCTAAAGAAATCTTAAAACATCGCCAACAACGCTGTCGAGCGGTAACACGCACCACGCTGAAGTAGCCGATATTGGGGACGGCTGGCTAGACATTTACCTGATGCTCTTCTCCAGAGCGACTTACAAGGTCACTTGTATTACAGCGGTGGGCCAATGTAGTGGTAGGAGTCTTGCCCAAGGACTCTTATTGGTGTAGCACAGCACCCAGACCAGGAATCGAACCCCAGCCTCCCAACCAAGGACTCTTATTGATGTAGCGCAGACACTCTTATCCAGAGCGCTTTACAAGGTCACTCGTTTTACAGCGGTGGGCCAATGTAGTGTTAGGAGTCTTGCCCAAGGACTCTTATTGGTGTAGTGCAGTATAGTCACCCAGGTTGGGAATCGAACCCCAGTCTCCCACTTGGTGCGGTAACTCACGGGCCGGTAGGGGTGTTATCTCTTGCGCCACACCAACCACACCTTTCATTTGTGCTACAAAGCTGAATTGAGCATCATCAGCTAAATCAGTGGCTAAGCTAGCAGTCAGGCTTAATGTAGCTGGACCACATCCTCACGTCTGTAAGGCCTGGATGTGGATTCAGCAGGTTAACAGATGTCTGGGAGATTTGGGTGACTGTTGACTTCTAGTGTTTGTTAGCTACATTAGCCCTGTAGCTTCTGCGCTCAACTACAGAAGCACAATTTAGACAACAGATATATCTTGGCTGATGGACTACATCTGGGTTAAGTGGGCAATTGTGTAACTTTGATTTTTTATTTTTTTGGCTGAATAATTATTTTAACACAGATATCAGTGGGCTTGGTGTGAAAGCAGCTCTCAAGCAGCTCCACAACCTCCATCTTTTTAAATTCAAATCATGGCCAGTCCCACGCTCACCGACAAGAGCTGAATAAAAACCGAACGGACCAAAAAGATGCTGTTTCCTCTCTTCTCCTGCACTGTTTATCACTGACCCGGTCAAACAATTCCAGCGACCTTTTCGGTGTTGCCAGTTTAGGCAGTGTCCAGATTAGCATTTTTTGCTACTTGCTATGTTTTTCAGTGAGGCTTCTTTTACAAGTGTGAAGGTAAAGTACAAAATAAATAATTGTATAAAATGCAATGATAAAACAGTATATTATTATTATTATTATTATTAAGAATAATAATAATAATAAACATGTGCTTCTTTAAACTAAAACACTTATCATCTTTTATCCTCTATTATGTACACTGATACACTGTACGTACACAAAAAGTTTGTGGACGCCCCTTCTAATGAATGCATTCAGCTACTTTAAGTTGCACCCATTGCTGACACAGATGTGCACATGCACACAAACAGCTTGTTTTGTATCTGTAGAGAAGTGCTGCCAATAGAATAGGACTATCTGGAGGAGATAAACATCATGAAACTATTGGCACCATGCTGCCTAATGCCAGGCGTGGGCTAGTAGAGGGGTATAAAGCCCCCCAGCAGCAGCATTGAGCTGTGGAGCAGTGGAAGAACTGTTGTGTTCTCTGGAATCATGGGTGGTGGTGCTCCATCCAGTACTTTTGTAATGAGTTTGGGGAGTAGGGCCTGACTTTTTGATGTCACTAACATTCTTGTTGCTTAGTGCAATCAAATTCTCACAGCAATGCTTTTCCAAAATTTAGTAGAAAGCCTTTATCCTTTTCCTCCCTGGACAGTAGAGACAGTTACTCCAACAAAAGCTGGATACACTCTTTTTAATACCCTTGATTTAAGGCGAAACAGTGAACGAGCAGGCGTCCCATTACTTCTGTCCATATAGTGTATGTATAGTTCAATCTTTTAAATTAAGTAAGAGAGAGATGGAGAGAGAGAGAGAGAGAGAGAGGCAGAGCAAGCTTTGTGTTTACTCTGAGCCCGCTGTGTGTGCTGGCTGCAGTTAAAGGCCACGGCGGCCGTCCTGACCGCACGGCCCTCGCTACACTGCGGAGAGGGGAGCCAGAGGGCCAGCTGCAGACAGGCTTAGCTCTCAGCAGGGGGCACCACTGCTGTGCCGCAGAGTTCCCTTAATTACCTCTGCACACTCCCTTCTCCTCAGAGATCTGAATGAGAGCCTGAGCCAGGAACTGCCCAAACACAATCACGGCCGCCTCGGCCAAGGCTGCGTCCCTTCAGCATCGCCCAGGGCCCAGATTCCCGAAAGCACCTTAGTGGTGAGTTTGTGTTAACTGGTAGAGAGAGAGTGTTCAACGTGATGCTTTCTCTACCAGCTCTGTGCTAAAATGCTTTGGGAAGCCCAGCCCTGTCCGGACATGGTGGTTCATGGTAATACGTACAGGTGACTCAGAACTGTCACTAGTGGGAACTGAGCGCTAGCACTGATCTCCAGCCTGAAGCTACCTCAGATGTGTAAATGTTCAAAATCAGTTACATCTGCGTCTCCAACCTCGAAGTTGTAGTAATACATTTGTTGCTAGCAGCCCAGTCATTCATCTGGCAGCCGCATGACTCATCATGAATATATGACTCAAATATCTCAAAAATTCTGCAATTATCAAGCACATTTCACTGACCTTCCACTGTCTGCACGCACGGTTGCTGCTGTCCTCCAACTTTTTCTCCACCTAGTTGGTGACCCACACTGTGAAAAATGGTTGGTCAGTTAAACCCTAAAATTCTGTGTAAGCATCTCTACTCTACTGTCTAGGGCTGTGATGGGCTAGAACCCGGGGATTCGATACGTATGCCAATACAGACTGACTTCTTTAGTTTGGTGCTGGAGCTAATTGGCTAACATCGCTAACTAACAAAAGTTAGCATCACAACAGTAATGCTGCGTTCCTCGGAAGTCGAATTACGGAGCTAGGAATGACGTAACTTCCGATAATTGTACACAACTTCATAAAAAACAGTTAGCTAAAGGCTTCGGAGGTTACCACAGTGAAATATACGATCCTGAGGAACCTTGAGGAACTTTTGGAGGTTCCTCAGTTTAAAACTGTAGAGGAACCTTTTAAGGTGCTTTGAGGAACCTTCAATAAAAGGTTAAGAAGAACCTCTGAAGGTTCCTCAAGGATCTTATCCTTTTAACAGTGCACAGCTGGTATGACGATCCTTTACCAGTGTTTTATGGCGAATCTAACCCTCAGGTTAGCATTGTTAGCATTGTCCCAGGTTAGCATTGTTAGCAAGACCAGTTGATAACACATTATACGATATATGTTTTTCTTATATATCAATCAGCAGGTGAACAGCCAGTTCTCGAAGATTACGTTGGTGCTAAAAGCAGCAAAAATGGACAAGTGTAAGAATCTAAGACACTTTGACAAGAACCAAACAGTGAGGTTCTAGACAACGACTGGCAAAACATCAGCAAGCAGGTCTTGTGGGGTGGTCCCGGTATGCAGTCTCTGGTCAGTACCTACCAAAACTGCTCCAAGGAAGGACAACTGGTGAGGCAGGGTGGTGCCAACAGACAGGATCATGGGCACCTAAGGCTCCTTGATGAATATGGAGGCCCCACCTTACAACTTACAGGACTGCTAACGTCTTGGTACCCGATACCACAGCCACAGGGCGCCTTCAGGGGTCTTGTGAAGTCCATACCTCGACTGATCAGGTCTGTTCTGGTGGCACGAGAGGGACCTATTTAATATTAGGCAGGTGGTACTAATGTTATGGCTTGGCTGATAAGTCGGTGCATAACCTTTACACTCACTCCTCTTTTATGAAAATGGTTCTTTATGGAACCAAAAATGGTTAGCACTCGAACCCTTCGTAGAACCTTTTTTTTGGGGCACTGTCCCTTTAAGGTTGTATGTAGGTCTTCATGACCTGTGTTTGAAGTTATACATAGCACACTAATGGAAAGACAAGCCCACTCACCTGCCAGACCCCTGAGCCTGCAGGTCCTGGTGGTCAGCTGTCCATCTCGGAAGCTCCATTAACATTGCAGTCCTCCGCGGTTGGCTTAATGTGTGCACCGTAAATGGCCCTGAACTGCTGATTTGCATGTCGCGGCTGCCCCGGGAGTGTGTTTGGGGCACGGCTGCGCTGTTAGTTATTCAGGTGGCCACCCACGCCGGGCCCCATTTTACAGAGTCAAAGCCTGGGAACGGAACGAAACGGGCGTGCAAATCAGAAATGTGTGTTGGAAATGGGAAATGAGAGGAGGGGAGGGGGGGGGGGTGAGTGACAGTGAGGTATTTAAAAAGGAGTGAAAATTTCCCCCAGCTGAAGAACATCAGCCTGGTCTTCTGGGAGACGTGTTTTAGGCCTGGAAGGAACGAACAGTAGTTTGCAATTAACTAAAGCAGGATAAAGGGATGAGCGTGAAGAAGAGAGGAGGACGAGAGAGGCGGGGGGAGGTGGAGAAAAAAGAGAGAGAGAGAGAGAGAGAGAGAGAGAAAGCAGGAAAGACATGGGGTAGAGAGGACAGGTGTGTCTGGACAAAGAGAGGAAAATGGCCTGAGTGTGAAAGTATTGAGAGAGCGAAAGGGAGCGAGAGATGGTGAGAGAGAGGCTGTAACCAGGAGAACAGGCAGAGAGGGAAAGGGCTGAACGGCCCATTTCATTTCAGTGAGACACAGTCAGGGACTGAGAGAGAGGGAGAGAACGAGGGAGAGAGTGAGAGCGCTGGCATGAGAGAGAGAGAGAGATCGCGCTAGAGAGTTAAGGCATTCCTCCTCTGCGAAGCTGGAGCCTGTGTTGCCATGTATGTTCATTAACATTCCAAAGGTGCCGCCAGCTGCTAGTCTACACACAGCGAGCAGTGTACAGGCACGGTAATACGGTTGATATAGCTGCCTTTATATTGTGAGAAGATTTCATAACTAACGGACCAATAAAAATGGTGCAAAATGATGTCATGTAAAAATCGTGTTGCATATAGGCTTCTGAAAACGTCAGAAGTTTTCCTTCTCCAGTAGAGAAGTGGGCTGTCTTGCGGGTGGCAGATCAGATGCACTGATTTTGGAGTGTTAGAATCAGCGATATTAAAATTCATAGAAATGAAAAAGGTATTTACTCATTTTTTGTGGACAGAATTAGATTTCTAGGCAATGTAAGATTTTAAATAAAACTGGTAGAGTGTCAAGGTGAAAATAATCACAAACCAAGTGGAACATAAAGGTTCTCTCACACTTACAAAAGTCCCAAGTACTTTTGATTAATGTCTTGATAAGAATCCAGGGGAATGTGGGACGTTTTGGAAGACAGTACTTCAAGACAGTAGTTGGAAGACAAGTAGTCTACTTGGACTGACGTGGCAAATGTGGGACTTTCTGGAAGACAGGTCTCTTGTTACATCTGCTGTAAAGTCAACACACCATTCCATAATAGGGACATCATATCATCAGTCAAACATGGTGGTGGTAGTGGGATGGTTTGGGGATGCTTTGTTTGGAATGACATGTTGTGCACTTTACATCTGTTGTAACTTTTAACACACAATACCATAATAGGGAACATCACACCATCAGTCAAACACGGTTCCACGAATTCTGTTCTCGAGCAGATGTTGTCCTGCAGGATTCTCTGGTGTGATCAGAAGCTTAAGTGCATCTGGGTTATGCAGCAAGACATTCAGCTGATTCAACAGCTTAAAAAAAGAGAAAGGTTTTGGAGTGGTCTAGTCCTGACTTGGGTAGCCACGTTGCTTGGTCATGCCAGTAAAGCTTCTCTGAGTTGGGCTGAGTGGAGACAAAGAGAGAGAGAGAGAGAGAGAGAGAGAGTGCTGAGACTTTCTCTCATACCTCCTCTCCTCAGCCAGAGGCTGCCGGCTCCGCCATCTGTGTCTGCGAAAGTGCCTGAATTTCATTAACGTTCCAAGCGAGAGCGGTCTGGAGATGCCGCCGCTGCCTCCGCTCTGCGGGGGGACAAAAGAGAGAGACAACGAGGCGGAGACACAGAGCACGAGACGGAATACGGGATAGAAAGAGAGAGAGAGAGAGAGAGAGACAGAGTGAGAGAGTGGCAATAGCTACAGTTGGCTCTTTGAGGCTGTCAGGGGGGCTGACTAAAGATCCAGCTTTGTGTGACACATCTGTACAAAATCTCCGTCACTCACTTCCTGTCGAGGTTTTTTATCTATGGCCCAGGGTGGGATATGGAGGCAGAGGGGGGAGGTGTGTGTGTGTGTGTGGGGGGGGGGTAGTGGGGGGGTTGCTCCCTTCTCTTTTCCTTCTCTCTGTCTCTTTCTATCTCTCTCTGTCTTTCTCTCCTCTCCGCCCCTCTCCGACTCGTGATCTCCAGGGATCCGAACTGCGAGGGGCCGCGAGAGAGAGTCTTGTTGAACGTGTGAGCTCAGATAAGCTGGGGAATTAGAGGCAGGGGATCATCCGCGGTGTCAGTGATGAGTTCACAGAGCACGGGGGGGAATGGGAACAGACACGGCCCCCCAACCCCCCCGGTACCATAGAGCTATCAAAGCTAACTGAACTGTTAGCCGAAGTGAACTGAAAATCAAATTTGCACAGTAAATTGGCGTCGAGTCCAACTCTGGTGAGCTTTGCTATGCAAAACTGCAGCCTTGACCAATAGGTAGCGCCACTGCTTTAGCTGTGTTGAGCTCTGAAGTGCCAGCCCTGGCATCCCTAACGGATTCACATAGATCATAAAGGATTGGGCAGCGTCCCATAGGCCACCACTTTAATGCCCATTACTAGGACGAATCCAGCACAGTCCACAAAGTTAGCGGTTACCAGGACGGCACCATCCTTCACCTGGTACCCTATTCTCATTCCTTTTGGACATCAGTCAAATCACCTCCATTAGCTCTGACGATGGTTTTGCACTCTGGGACTCTGTGTCCTCGCTTATTTATACATGCAGCAAACCCTGTCACGTGGCATGTAGGACGTCCAGCGATGGTCATAATATTATGATATGACTGAGACAGTGGGTCTAGAGTGCTAGCTAGCACCTCAGGCACATCCAACTTTGAGATGTTGTAAAGCCACCAAGATGTACCGAGAACGTACCTCTCGCACATTGAGAGCCTCCCAACAGCATAACAGTGGTGCCCCTCGGGTCATTGATGCCATAGTGGTTATTCCCACTATATACATATTCCCACTGTATATATTCAGTATATGTGAACCTAAGGCAGATCAGACGAATCTCGTACTCGGACGATTGAATCATTACAGGGAGCAAACATCTTCATTGCTCCAAGGTCCGGTCCGGATGCGTATGTGCCCATTGTAGGCACTTTTGACGGTGGACAGGCGTTAGAATAGGCAGCTGCAGAGTGCCCATTCTAACGTCTGTCCACCATCAAAATTGCCTACAATGGGTACATATTGTACATAATGGACTGGACCTTGGAGGAATGAAGAAGTTTGCCCCGTCTGATGATTCGGTCAACCTGGTATGGGATTCACCTGATCTGCATTAGATTCACGTATACTGTATAAATACACGGTAGTTGACACAGTAGCCCTTCTGAAGGGATAGCCTTTGCAGCAAAACCCTGTCAGATGGCGTCTAGGACGTCCAGGGATGGTCAGAATATTCTCTATATATATATCTATATATGTCAATATGAGGCAGATCAGACGAATCCCATACCCGGTCAACCGAATCATCAGAGGGGGCAAACTTCTTCATTGCTCCAAGGTCTGGTCCAGATGCGTATGTGCCTATTGTAGGCAATTTTGACGGTGGACAGGCGTTAGAATGGGCACTCTGCAGCTGCCCATTCTAACGCCTGTCCACCATCAAAAGTGCCTACAATGGGTACATATTGTACACAATGGACTGGACTTTGTAAAGTTGATGGTCTTGATGGCCTGACCATTTGTCCCAGACCTTCACATCACTCACTGTTACGGGATAATCAATGTCATAATCAATGAATGCTTCATTTAAACTCGTACCCCTTAATGTCCTCGTCTTAATGTTTTGGCTTATTGGTGTAATATTGCCTTTCTTCCAAGAAATAACTACTAAAACCGTCCAAGTTACCTGTCAACAGAGAATTAGTGCAAAGCTATTGCTAAACCAGGCACTTTAGTGATGGAAATGAATCATTTCCCTTCAGCGCCAGATGCCAGTGTTTGATTTGAGACTATACTGTACCAGAGCTCAGGTGTTGGATCATGAAGTAGACCTAGCGTGGGGATCGAGTTTATGGCGCCTGAGCCGTGGGGACCTCTGCCAAAATCAAGCTCAAAGATCAGGTTGGGGGGGAAACGTGTCCGACGACTGATTTGATTAGCCGCTCGCAGGCAGCCCTAGGGCTCCTGATGTACGAGTGGAATTGGGATGTTCAGATGGCGTGTTAATCTTTCTCCATGCCCCCCAGAAATCTGGGAAGCGCTTTTTGATCGAGGAAGGCCAACTGTGCATCGACAGGGCTGTGACACCGGCCCTGATCCGACTCTGAAGCAGCAACGTGACCGAATCATTGCGGCTTTCCGTGCCGCTCGTCTATTGGATTTCTGCTGGCAGCGTGAGCGGCATTCGCGGGAGGAGGTTGCGCTTGTTGTTTTATTTATGTTTTGGAGGATGAGCTCACAGGCTTTGACGCCTCTGAAGTCAGGGCGTGAGAGCCTAGGCACTGGGGGACCGAGAGAGGGGCTGCTGAAATCGCAGAGACAGACGCGGGCTCCAGCCGGGGCAAACAACCGGCGGTTCCCCTGTGGGTCGGGGGTAGGTTTGTAGTTTCTGGTGCCCTAATCAAAGACACTCGCCGGTGCACTGACTATCACTATGATGTATGTGGTCAAAAGTTTGTGGACACCTGCTTATCCAAGGTTTCTTCTTAGAAAAAGGGGTTTGTCCCCATCTCTACTGCAGTAACTGTGGGGCTTCGATACCCAGGCTAGGCAAGCTGCTACTGTTGAGGGCCCTTGAGCAAGGTCCTTAACCTTCTTGGCTCCCCGGGCACTGTGGCGATGGCTGCCCATTACTTCGGGCACGAGTGCTCACTGTATCAGGGTGTGTGTTTGCTCACTAGTGTGTATGTGGGTGTTCATGGCACAGGTGCCTCGTCTTGTCTTGAATCTTCAGGGAAGGCTTTATGCTAGATGTTGGAACATTGCTGTGTGGGTATGATGGCATTCAGCCTCATGAGAGCATTTACTTTACTGAATTGTACTTTTCCGGCCTGCTATCCTGGATGCTGCCTTTTACTGAGAGCTTGTGAAAAAAAAGTTTATTGGTTAATATATGTCGAAAAAATAAATAAATAAAAATAAATAAAAATAATTTGAATAATATATATATATAGCGAGAGAAAGAGAGATTTTTAAACTAGGTTGTTTGTTTGACCTTCTGATCAATAATTTAAAAACATTACACTTTGCATATAGGACTTTTATTTTGTATTATATTTTATATTTTACATTTATTTAATTTAAAAAATATTAAATGTATTGCTCACAGCAGTTTTTTAAACAAACTAAAACATGCATCTTATTTTATTTATGTAATCCTTTAATATATATTTAGTTTATTGCATATTATTATATTTATATAATATATATATATATATATATATATATATATATATATATATATATATTTATTATTATATGTTATTTGAGATAATTAATTATTAGGTCTCAAAAGCTCAAAAAATATCCTACTTTTGGCTTTGAAGGGTTAAGAGCTAAACAGATAACAGGGTTGTTTATACAGGCAACCACTTGTGGCTAGCAGGGCATTTGCATGCTTTATATGCTGGTAAACAGCAGCACTGCCTCTGGGAGGGGAAATTTCTTTTACCGCTCAAAGCACTTCCACATTAACGCGCTAAAAAGCGAAGCGTGCAGGATAATTTTCAGAGCTGGAGACGATCAAGGATTAACCGACATCCAACGCAAACGTAATTGTTTTCCATCTTTGATGTGTTGGGAGTTCTGCTTGGAGAGTGTGTGAGTTGCTGTGTGAGTTTTCAGAGCAAAAGAAGAAGGGGGAAAAAAACAGGGCAGGATAAATCAGACAGCTGACGGAGTTGTTAGAATACCGCCGAGACTGACTCATGTCTGCGCTTTTTATGTAATCAAGCAGATGAGGTGTGCACCAGGCGCCGCATGCTTTTGATTACAGCCTTAGTTAATGCCTCTTGAATGCCAATAAATGGCAATGTCTCCATGAATACTCAGGGCACCAGACATGAATATGAACGACTCCGGCACAAAAGAAATTTCCATTCAGATTAGCCGCCGGCCAACTGCAGAACATCCAGGTCTGAAGTTACGACGAGCTGTCATCATACACTGTTTTACAGCTCTGATTTAGAGATCACATGACCTGCGCTAACTCTAACCTTTCAGTAGTGATGCTGCACAAAGTGTGTGGCTGCTTTGTAGCTCCACCTTGCTGCTGTGGAGTTCATCTGTTGATGCAGAGTGGAGTGGAAGCACAAGGTAGGGGTTTCTAATAAAGTGGCCAGTGAGTGGAAGCACAACATAGGTGTTTCTAATAAAGTGTCCAGTGAGTGGAAGCACAACATAGGTGTTTCTAATAAAGTGTCCAGTGAGTTGTAGAAACATAAGGTAGGTGTTTCTAATAAAGTGGCCAGTGAATTGTAGAAACATAAGGTAGGTGTTTCTAATAAAGTGGCCAGTGAGTTGCACAAATATAAGGTAGGTGTTTCTAATAAAGTGGCCAGTGAGTTGTACAAACATAAGGTAGGTGTTTCTAATAAAGTGGCCAGTGAGTGGAAGCAGAACATAGGTGTTTCTAATAAAGTGGCCAGTGAGTAGAAGCTCATTGTATGGCTTTCTAATAAAGTGTCCAGTGAGTGGAAGCAGAACATAGGTGTTTCTAATAAAGTGGCCAGTGAGTAGAAACTCATTGGAGGGGTTTCTAATAAAGTGTCCAGTGAGTGGAAGCACAACATAGGTGTTTCTAATAACATGTCCAGTGAGTTGTAGAAACATGAGGTAGGTGTTTCTAATAAAGTGGCCAGTGAGTTGTACAAACATAAGGTAGGTGTTTCTAATAAAGTGCCCAGTGAGTGGAAGCAGAATGTTGGTGTTTCTAATAAAGTGCCCAGTGAATCGAAGTACATCTTGACATTTTTTCGACCAGTGACCAACCCGTGGCAAAACAGGACACAATAACTTTCATTCAGTTTCAATTCTTATACCTCGAACAGAAATGCGGAGTGTGCGGTGACATCACAGCCTGAGCCAACAGCCTCCGCCTGCAATACACAGCCTCAGTCTGTACAGGCTGTATGAAACCTGTAATGATACTGCTCTTGAATGAAAGACAGGGAGCATTGTTCTTCTCCCATCCAATCCCCACTCCACCGGCTCTGAGAGTAAATTAAATAGCTGTCTATCGATTGCAAGCCTCTAATGGGCCTTCCCACTCAAAAGCTGAGACATAAAAAGAAAATATGTAGTTGTACAGGCTGGAGTCTGGTGAGGATGGCTTGTCTGGCCTGGAGCATCTCGAAGCTGAAGGATGGGAGGGCTGCCGCGGTGAGAAATGTGCCGTTGTCGAGGGAAACCGCGCTCTTATGCAACATAGCTGTGGCCAAGTACCCTGTTCATCTGTGAAAAACAAAACGAGCCGAAGGCAGAAGTGAACAAAACTGAGAGTGCGTCACACAAAAGGATGCCAAGGACCTCTCTGAGCTTCTGCAGTGTTTCGGGAAGGAGCTTCTTGTAAGAAGTTCCCATGTTAAAGGAAACTACAGCGTCTCAAGACTGAAGGGGCTCCCGGGTGGCGCAACTGTCTAACGTCAGGCTGAGGTGTCTGTTTAGAGTAAGCAGATCAGAAAAACACTGAGTGTCTCACAGCTCACAGCACTGGTGTGAAAACAACCTCAGTGAGGTAGAAGTAAAAATACTGTAGCTGTGCTTCTTGGAATGGAGATTCTGATTGGTTCTGCCACTGAGTCTGACTCGCTGTTGTCCCATCCTCAGCTTAAAGGGAGATTCTGATTGGTTCTGCCTGAATGGAAAATTCGGATTGGTTCCGCCTCTGAGTTTGACTCTCTGTTGTCCCACCTTCAGCTGAAAAGGAAATTCTGATTGGTTTTGCCTGAAAGGGAGTTTCTGATTGGTTCCACCTCTGAGATTGGTTGTCTGTTGTCCCATCCACAACTGAAGGGGAGATTCTGATTGGTTCTGCCTGAAAGGGAGGTTCTGATTGGTTCCACCTCTGAGATTGGTTGTCTGTTGTCCCATCCAGAACTGAAGGGGAGATTCTGATTGGTTCTGCCTGAAAGGAAGATTCTGATTGGTTCTGTCTGAAAGGGAGGTTCTGATTGGCTCTACCTCTGTATTTGACTGTCTGTTGCCTGCCTCCAACTGAAATAGAGATTCTGATTGGTTCTGCCTCTGAATCTGATTTTCGGTTGTCCCATCCACAACCAAAAGGGAGATTCTGATTGATTCTACCTCTGTATTTGACTGTTTGTTGCCCCACCTCCAACTCAACCAGATATTCTGATTGGTTCTTCTGTAGAGTTTGACTATATTTCCTTTTCTTGCCTATAGGTCAGTTTAATTAGCGGCGGAAATCAATTAAACTGTCGCTGTTGAGAACATGGATTCTGATCATGGATTTCTGGTGGGCCGGATTAGACCCTTAATCCGGGCTGTTTTGGCCTGCGGTTGATATGCTAGCCACCTCTGATTCATCTGACAGTGTTAGATTGGCAGTTTCATCAGATGTGAATCTTTGCAGCCTGGTTTACTGTTTACTTTAATGCTGTAGATCTTAGATCTTTAAATCTGGACCTTGAATCCAGTTTCCAGTCCTGGATTTTGGTATCGCTTTTTTTTTTATTTGTCAAATTTTGGTACTGCCAACTGTGCTCCACCAGACTCCGGCTGCTGATGGCTAAACGCCATGGCTTTGCATGGATTCAAACTCGCGACCCCTGGGCCATATTGGTAGCACATTAGATTGCTAAGCCACTTTAAGCCAAGGTCAAAGGCCACTTCTATACATCAGGCATAGTCATGTAGATGTAAACACACACTGTGGAGAACATGGATTCTGATCATGGATTTATGGTGGGCCGGATTAGACCCTTAATCAGGGCTGTTTTGGCCTGCGGTTGATATGCTAGCCACCTCTGATTCATCTGACAGTGTTAGATTGGCAGTTTCATCTGCTGTGAATCTTTGCAGCCTGGTTTACTGTTTACTTTAATGCTGTAGATCTTAGGTCCCATATTCCAGAGATAGTGTTGGTAAAAGGCTAATAGCTAATGCTAGGCTAACCAGACAAGGGAGAAGGGGCGGCCAGTATGCTATGTGGCTGTGAGCCTTCTTGTAGACGTAAACACACAGTCGATTAAAGCAGAGCTTGTCATTTTTAATCCCAATTTGAGGAAAATCAGGACGTTTGAGTGTGAGGTGACATAACAGGGTGGTAAATAGGCTTGTAAAAGCACATCTGAGCACTTTATACCCCAACTAAAGTCACACACACACACTATTTATACATCCGACACGTTAAATATGCAGTAAATGCCGTCTATAGCTCCTTCCGGTGAACTACGAGTCAGAGGTCATTCCTTTAAAACTGCAGCCTGTTGTTGGCATTGCAGCTGATGATCATGACATCTAAAGAAAGTGGCCTAAAGAAAGGCCTGATAGCGGGTGAGGGGAATCGAGCGTGTTACAGCAGGATAAACACTACGGTGTGGTGTGGAAGAGCCCTCCGGGGTTTGGTGTACCGTAATTGGAACTTATTGGATAATAAGGCTGGTGCTATCATGAGATTGGGTCAATGGCATAGACAGAAGTGTGGCTGAAATAAGAGCCAGTCAATGGCGAAGCTGCTGAGCTAAGGGTTCGTGGAGGCCATGCCTGGGAGGAAAACACACACACACACACACACACACACACACACACAGGAAAAGTAACACAGCAGTGTGGCGAATGGGAAAATGTACAGCTGAGAGGGAAACACAGATGTATCCAACATTAAAAAAAAAACCCTCCCTCTCTTTTTCTCTCGCTCGCTCTGAAACTGCAACCTGCTGTGCTACCATGCCATGTGTTCTGCTCTCCCACCTCTCTGCCCCCAGGGGTCTCTCCTACGTTGGTGTTAGCTGATTTGGGCTCCCTGAGGTAATTTGCTTTTTGTTCTAGGCACAAGAGCCCGGGTGCTGACTTATCCTGGCAACCCACAGGTTCCTCAAGCTCCTCAGGCTCCTCAGGCTCCTCAGGCTCCTGGGAGCCTGATCCTTGAAGCAAGGGCAGCACCTGCACTTCTAGTTTGGATGGAGCAAACATAAATTTCAGAGGAAAACTGACTCTCGGTGTGAGCAACTGTGCGAGCGCAGGTTCCCTAAAATTCTATTTTTCATGTAGTTTCATCAGCCTCCCCGGAAAGAAGAGTGTCGCTCGAGAACGAGCGCGGTCGAAGAGGAAATCCAGCCATTGTTCTAAATGTCTGCGCCGTTCAGAGCGAGAATTTCAGCTCACTACACTGTGTGTCCAATAGTTTGCGGACACCCCTTCTAATGTAGGCATTCTGCCACTTTGAGTCGCAGCCATTGCTGACACAGATGTGCAGATACACTCACAGCTGGTCCCTGTAAAGAAGTAGAGAAGAAGTACTGCCAATAGAATAGGACTCTCCGAGCAGATAAACATAATGAACGTGAATGAAGCGTGGGCTTGTGGAGGGGTATAAAGCCCCCCAGCAGCAGCATTGAGCTGTAGAGCAGTGGAGGAACTGGGTTCTCTGGAATGATGGATGGTTGGAGCTCCATTCATTACTTTTGGGATGAGTTGGGGATGATGAGGTGGGGTGCTGATCATCATCCAACATCCTGACCTCATTAATGCTGTTTGTCTTGCTGAATGTAATCAAATCCTCACAGCAATGCTCCTTCAAAATCTAGTAGAAAGCCTTCTTCCCTGGACAGTAGGACTGTAGAAGCCATTCCATAATTGTTAATTAGCTGTTTGGTTGTTGACAAATGATTTAATGCTAAGTCATTTTGCCTAAATCTACACTGTATCAACTAGCTGGCAAGCTAGTGAATATGCTAGTGGCTAATGGAGTGTAGGTTTGGGAACGTTTGGAAGATTTTAGTGGGTTTTAATTGGGTTATGCTAGTTAACGTTAATTAATTTATGTTAACTAGCTAGCTTCAATTAATTAATTTTTGATGAATAAATAAAATCTAGCTGGTTCATTTGTTGATGATCCAATTGTTTTATCTTAGTTTCTAATATTGAAAATATATTGAAAATTATACAAATATTCAAATTTAGTTTTTTATTCAAATTTTGCTAGTTAATGGAGTGTAAGTTTAAAGAACTTAGCAAGATTTCTGCTAGCAAGAAGCTGGACGTTGCTAAATATTGTTATCGTTCAGCTAAATTATTTCAGCTAGATAATGCAGTGTTGGTTTAAGAAATGAGTGTCTAATAACGAACTGTTAACTAGCTAGCTTCAATTAATGAATTTTTTATGAATACATAAAATCTAATGGTTAATTTGTTGATGATCCAATATGTTTTATCTTAGTTGATTTCTGAGTTAATTCTAATATTGAAAATTATGAAAATATTTGAATATTTTTGCTAGCTAGCTAGTTAATGGAGTGTGAGTTTAAAGAACTTAGCAAGATTTCCGCTAGCAAGAAGCTGGTCTTAGCTGAACATTGCTAAATATTGTTATCTTTCAGTTAGACGATTTCAGCTAGATATTGCTAAATATGGTTAGCTTCCAGCTAGATTATTTCAGGAAGATATTGCTAAATATAGCTAGCTTTCAGCTAGATGATTTCAGCTAGATATTGCTAAATATTGTTATCTTTCAGCTAAATTATTTCAGCTAGATAGTGCAGTGTTGGTTTAAGAAATGACTGTCTAATAACGAACTGTTAACTAGCTAGCTTCAATTAATGAATTTTTGATGAATAAATAAAATCTAGCTGGTTAATTTGTTGATGATCCAATATGTTTTATCTTAGTTTTTCAGGTAGATATTGCTAAATATAGCTAGCTTTCAGCTAGATATTGCTAAATATTGTTACCTCTTAGTTAGATGATTTCAGCTAGATAATGCAGTGTTGGTTTAAGAGATGACTGTCTAATAACGAACTGTTAACTAGCTAGCTTTTGTTTATTCATGTATTGTTTATTTTGGTTTTGCTAATTAATTTGTCTTAGCTAGCTATGTTAATTGGTTTTTATTAAATAGGCAGTTGGTGTACATTTAAGAAAAGTGTTCGTTTACTATCTAGCATCAATAATTAATGGAATAATTAAACCAATTAATGGTTTATGACATGTTTGTTGGCTAGTTGGCATTCATTGATTTTAATTGGGAAGGGTTATGCTAGTTAACAATAATTAATTAAAAAAGTTAACTAGCAAGCTTTAATACATAATATTTTTTGGATGAATAAATAAAATCTAGCTGGTTCATTTGGTGTTGACTCAATTTTATTTTTATCTTAATTTGTTAATGAGGTAATTCTCCTTCATTTATCTTTGTTAGCTAGCTAATTAAATCCTGTCTCGTGTTATTTTTTGGAGAAAATCAGGTACCTCAAGCTCTCACGCAGACCTTCAGCTCTTGGTGTGGGGTATTTAAATTATACTAACATTTAAGAAACCAGCTTCTGTCCTGTTCATTAAGTTAATTAAACTTTATAAATGGCTCAAAATGATTTTATCTAAGACCATTCACTTTTTAATGAAAACCAAATGTTGGGGAGACTGCTCGTTCATTTCCGGCCCTATTCTTCCACTTTTAGTCGAGTAAGACTTTTACCCAGCACACTTTTTCCACTTTTTACTCCCCTGGATGTGTCCAACACCCCCCTGGGGCGCGGAATGAGGCTCTGTACTGTACCTTTAGCTTTAGATCAGCGTAAGATAGATAACACCACAAGCTAACTTCCATTTATCAGTGTCGGCGGGCGAGCAGGGTAGCGGAGGTAATGCAGTATGCTGTACTCGTGCCGTGGTGGATTGCAAAAGCCTGAGAAGTGTGTAGAGCAGCCGCAGTAGCAGTAGTAATAGTAGTAGTAGCAGTAGCAGTAGCAGTAGTAGCAGTAGTAATAGTAATAGTAGCAGTAGTAGTAGTAGCAGTAGTAGTTGTAGTAGTTGTAGTAGTAGTAGTAGCAGTAGTAGTAGTAGTAGTAGTAGCAGTAGTAGCAGTAGTAGTTGTAGTAGTAGTAGTAGCAGTAGTAGTAGTAGTAGTAGTAGCAGTAGCAGCAGCAGTAGTAGGAGTAGTAGTAGTAGTAGCAGCAGTAGTAGCAGTAGTAGTAGTAGTAGTAGTAGTAGCAGCAGTAGTAGTAGTAGCAGTAGTAGTAGCAGTAGTAGTAGTAGTAGTGGCAGTAGTGGTAGTAGTAGCAGCAGTAGTAGCAGTAGTAGTGGTAGCAGTAGTAGTAGCAGCAGTAGTAGTAGTAGCAGTAGTAGTAGTAGTAGTAGTAGCAGTAGTAGTAGTAGTAGTAGTAGTAGCAGCAGTAGTAGTAGTAGCAGTAGTAGTAGCAGTAGTAGTAGTAGTAGTAGTGGCAGTAGTGGTAGTAGTAGCAGCAGTAGTAGCAGTAGTAGTGGTAGCAGTAGTAGTAGCAGCAGTAGTAGTAGTAGCAGTAGTAGTAGTAGTAGTAGTAGCAGTAGTAGTAGTAGCAGTAGTAGCAGTAGTAGTAGTAGTAGTAGTAGCAGTAGTAGTAGTAGCAGTAGTAGCAGTAGTAGTAGTAGTAGTAGTAGCAGTAGTAGTAGTAGCAGTAGTAGCAGTAGTAGTAGTAGTAGTAGTAGCAGTAGTTGTAGTAGTAGTAGTAGCAGTAGTAGTAGTAGCAGTAGTAGTAGTAGTAGTAGCAGTAGTTGTAGTAGTAGTAGTAGTAGTATTAGCAGCAGTAGCAGTAGCAGCGTCCTCTGTGTCGTGTGTTCTTGTGTGTTGAGAGCAGAACAGAGAGTGTGACATATGGCAGTGCGGTTGCAGCGCTGCTTTTCTCTGTCAGTGGCCTACATTCTCACTGTCACCGAGTCGCTCCTCTGAGCGTTCCGCCACGCCGCTCTCTGCTAAAACACAGAACGAGACTGAATTATTAAAAAGCCACGAGCGCTGTACGCCGCGGCGTTGTTAATAAGCTAATTCCATTGTGATCCGCCGCCGAGCTCAGGCACGCCACAGAAAAAGCTAAACAAAAAAAAAAGTCAAATGAGATCTAAATGCCAGCTCCGGAATGAATACAGACCCCCTTCTCCCTTTTTTCCCTAAAAATTCAATTTTGCTGACACTAATTTTCCACACTCTCGATTAGCGGATACCGTCGGTAAGGGAAAGTGTTGCTTCATAGGTTTGCTCTGACTTGGAGACACTGGGGACACACGGGCCCCGTGCACTGTGGTCGGGATGTTGAGTCCGAGAGGTAGGCCTCGAATAGGCCTGAGTTTTAGGACTGTGGCAGTGTGCGTGAGAGGGTATGATGCAGCTCTGATGATGAACATTAATACTTTAATATTTACTCATTTACCCAAAATGAATAAATACCCTTAATTGACTATATGACCAAATCAGCTCCATTCAGTTCAGCTCAGCAGTCTCACAAGTCAAATAAATCAAAAAGTGGGAGGATTTTTAGTTTTACCACCCTGTTACACATTTACATTTATATTGTATTTTAATGCCAAAATAAAAAAAATAATCTTTAAAAAAAGTGAATAAAATATGTATTAGGTAGGCCTAAGTTGTAGGACCGTGGCAGTGAGTATGAGGGAGTTAAATACCTCTAAATTAATGCAGCTCTGATAATTAATTAATTAATTAATTAATGAATTATTACCAGAGCTAATTAATTAATTATAATAATTAATTAATTATTATCAGGTCATATAGTCTATTAAGGATATATGTTAAAGTATTCTATAGTCTACAGTTAATTAATTACATTTAAAGTATTCTATTTGTTCTATTATATTTAAATATTTTAAAGTATTCTATAGTCTAGAATTAATTAATTAATTCTAGACTATAGAATACTTTAATATTTACCCTTAATAGACTATACGACCAAATCATCTCTATTCAGTTCAGCTCAGGAGTCTCACAATTCAAATAATAGTTTTACCACCCTGTTACACAACATTTATATTGTATTTTATTGCCAAAATAAAAAAATAAAAAGAAATCTTAAAAAAAATAAGTAAATAAAATATGTATCAAGTAGGCCTGAGTTGTAGGACTGTGACAGTGTGTGTGTGTCTGAGAGGGTGGGAGGAGTTAAATTCCTCTAAAATCATGCAGCTCTGATAATAAACATTAATACATCAATATTTGCTCATTTACCAAAATTAATAAATACCCTTTAAAAAACTACATGACCAAATCAGCTCCACTCATTGTTTCGGACACAGCTCTGGTGTGGCAGTGAGGAGGCGTGTTAAAGAGGTGTGTTTAAAGCTGTATGAATCCTTGAGTGTAGGAAAACAAACACTGGCAAATCACTGCAAAATCCTAGTTTATAAGTCTTTAAGGGGAGGTGTGGTCAACCCAGCTCTGACCACTTCTTCTCCTCCTTTTCTTCCCCTCCTCATCATCATGAAACAAGCCAATATCTGACGTACTCCTAAAGTAAAGCAGAAAGTGGACTGTAGGACATTTTACTATCTTGAGTATTATGTGAGGATTGGCATTTCTGGCTCATGGGTTCCCCCTACAGTCAAGAAGTGTATTTTAAGCTTTATGCCGCCACTGAAGGACACTCTGTACACATGCATTTCTGGACAAGCTGAGTGATACAGAACCACCACTGAAAGTGCAGTTAGCAGCGTTCCGAGCCTGAAGTAGCAATGATGGAGACTCTGTCCTCCCTATTACAGGTCAGTGAAGCATCCACATGATTCTTAAGCTGATATTTTAAGGTGGAAATGCTACATAATGCTGCTTTAACATCACCAGATTGACCTGTTTCTGCCACCTGCCTGGAAGTCTGTTCACTAGCCTGCCTGACCATTTTTCCCCCTCCGTTTTTACTCGTTCTGACTGCTTCGTCTCGTCCGTTTCCCCTCGCCCTGACCGTTTCGTCTCCTCCATTTTTCATGCTAGCGCCTGGGCCTGACACTTCAGCTTCCCCTGCACTGCCATCAACCCCGCAAAACTGTGACAGTGCTTTTTACTTCGTGTTTAAAAAAAGGCTCACCACAGCCTCCTCACCATCCTCCAACGACAACTCCATCAAATTATCTGTTCAGCCAGGACCATGGGACCTCTTCCAGCATTTTTTTCCCCCTTTTTTTTGCCTACAGAGGAAATAACAGTTTAACTATTATATTGATTTCTGAGAGCAGAGGGGTTTTTGAGTTTCCTTCAAGGCAAAAATGGGGGTTAAAAACGGACAGGGCTTCGGGGAGACGGTCCCGGGTGCTGCTCTTGGCAGCACGCGCCGAGCTGCTTCAATGCTAAAGATCCGCAGAGCCTCCAGCCGCCGTTGAAGTCTGGAGCCGTGTATTGACTGATGTGTGCAGAGGGAATCGCGTCTGGAGAGGAGATTGAGTGCTGCGGGAAGGCTTTAGATGCAGCAGGCGCACGCCACCGCTTAAAGGATGGAGGCAGGCGTGTGTGTATATGTGTGTGCGCGCTGCTCGGGTGATAGCAGTCAGGTAACAGAGCTGGGTATTAGACTCGCGTTTGACAGCTGTGTCTTACTGAGGCTGGCATATCGCGTGTAATACGGACGCAAAGCGAGCTTTGTAAATGGGCTCTTACATGCATTCATTTCAATGCTTAATAGAGAGTCAGTGAATTGGGCTCAGCACTGTAAGTGTGGCGACAGCCCTGTTCGCTCTCCGCTCTGTCCCTCAAGGATTGGCCTTAAGATTCAGTGGCTGAGGCCTCCTGAAACGATAAAAAATTCAGTCCTTGAGGTGTTTTTTTTGTGGAGCCTGGCTGTGGATACTTCATCTATGCAATTTTTGACCCCTGCTTTATGATACCCATGAAACCCTCTGTCTTCTTGAACACATAGAAACATCTGGACATCTGAACAATACTGACAGATGGAGGTAACAGATACAAACTGAAGAACTGGCTCTATATGTCCAAATATTTGTGGACACCCCTTCTAATTGCACCCGTTACTGAAACAGAACTTCTCACACAGCTTGTAGAGGACTCTCTACAGAGCAGATCAACCTGAACCTATTGGCACCATGCTGCCTAATGCCAGGCGTGGGTTAGAGGGGTATAAAGCCCCCCAGCAACAGCATTGAGCTGTGGAGCAGTGGAGTGATGGATGATTAATGCTCCATCCAGTGCTTATGGGATGAGTTGGGGAGCTGAGGATGATGATGATGAGGTAAGGTGGTAATAATCCAACATCCTGACCTCACTAACAGTCTTGTGGCTGAATGCAATCAAATCCTTACAGCAATGCTTTTCTAGTAGAAGTCTAGTAGAAAGCCTTGTTCTTCTGTCCTGGGACAGTAGAGACAGTTATTCCAACAAAAGCTGGATCAACTCTTTTTATTATGCTTGATTTCGAAAGAAACAATCAATGAATGTGTCCCAATACTTTTGTCCATAAGCATTTTAAAGTAGTTGGCTGTTATCTTAAAGTAGTACAGCCCTGTCCTCTTTTATGGGGGGGGGTGGGAAAATGTGTGGGGTCGCAGTGACTGGTCTGGTTCTGCTGTTGAAGTCATGTTCACTCGATGCGTCACCCTCTGAGGGCTCACATAACATCATCTCCTCAGCTAATAAAGTGAGAGAACGACTCTTAAGACGGCGTTGGGGAGATAGCGAGGCCGAGTGGACAAGGGCTTGTTAAAGTCAGTACTGATGCTGGAAGGAAACATCGATATTTTAGGTAGTTCAAATATTTTCGGTCATTTTTTTTGTTTTCCTTTATCATCTGCCAATTTTCACAGCATCTATGCTAATATTTCTCCAGACTCACTGATTCTTTAGGCTCTTTTTGTATCATATAACTAACATGTTTCATGGTAAGTGTGTTTAAGGCCTGAGTCATGTATAGAAGTCCCAGAATTCACTCCTGTATAATTTTAATTTCCTTCCTGGTAAATGTAATTGAACAGTGAGAGCTAGCCAGGCTAAAACACAGCCTCCAAAGATGGTGGAGGTAGTTTCACACATTTTTACAACTACACCTCCTCAAATAAACAATGAGGAAACTCCAAATATCCCTCATTTATCCTCGATACAGTACTTTTACTAAGGAACCAGGCTGAAGTATAGCTTTGAAACATGGTGGAGGTAGTTCCACGCACTTCTACAACTAAGACCCTCAAATAAACAATGCAAAAACTCCATATCTCCTCATTTATCCTCAATACAATATGTACAGTAAGGATCCATGCTGAAGTATAGCCTTCAAACATGGTGTAGGTAGTTTCACACACTGTTACAACTACACCTCCTCAAATAAACAATGAGGAAACTCCAAAAACCTTATTTATCCTCATAGCGGTACTTTTACTAAGGAACCAGGCTCATGTACAGCTTCCAAACATGGTGGAGATAGTTCCACGCACTTCTACGACTAAGACCCTCAAAAGAGCAATAAATTATCTCCACATCCCCCTCAATTATCTTTAAAACAGGTATTGCACTGAGGAACCAGGCTGGAGTACAGCCTTCAAACATGGTGGAGGTACTTTCACACATTTTTACAACTAAGCCTCCTCAAATAAACAATGTGAGAACTCAATTTCTCCCTCATCTATCCTCAAAACTGTATGTATAGGAAGGAGCCATGCTAAAGTCCAGCCTCCAAACATGGTGGAGGTAGTTTCACACACTTCTACAACTAAGCTTCCTCAAATAAACAGTATGAGAACTCCATATCTCCCTCATTTATCCTCAAAACTGTATGTATAGGAAGGAGCCATGCTAAAGTACAGCCTTCAAACATGGTGGAGGTAGTTTCACACACTGTTAAACAACTTAACACCACCAAAGTAACCAGCAAGAGAAGCCAATATCCTCCCCCATCTACATTCAAAACATTATTTTTTTAATAATAATTATTCAGTAAAGCCCCAAACTTGGTAGGCCGCCCTCATCTGATAAAATGGTCTGTGAGTGTGAGTGTGTGGATATTTTATACATGGTATCATTACTAATATGAAGTCCAGTCAGTGCTCCATGTGACCCCATCTTTACCCATGAGCTCCTTAATCCCCTTTCAGAAGTAAACTTCACTGAACAACACTCCAGGCTCGCCTGCCTGCTCTCCTCATCTCCATGCCTCTAGCCTGACCAGTCAAAGTGAGTGTGTGTGGGCGTGAGTGATCCCTCTTGTGTAGAGGGTGAGTGGCGTCTAGAGGGCGATGGTCCACCTCCATCAGTCAGAGCCAGGGACGGGTGAAGAGAGCCAGAGAGAGAGACGGGTGAAGTGGGATTCTCCATGGGTGGTAAAGTGTGTTTTTGTCTGTGTGTGTGTGTGTGTGTGTGTGTGTGTGTGTTTGTTTCTGTACATTTTCAGGACAAATGTAACGAATAAGGCTTAAAATTAGACTTGACCAGTTTAATCAGCATGGCCAAGCTAGTCAACCAGCTGGTCAAACTGGTCGACCATTAAGACCACAATGGCTGACCAGTATCACCAGCATGATCAAGATGGTCTACCAGCATGACCATCATGACCAAGCTAGTCAACCAGCTAGTCCAAGCTGGTTGACCACTTTGACCACAATGGCTGACCAGTATGACCAGCATGATCAAGCTGGTAATCCATTATGACCACAATGGCTGACCAGTATGACCAGCATTATCAAGCTGGTCTACCAGCATGACCATCATGACCAAGCTAATCAACCAGCTAGTCCAAGCTGGTCGACCACTATGACCACAATGGCTGACCACTATGACCAGCATGATCAAGCTGGTCTACCAGCATGACCATCATGATCATCCTGGCTGACCAGTATCACCAGCATGACCAGCTTGACCAAAATTGTGCTGGTCAACCAACTTAGCCAGCTTGCTTACCAGCATAAGATATGTTACCCCTGGATGAACAGCTGTTCAACCACATTGTCCATCAATGACCATTGTAGACCGTCTGAAACCAGCTGGGTATTATCATGTAAAGCTACTTGCACACATACACTATATGGACAAAAGTATTGGGACACCTGTTCATCTGTTGCTTCTTTTGAAATCAAGGATATAAAGATTTGATTGCATTCAATGACAAGAGCGTTAGTGAGGTCAGGATGTTGGATGATAACCACTCCACCTCATCCTTACCTCAGTACTGGATGAAGCACCATCCATCATTCCAGAGAACACAGTTCTTCCACTGAAGAACTCAATTCTGGGGGGCTTTATACCCCTCTAGCCCACGCCTGGCAATAGGTTCAAATGTTAAACTTGGTGTAGGTATCTCCTCAAATAAACAATGAGGAAACTCCAAATATCCTTAATTTAACCCTTAAAAACAGTACTTTTACTAAGGAACCAGGCTGATGTACAGCTTTGAAACATGGTGTAGGTAGTTTCACACATTTTTACAACTAAGCTTCCTCAAATAAACCATGCAAAAGCTCCATATCTCCCTCATTTATCCTCAAAACAGTTCTTTTAATAAGGAACCAGGCTGAAGTTCAGCTTCCAAACATGGTGGAGGTAGTTTCACACACCGTTACAACTACACCTCCTCGAATAAACAATAAGAGAAAACTCCTAATATCCTTCAATTACCTTCAAAACAGGTCTTTCACTGAGGAAACATGGTGGAGGTATTTTCACACACTGTTCATATGTTTATCTGCTCCTGAGGTCCTATTTTATTGGCAGTACTTCACTACTACAGCAACGTTTGGACATCCATTCGGGCATATAGTGTAATGTAATACATATGGGGCATACACAGTGTATTACTCCTCTTCCTGTCAATATATACAAGATAAACGAACGTGTGTGTGTGTTGGGGAGGTAGAGGGGTCGATGCAGCCTGGCCAGTGTTAATGGGATCAGACGTAGAAGAAAAGGGGATCTATCTGCCAGTTAATGTTTAATCCTCTGCTGCCCCAGGCTCCTAGCATCTGATAATCCTCTGGCTGCCTCTCTTCATCACAGAGGTGTCGGAGGGAAGCTCCTCTGTAAATATTTAATTGGTTGCAGCGTGCCACTGTTAATTATGTGGGTGTACCTCCCCTTTCTCTCTCTACTCCATCCTTCCTCCCTTCTGGCCCTCCCCTCATTCGTCATTCCTCGTTCTGCACCTCCACATCTCCTGCCATCTCGCTCTGGCAAGCCTGGAAAGTTCTGCTCTTCTCGCGCCGCTAATCCTGGTTGACCATCATGACCAAGATGGCTGACCAATATGACCAGCATGATCAAGCTGGTCTACCAGCATGACCATCATGACCAAGCTAGTCAACCAGCTATTCCAAACTGGTTGACCATCATGACCACAATGGCTTACCATGGACCACCCTTGAAGCGCTGTTGTGGCCAGAAAGCTAATTTACACAATTTCCTCAATTCCCCCAAACCCCCCCAGATCTGCCCAGACACGTTTGGCGTCTGAAGTTAGCTCCTTTCAATACAGCGAGCGCTGGAGCTACAAGGCTAATGTAGCATATTTACGAGATCAGCGCGGTCAAGACTAGCTTCAGATGGTCTTAGCTGGACTTTGATGCTCACAGTAGGTGAAAAGCTGGACAACCAGTTGAAAACACACCCTGTCCTTCGAAGCAGGTGCAGAACATCAGCTGCAGATGATCAGAACATGGTTTGAGAGGAGTCTGTCTTATTTAAACCTCAGACGTTTAATCTGGTCTGCTCTTAATTGATGGTTGAAGTGAGTGGTGAAGAAGATCACCATCATGGCCAGTTCCAGAGATCTCTCTGAGGCCTTCAGAAAGAAGGGTGGAGATGCAGTGGAGTCTGGGAAGGGGTTTAAGAAGTTCCACTGACCACTAAATCATTTACAAGTGGAGAACGTTTAAACAACTGCCAGCATGGCCAGATCAGGCCATCCTCGGAAGCTCAGCCCAAGAGCAGAACCACAAGATGTGTAAAGACCTGCTCAGCAGTCCTGAAATATCAACACGGGACCTCCAGGCTTTTGTGGGGTGTTCTCTTTTGTTGTACACGACTGTAAATGCTGTAAAGCTCCCAGTGCTTGTAGCTACATTAGCCTCCACACTGTGTAATTTTTTGGTGTAGATAACTGTGTAATACTGACTTCTTTATTAGTTTTTGCTTTAAGAGGATTATTATTATTATTATTATTATTATGGCCGTCTTGATGGGCTGGCTTTCAATTCAAAAGTTTCCCGTTTTCATTTGATCGTCAAGGGCAACAAGCTGTAGATGTACAGTACAAAGACGGCAAGGCTCTTCAGCGCCTGACTCCGGCGCGCTCCGGTTAATGACTTTGCGGCAGGAGCAAGCGCAATTACACACCAGAGAGTGTAAAAGTCAAGAGAATACAAATCAGGCTTAAATGAATGTCCCGTGGGTGTTGGGGGGAACCAAGCCCTGGAGCTTTGAGGTGAAGGACAAAGCATGGTGGGCAGATCGTGCTGCTTCAGGCTCAAAAGTATTGACATTCATTGCTCAGGTAGAAGTGAGTGGAGATACTAGGGTTTAATACAAGACTTCTATAGAAGCTGAAGTATCAACTGAAGCTTTTTACTCCAGTAAAAGTGTAAAAGTACTGGTTTCAGAACGACTTCAAGTAGAAAAGTAAAAGTAATGGAAGGAAAACAAAGGCCTGAAGCTTAGGCCGCGCCACAGGGGTCTATAGTGCACTATCCCCCCTCCCCAAAACCCCATTTCTCTAAAAGCCATAATGAGGAGAATGTTGTATATTAATATTAATATATGATATTATAATGTTCTATTAAAATGATGATGTTGAAAATGTTGGGCTGCACTAGGCTCCTGTTTCAGCTGCAGATCTGCCCATTGAAAATGAAGCATTTCAGTAATATCAGCTCTATTAAAGGAGCGTCTCTGTGCTCTACTGAGCATCAACATGAGCTTCATGGAGGAAAATATGAGGAGTCGTTGTCTAAGTCTAAGTTCTGTAAAGCTGCAGAAAGTCAGACTTCAGAGGCGTGTGATCAATAAGCTTTATTGGAATGTAAATGTGATCAATAAGCTTTATTGGAATGTAAATGTGATCAATAAGCTTTATTGGAATGTAAATGTGATCAATAAGCTTTATTGGAATGTAAATGTGATCAATAAGCTTTATTGGAATGTAAATGTGGGGCTCAGTCGGGACGTTTCACTGCAGCTCTCTTGAGTCTCTGCCACGGACACAGTCTTCATACTAGACTACAGACGTCTGCTGTGAGCTCGCTGGAGAGTGACGGGACGTGTGCAGGTGTGATGGATCTCTTATAAACCAATAGGGAGTCAGAATGATGTCTGTTTATACTTCTCATCCAATCAGGATCAGACTCACACTTTCCGGATGGAGAGATTTATCTGGATAAATAAATAAATAAACAAAGGGGAATGAAAGAGGAGGAACGAGGCTGATTTTAAAATGTAAGGAGGAGAAAGTTCAGATAATTGGGTGAAAATGTAAGAAGTAGAAGTAAAAAGTCTGAAAAATAAAGAATTACTCCAGTAAAGTTTAGATAAACAACATTTCTACTGAAGTAAAGTAACGTAGTATTTGTACTTCATTATTTGACCTCTCTACCTCTGTAGCTGGACCTTGGAGAGGTGGAGCTTTCAGGGCGGAGACTGGCAGAGATGCTGAACATCAGCCAGGCTTTTAGAATGATGGGAGTCAGATCAGGACTATATGGTGTGATTTGGAAAAGAGCAGGGATACATTAAAACAGCTTGTCCATGGGAGCTAGCCACCCACTCACATCCGCCCTCCCGCCCCTCCAAGTCCTGCTGATTGAATCTTCACCACCCCGTCACAATAGCAGCCAACACAAAGCCGCAAGGTTAGATCAATTGTGCTGCAGCTAGCGTGCAATCTGCCTGAATCGCAAATATCTCTCTCTCGCACACTCTCGCACTCCCTCTCTCTCTCTCTCTCTCTTAAACTTCAGCCCACACTCCCACCGGCTGGTCTTTCCACCCCTCCCCCTCCCCTCCACTTCTCTCTCTCTAGGCATCCCTCGTTCACCTTGTCTCTCTCTCCCACTGAAACCACCTCTCGCTCTATCATTCATTCATTACTCTGCGCTCTACATTCCGCATCACTGAGGGGGCTCTCGCGCCACCATCTCTCTCACCCTCGCTCTCTCACACTTTTCTATTCCTCTCTCTCTCTCTCGCTCTCTCGCGCACACATACACATGGTGTATTATTGATGTTGAAGGGTGGCGGATGTCTCCCAGGTGTTTCAGCACCCTGTCTATGATCCTTAACGGCCCAAAGCCCAGATCTGACAGCGAGCCAGCCTGAACAGTCAGCAGCAGGGGGTGCGCAGCGGACCCTACAACAGGGCCCGGGGAAGAAGAAGGCTTTGTGCTAGATTTTGGAGCAAGCATTGCTGTGAGGATTTGATTGCACCCAGAAACAAGAGCGCCAGTGAGCTCAGGATGGTGGATGGTCACCACCCTCTACATCTCGTCCATCATTCCAGAGAATTGGGAGGGGGGGTGCTTTATACCCCTCTATCCCATGCCTGGCATGGTCATTTACATTAGGCACAGTGCCAGTTTGTTTATTAGTCAAGTCAAGTGGGTTTTATTGTCATTTCAACTATATACTATCCAGTGAGGTAGTAAAGTTATTTGTGCAAAATGCTTCCCATACTGTCTTGGGTAAATGGTTGAGAGACAGAGAGAGAGACAGAGAGAGAGAGAGAGAGAGAGAGAGAGTGCATGTAGCAGAAAAGATATCAGTTCAGAAGTTGAGTTGTGTTGAGAAGTCTGATGGCTTGGGGGAAGAAGCTATTGCAGAGTCTGGTCGTGTTGGACCGGATGCTGCGGTACCTTCTTCCTGATGGCAGGAGGGAGAACAGTCTGTGTGAAGGGTGGGTGAAGTCATCCACAATGCTGGTTGCTTTGCGGATGCAGCGGGTGGTGTAAATGTCCATGACGGAGGGGAGAGAGACTCCCCTGATGATCCTCTCAGCCGCCCTCACAATGCGTTGGAGGGTCTTGAGGTCAGAGGCTGTGCAGATCCCAAACCAGGCAGTGATGCAGCTGCTCAGGATGCTCTCTATGGTTCCCCTATAGAAGAGGGTGAGGATGGATGGAGGAGCTTCCGGAGAAAGTATAGACGCTGCTGTGTATGTGTATGTGTATCTTCTCAAAGAGTTCTATTCTATTGGCAGTATTTCTCGACAGGGACTAGACAACCTGTGTGTGTGCATTTGCACATCTGTTCCAGCAGCTGATGCAACTTAGTAGCTAAGTAGCTGAATGCATTCAATAGAATGGGTGTCCACAAACTTTTGGACATATATTATTTAAGGCTATTGCTAGTTTTTCCTTCTCCTACATCAGTCTACCACTGTGTAGGTATGAGGGTTTGCTATGCCTCCGACAGTCCCGTGTCCTTATTTATGCCAGGCTGGGCTCTGGAAACCAAGCATGACCAGAAAAATTGACTTAACACAAAGAGAATAAGGATGATACCCTGTATTCCCACAGCAATTCTGTGTGTGTGAGAGAGCGAGAGTGTGTGTGTGTGTGTGTATTGCCCAGACTAACATATTGCACCAAGCCTGGAGAGTGAGGGGGGAGGCTGGTATTAGAATCATAGGTGCCAATTGAGCTGTGAAAATAGGAATTGAGTAGGGAATAGGGAATAGCCCCCCCCTCTTCATTTTACGGCCTACCCCGCGTTGTTTTGGGGCCTTCGCTTACAAACACATCATCTACTTAACATCTATGTGTGTGTGTGTGTGTGTGAATTTCCCAAGTTCCTCAGCATTTGTGTGTGTGTGTATGAGTGTGTAAAGGAAAGCGCTGAATTGAATTAACCTCAATGCTCCACTTGTACCACCCAACTCAATGAACAGCGCTTGTTCCACATGGGCGGGAAGCAGCGGCAGCAGCTGCTGCAGCAGCCACAGTTATGAGGACACACACACACACACACACATACACACATACATACGCTTTCATACGTCAAGCACCCTTCTGCCACTCTCAGACACACAGACAGAGGTGTGTGCCGCTGCGAGCACAGTGTGTTGGCTGGCTTCAAGTGCGCAGCGGCTGGCGCTAATGTGATTAGGGCTTTTAGCTGGAGATTTTCGGGGGCATGCTCTTTCCTTCGACGATCCATTTACTTAGCACTTCGAGCTTCCTTACCTTACTGAGCTGTTAAATAAGCACACACACACACTGGAACACACTCGTCTGGATTCTTGCCCTTGTGTGGTGTTTCCGTGCCCTTCTGTGCGAGTGTCTATAAATGTCTTTGAGGGGGTTAAGCCTCAACCCACTAGCGTAGCAGTGCATATACACAGGTATACCATGTGTACCCACCTCAGCTTACCACGTGTACCCACCTCCAACTGCTTTACCGTGTACACACATAACCATGGAATAGTGGGATGTTAATGTCCTTGATTGACAAACGAAGAATAGGCAGGTGTCCAAATACTTTTGTCAATTTAGTGTATAGAAGAATTTGCCTCCAGGAATGGGGCTCCGAGTGGCTCAGCAGTCTTATGCACTACCACTATGGCCTGATAGTCACGAGTTCGAATCCTGAGGTGGGTACCGAGCTGTGCCATTAGCGGTTGGAGTCCAAGAGAGCACAATTGGCCGTCCCAATACTTTTGTCAATTTACTGTATAAAAGAAATTGAATCTATGAATGGGTCTCAGCGATGCTCAGCAGTCTTATGCGCTACCACTATGGCTTGAGAGTCGCGAGGTCGAATCCTGAGGTGGGTACCGAGCTGTGCCATCAGCAGCCGGAGTCCGAGAGAGCACAACTGGCCGTGCTCTCTCCGGGTGGATAGATGGCGCTCTCTCTCCCCTCTTCACTCTTAAAGCGATGTTGGCCGGCACAGGTGTCTTGTTAGCTGGTGCGGTAGAGCTGGGGACCCGACTCTTTCCTCCAAGCGAGACGGCTGCCTGGTGATGCCACATCTATAGCAGTTTGAAAAGACTCTGTCGAGAGCATTGCAAGTGCTAGGGAGACAATATGCTCCTCCAAAATCTAGTAGACAGCCTTTCCTTGTCAGTAGAGACAGTTACTCCAACAATAGTGGGATGTTAATGCCCTCGATTTAGGAACAAACATAGAAAAGGCGGGTGTCCCAATACTTTTGTCAATTTATACAACGTATAAAAGAACTTCCCTCCAGGAATGGGGCTCAGAGTGGCTCAGCAGTCGTATGCGCTACCACTATGGCCTGAGAGTCGCGAGGTCGAATCCAGAGTCGAATGCCATTACAATTGGCCGTGCTCTCTCCGGGTAGATAGATGGCGCTGTTTCTCCCCTCATTACTCTTAAAGTGATGTTGGCCGGCACAGGTGCAGAAAAGAGGTGGTGGCTGGCTTTACATGCGTCGTAGAAGAAGTCCACACCCTCCTAGTGTCGGGAGCACTGCTAGTGCTATGAGCTAGGCAATGAGAGAACAGTGGTCGGGGCAACGGGAAGCTAAACGCTGTCGGTTTGAACATGCGGTTAGAGCTCAGATCTCTTGTGATGCCCAAACCTTTGCATGGTGCTCCTTTCCTTTTTGGTACGAAATAAAAATACTACAGTAATCTTGCTCCATGTCGTTTGGAGATCAGAAGAAAGAGACAGAAGGAGAAGTCTGGGAAGCCTTTTCCTCGGCAGGCCCTTCCATTCAAATCAGACTGATGGCTTTTGCGCTCTCTGGCAGAGGAAGAAAACTTAATTTAGCGATGTCACTGCCGGTCACTCCGGATGGTAACTCGCAGCAGCTTTGTGCTATTTGTGCGGGAGACCATGACGCTGCATGACAGCGATGTGCTCCTTTTCATTAGTCGCGTGCACGATTTGGAACACGTCCCGCTCCACCGAGGCTTGCAGCCGAATTAAAAAGCCGGTGGCTGGTCAGCATGCAGTGCTGCTGTTTAAGAACTTGCCGGTCTGTCAGCTTACCAGCCTCACACACTCTCTTCTACGTTAAAACACGAGCTAACACCCTGCTAGCTTTGATGCTACCTCATAATCACAGTAACTCCCAGTGAATTCCCATGTATCACCCAGCCAGCTAACTATAGAGAAAACCTACAAATGGATGGCTAGCTTTAGCTTTAACAGCCTCAGCAGTTGGGGGTTAGTGAGTGAGCAGTTTGGCTAATAACCTTCGAGCACAGCAAGCTGTCTCTGTCACCAATCTCGAGCCATGCCGCTTTGCCATCAGCAGCTGGAGCCCGAGAGAGCACAATCTGTTGGGAGTATTGCTAGTGCTAGGGGGACAAATAAAAAAATCCTCACAGCAATGCCAGTCAAGTCAAGTCAAGTCAAATTTATTTGTATAGCGCTTTTTACAACTGTTGTCGTCACAAAGCAGCTTTACATAATTAGTACTTAATAAAGGACAGAGACAGAGAAGAAAAAAGGAATAACATGAAGCGTCAAAGACCCCCGTGAGCAAGCCAACGGCGACAGTGGCAAGGAAAAACTCCCCCAGAGCTGGAGGAAGAAACCTTGGGAGGAACCAAGACTCACAAGGGGGACCCATCCTCCTCTGGCCAGACTGTTTTAAACATTAATGATAAAAATTACCAAACCAGATACAACAGAAAGTTGATAGTGGTGATATTAATAGTGTCAGACAGGCACGAGTCCATAGGTTTCAGCACGGCCACCAAACAGGCAGCAGCGGCAGGCGGGTGAGCCATGGGTGGTGGCGGGTTGGGGGGGACCCGCTGGCCGGACTGGTAGGTGGCAGCTGGTTAGACGCAGGTAGAGGGGACCTCAGCGGGCAATCTTCCTGCAGGTCGGGCTGGGTGGCCATTTACTCGAAGAAGGTAAAGAGAGAAAAGTTAGTTCTAAGAGGAATTTTATGGAGTGCAGAGAATGTTGATCATCAGCATCTGGGTATGTCTGACGACTCCGGCAGGTGTGATTATCACAGCATAATTAAAAGGAGAGAGCCAGAAGGTAACACGGACACGGGCGTACCCTGAGAACACCAGCATCTATCTGCTCCACCGTCAACAAACCTGAGTGATCGCGTGTAAGCAGCGAGACGACAGCTCCAGCATCTCAGTGTACTACAATTCCCTGGGTCCGCGAACCCCTGGACCTGCAGCCCTTATCTAAGAAACATTAATTACCAAAAGCTAACAGTGATTCTTATTGGTTGAGAAAATTGTTTCTTAAACAATGAGAAGCGCTGCTCTGTTTGGCTGAGCGAGAGCAGCAGGGTTGATGTCATACAGACCGTCCTGTCTTACTAGTCTAATCTCAAAGATACAGGACAAGGTGTGTCCCGTATCAGTACTGAACAGTTTTAGTTTCTGATTACGAGACGAGTCCGTATTTTACAGGGCGATTTCGTATTTTATAGGACGAGTCTGTGTTTTACAGGAAGAGTAATTTTTTTTCGGGCTGATTCTGTATTTCACGGGACAATTCTGTATTTTACATGACAATTCTGTATTATTTGGGACGTGTCCGTATTTTATGGGATGATTCCGAGTGCTTATTTTATGAGACTTTTCTGTTTTTACAGGACAATTCTGTAATTTATGCACAGATTCCGTATTTTACAGGGCGATTTAGTTATATTACTGAACAATTGCATAATTTACGGGACGATTCGGGGGGTGATGGGTTGGGATGATTCCATATTTTATGGGACGGATTACGTATTTTACAGGAAGATTGCGTATTTTACAGGACGGTTAGAAGAACCTACAGTCGGTCAGTAAATAGATCTGGACGTTAGCCTGTCAGTGATTCAGTCAACTGAGGACACAGACTATTCTTGACCTGCTGAGCAGTCTAGCGAGCGTCTTACCTCTTTGCTGCACTTGCTTTTTCCCCCCCTTCATAAGTCGGCGTATATTAAACCTCACAGGCAGGATGGCCAAATATTGGCTAGGAGATATTAAGGACAGCGGCTATTTATGAGTGAGATAGGAGCGGCTGTTGGAGATGAAGCTGAAGGCAGTCCGCTGCGCTGGTGCCACGCTGGCATTCTGGCAGCATCTACCCAGCTCGAGACAGAAGGGCAGTGCGAGAGAGGGGCCCTGCTCCAGGCGCTGCTATGATAGCACACTCGGGGTTTGTCCATCAGGGGAAAACTGGAGCATATTTCACCAACCTCTGCTGATAAGAACCCGCACACACTGTCGGGAGGAGGGGAAAAAGGAAGGCTGCCGCACTCCGTTTTCATTTCAGGAGGCCTGAGAAGGCACCTGCGAAAGAACCGTGGCGGATTTGCCATTTGCTGTGATGTCATTTACCACCCTGTTCCCAATGATGTTACGCTGTGCACGTGTGCTCGCCTTCATCGGCAACTGCAAATGCCCTTCTCTCAATGTATATGCAACAATATGGGGGTGTGTTATTTGTATGCTGGGACTGTGCATGTGTGAGCTTGTGCTTTTTGTGGAGGTGTGTGTGTATGTGTGTGTGCGTGCGCTCGCGAGAGTGTGTGTGTGTGTGATCGTGTCCCTTGTGCAGCCGTGGCTGTCCCTTCATTTCACGCTCTGCCGGCTCTGTGTGAATCCTCTTCCCTGGGCTCATTATCGGTCCTGTTCGCCGAACGCGCGGCCAGGCCAGGCGCACCACAGCCCAATCATTATTCAAATATGCGATGGGTCAGCACAGACAGCTCTGCAGACCCTGCATGTGTACTTATTACTTGCTGCTCACAAATAACCAAGCAAAAGAAAAAAAACAGGGTGGGTAGGATCTGACAGTGCCGTCCGCGGTGAGGTGACAGACCCTCTTCAGGTTTCGGTGAGAGCTGCTCGACTAATCAGTCGGGCTGTAGTCAAGATCGTCTGTGTTGAGTCCAGGACGAGTTTAAGATTGTGACTAGTCCAGATCAAGTCTAGATCAGGTTCCTAAGGTGGGCGAGAGCGAGTCAGCAGTTCAGAATCTAAAGTTGGGCTTAGACCAAGTCAAGGCTGACTCTAAATAGGGGTGAGACAGAGTCAGCAGTTCAGAATCTAAAGGAGGGCTTAGATCAAGTCAAGACTGAGTCTAAAGGAAGCTGAGACAGAGTCAGCAGTTCAGAATCTAAAGTGGTTCTTAGACCAAGTCAAGTCTGAGTATAAAATGGGGGCTGAGATCAAGTCAGCATTGCAGAATCTAAAGCGGGCAAAGACCAAGTCAAGACTAAAGGTGGGCGAGGCAGAGTCAGCAGTTCAGAATCTAAAGTGGGGCTTAGACCAAGTCAACGCTGACTCTAAAGGGGGGCGAGACAGAGTCAGCAGTTCAAAATCTAAAGGGGGGGCTTAGTTAAGACTGACTCTAAAGGAAGATAAAATGGGGGCTGAGATCAAGTCAGCATTGCAGAATCTAAAGCGGGCAAAGACCAAGTCAAGACTGTGTCTAAAGGTGGGCGAGGCAGAGTCAGCATTTTAGAATCTATATGGGGGCTTAGACCAAGTCAAGGCTGACTCTAAAGGAAGCTGCGAGCGAATCAGTTCAGAATTTAAAAAAGGGCTTACATCACGTCAAGACTGAGTCTAAAGGAGGTTGAGACAGAGTCAGCAGTTCAGAATCTAAAGGGAGGGCTTAGTTAAGACTGACTCTAAAGGAAGCTGAGATTGAGTCCGTTCAGAATCTAAAGAAGGGCTTAGACCAAGTCAATGCTGACTCTAAAGGAGGTTGAGATCTAATTAATACAGGATGAAAACGAGACTAAGATTTAAAAGATTTAAGATTTAAGAGTTAAAACTGAGTCTAAGGAGGTCGAGATTGAGTCAGTACAAAGTCTAAAGGGGGCCAGGACCAAATCAAGACTGAGCTTAATTAGGCTGAGATCAGGTCAGTTAAATAACCCCCTTCTGTCAACGTAGACCGTTTTGCATACACTGAGCATGAGAACCCAGCAGACCTGGGTCTCTGGCGAGACGCCCTGATATTAATATTAGCTCTATATGTTTAATAACCGTTTTTATTGCTTCCAACTCTCCACGGTTCGGAGTGAAATACAGTGGGAATGTCAGGGCAGAGGAATGGTAGATAGTATAGGAGTCGGGTGGGGAAGTGGAGAGTGTTTGGTGGGGGGGTGATAGGGTCTCCAGAAATGCAGCTGTTAATGAGCTCCTGTCTTGAGGGCTGCTCTGGTGTGGGAGGTATTGGCACAAGCAGGCAGACCGTCTGCTGGTGGAATAACAGCGTTACGCTCACCATCTCCCTCCTCTTGCTTCTCTTGGCAGGACCCAGCAGTGTCCAGGCGGCGGAGTTCGGCCACCTGCCCGACAACATTACCGTCCTGGAAGGGGAAAGCGTTATTCTGAGGTGACTCCGCGACAATGCACTCACACCACTCGTCTAAAGTTTGGATCCTTTTTGGATTTTTTGTAATTTTATGCACAAAGTGTAGCTCGAGATCCTTTAAACTGCAGATAAAATCATATTAAATCTGATCATTTTAATAGTTACAGCAGTTACAGGATAAATCCAGTCCTCTGCAAAGGTCAGAGACCCCACATTTGTTCACCTTCCAGCCCGAACTGGCTGTAAAGTACCAATCCTTCATTTTGTTGGAGATACACTAAAAAGACAAAAGTATTGGGACACCCTTTTAATTTGAATCAAAGTATCCAGGCAAGCCTTTCTATTAGGATGGTCTTTTTTGGATGGTCTCTGGATATTGCGCAATTCTGTGTATCAATCCGTCTCTTTGAATTCAGCTCAAAGGTGTCAGAGCGAGAGAGCATTAGCGAGCGAGCGAGAGACAGAGGGAGAGAGAGAGATCGTCAGGTACTTTAAGCTTAATTTCTCCCTCTCTCTCGAGTTCCCTGTTTGTCAGTTTGCCGCTCGCAGTCAGAAATGGCCTGGTTTCAGGCTATCAGCCAAACAATTGAAGTCCTGTACCGCCTGTCAGATGCCATTCTACCTAGCAGGAGCACGGCAGCCCTTTAACTGCCGGCGTTCAGCGCCTGTAAAGCCAGCCACTCGTTTTAGCATTACACACACACACACACACATACACACAGAGAGAGATTGTGTGTGTGTGCGCGAGCTCTGATTTGATATCATGATGCGACGAGTGAAAGTCAAAGTTGACATGAATTGGGGCACCGTGGTCTCTAGAGGGTTTCACCCAGAGATGTGCCACTTTCACTCACATGACGGACAGGAGCTCAGTGCCGACATCTAGTGGAGGGAAGCGGGATTACCCGTGAGCCGCCTGTCCAATTGAACCTGATTTGTTAGCAGGCTGTTATGTGTCATTATCTCCGAGTCGCAAGGCTCATCAAACGAGCATCATCAAGCATCAACAAAAAATGAGGTTTGCTTTAGGGCGACACGAGCAGATATTTAGTGACACTCGCTGAAAGTGTGTTGAACTTCTCTGAGGGCGGCGAATCGACAGAAGTGATTTGTTAAAACTGATTCAAATTTAAGATTTTAATCAAATAAAAGGACATATAAGCTTTTTACAAAAAAGTCTGGGTATTAAAAAAACAAAAAAATAACATGAATTATTGTTTTATTACAAATTATAATAGAAACACATCATAATTTGTAAAATAAATGCCCTTATTAAGACGATTCATCTAATAGTAAACATTTTCTAGAGTGTCTTAAACCCCTCTGTGGAGCAGTGGGAGAACTGGGTTCTCTGGAATGATGGATGGTTGGTGCTCAATACAATACTTTTGGGATGAGTTGAGGAGTTGGAAACAATGAGATCCTGACCTCACTAACAGTCTTGTTGCTGAATTCAATCAAATCCTCACAGCAATGCTCCTCCAAAATCTATAAGAAAGCCTTCTACCCAGGGCAGTAGAGGGAGCCCACCAACAAAAGCAGAGTAGACTCTTTTTAGAGCAGGTGTCCCAATACTTTTGTCAATACAGTGCATCTGGCACCAAGGCCTTCCAGCAGATCCCTTTTTGCAAGTCCTAGAAGTTGCATAAAAATACAATTATACATAAAAATACTTAATTAAGCATTGATTTGTTCAAATAATGTAAAAAATTATAAATAAAGTACAGACATCTGTTATTACACCTGTTATTACAACAAGCCATTTACTAGTCACTAACCGATCATTGCTCATTACTACTTTATTAAGCAAAAACTAGGCCGAATTAAGCATTTTTCAGGCATATTATCTGCATAAATGTATTAAACTCTTTTGAAGGTGGTGAATCCATCATATTGTTTTAATTAGATTAATGATAACTGATTTTAACCATCTGAAATAGTAAAAAAAAAGTAAATGTTTTGTAAGGCCAAAATAAAAATCGTGGTATCATTAAAAACATAAAAACAATATCTAAAAAATATGGAATGCTTATTAAATGAAAATGATTAATGAACTCTGTAATGAATGTGTTGTACATCTGTTATTACACCTTAACAAGGCATTAACTGGTAATTAACTGGCTGGTTATTAATACTTTATTAACTAGGCTGGATTTCCAGGTATATTAAACTCTTCTGAAGGTGGTGAATCAACTGTACATTTCCTAATGTTTTTATTCATTTAAAACATCAAAATAACACATGCAATGTGCTCTATAATGAACTCTAATGAATTTATTGCCAATCTGTTATCACTGTTATTATAGAATCTGTTATCAAACATCTGTTATCTAATGTTTGCATTTCCTGTCTGTTAAAAACAGAAAGTACTGTAAGATTAAAAAGGCAGAATTTAAATAAACTGACTTATGTTTTACTATTTTTTATTTGAACATATTTAATAAACTGCTAAAAATGAAAATGTACATCCTCTACCTGTAGGTCACTTTCTTCATTTAAAAGCTATAAACTTAAAAAAAATAATAATTAAAGTAGGGTAAGATGTGCATGAATAGTAAACATATAAACAGCACAGCGCTTTTAAAAAAGAGCTAGGTGTTCACATATGGCGCGTCCCAGTTGCATACTATTAACTACTCATGCTAACTTGGCTTTGAGTATTATCGTATAAATAAATATGGTATAGATAATTGTAAAATAATAATAAAATATATTTATATATATATTAATTCAAACTATAATTATTAATAATTTCGTAAATATAGTACATATTAGGTGTAATATAGTTTTATTTACTATATAATAACTATATTTATTATATAGTTATATTTACTATATATAGAATATATATATATGTATATATATAATGTATTCTATATATTTACTATTATATTCTTTATATACATTTAATGGGAAAAACAATATACATATAGTTTTCCCTAGTAAATGTAAAATGCAATATATATATATATATATATATATATATATATATATATATATATATAGTAAATAGTTCAATGGGGACCCGGCCCATTTCTCCAAGGGTGCCAGTAGCCCGGCGACACCACATTGGTGGCAGTTGTTAATTTTTATTTATTGATTGATTTCTATATTAATTAATTAATTAATTTATTTATTTATTTATTTATTGATTGATTGATTGTTTTTTACAGTGTAGATCTAAACTGTCTCTTTGAGCTCTCTTGGAGGCGTTTCTAAACCACTGCATGTCCAAGATCATCAATTTAAACAACTGTTAATACAGACATGTTATTGGGAGGTGGAGCCACCTTGCCATGGTCTGAAAAAGTTCAAAGATATCACTGAAGGTTCGATATTACCATGACATTCAGGTCCATGATGAGTGTGTGTAAACTTCCCACCACAGCTGGACATGTTATGGATTCCTGACTGTAAGTACAGTAGTTGTCTGTGGTCTTCCTGACCACACTGACCCCTATCTTCCACTTCTCTTAGGTGTAAGATCGATGAGGAAGTTACCCACAAGGCCTGGCTGAACCGCTCCAACATCCTGTTCGCGGGGACGGATAAGTGGTCACTGGACCCACGGGTGTCTCTGGTCAACAGTAACGACAGTGATTTCTCCATCCAGATCGAGCGAGTGGCCGTGGCGGACGAGGGCCCGTACACGTGCAGCTTCCAGGCACGGAACCAGCCCCGCATTGCACACGTCTACCTCATTGTCCAGGGTGAGGACACACTTTCCTCGCACCCATTGGTTTGCTAGCTGTGTTACTAGAGAGGACAGTGAGCTGTGATTGATGGATTTGGGGGACACAAGGGTCTGGTCTCAAATTTAGTCCTGGAGGGCCCCTACAGTTTGGTGACTTCCCCCGGTCACATCGGCTAAACCTGGGAAATAAATGATGAGCTGATTCAGGGGTGTCTGAGCAAGAGAGCGGCCAAACCGGGCTGGAATCCGGCCTCTCCAAGACCAGAGTTTAAGGCACACTGCTTTGAAGGGAAGATGGTCGTCCATGGCTTTGCCCTAATCACACGTAGTGTTCCCAGTCACCCAGTGGGGAAGTGTGATTATTGGACCTGGGCCTTCAGTTCAGGCCTCAAATAACGAAACCTGACCAAAAGAATAAGAAAGAAGCCGCTTTGCCATCAGCAGCCAGAGTCGAAGAGAGCACAATTGTCCGTGTCTTTTCCGGGGGGGGGCGCTCTCTCTCCCCTCATTACTCTTCATCACTCTAAGTGTCAGCCACATTCAGCCACAGTTTGAAAACTGTGAAAACATCAGATATGACATCAGAACGTGATTAGTTCTAATTATGTGGATGGTCCAATCTACCATGTTAGGCCTTCAGTTCTACCATTGAAGTCCAAACCAATGGGAGAGCTTGCTTAGCTGGATCTACTCCAATACCACTAGAAACAACAACGAAGGTTATTTGATTGGACAGTTTAACCCTTTAGTTTCCACAGAAATACCAAAAGTACTTTTTAATTCCCAGAAATGATTAGGCCTTCTCTGAAGGCCTAAAAGGCCCTGAAGGTTCTGGGAAATAAGCACAAGCTCCACAGTAATTTAATTTATTTTTTTTTTACATAAAAAAAAAAGTTACATTTTTTTCATCATTTTTCATAATTTTTTCAATATTTTTTCGATGTATTACCACTTGTCCGACAAAATCCGATCAAATGCATTCTGTCATAAACACACCGTATTAAATGTGGACGAGATTTCTCTCCGACCTACTCCCAGTTTGGTTTGAGTGATCCGATTGTAATCCAATTACAATGCGACTTGGGGGTGTTTACACCCCCAATCCGATCACCACGAACACTGCTAATGCCTGTGGTAATCAGACTGAGAGTTTTACACATAAGTGCTGATAATGACCAACGTTATTTGTATGCAGCTGCTTGGGATTCGAACTCACAACCTCCAGCTAATAGGGCGAAATATTTTTATTTATTATTATTTTTTTTAATTGGCAAAATTGTCCGAGTCCCACTCGAAGCACATTTGAGCTGAAATCTGATTCACAAACGATTCAGACCTGCATTCACACCCCTCTGAAAAAATCTGATCACATTTCAGCCAAAAGCATGTGAGCGTAGCTACTATAACCAGCCTGAGAGGCCTTGCAGTACTCGAAACACAGAGAGAGGGGGCGTTGTTGGGTTGGTGGGGTGGGAGGGGTGTGGTGGAGTCAGGTTAGGTGAACTGCTTGAGTGAATATTCGCGGGCAAATAGGGACTCAGACAATCGGCACAGTAACGGCAGAGTGGCAGGAAGCATGAGTGATCCGGAGTGATGTAATTTATTGCCGTGTGACAGCGCTGGTGATGGATGGCGGACCCTTACCCCCCAAAAACATGTCAATTGTTATGTATATTGTATTTTCTACATTGTATTGCACGCTGGAACACGAGAAGGGGAGTTAGGAAAATGAAAAATGGTCTCTGAAACATAACTCGGGCTGCTCCGCGACGCAGCAAAGAGGGGTGGGCGGGGAAGGGGGGTGTTTTTGCCCCCCCCTCCCAGACTGCTTTTCAACAACCCTATGGCTGTCCAACGGGCAGGACACACCTCAGCAAACAGCTTTTCTGTGTGCAGCGAACAGACATGATCGTATTTGTTTGATACTGGGCTGCCCTCAATTTTAAGTCTTCATATGATATCACAGAAAAATAATTACACCCTCGAGACACCGCACCAGCAGGAATGACCCTGCAGCGGGCCCAATTTCTGCTTTATCGTTAAAAGTGGCTTTTGTCAGGCGAAAAAGCTGGGGAGAAAAAAGGGTGTGGGCGGGGGGCCGGTTCTGCCGGAGAATGCCTTGCAGTGTGAATTCCTTGGCTATACTCATTAAAGCAGCAATGATAGACCATTTAAATTCAAGGGCCATCTGTGTTATTTGTCTACCATTATGCACGGGCCTTCACAACGGGGCTTCAACAAACCACAACAGCTTATGGCTATCAGTTTTTGGAAGGAAGGAGGAAACTGAAATGTGTCTAAGTGGTGCTTGGGCTGAAAGTGCTCAGATGCTTTTCAACTTGCAGACAGTTCTGGTGTCAGCGGATCCACTGTGTAGCGCTGGGAAACACAAGCCTTGTCTCTCGGGGGCGAAAGGCATGTGTTGATGGTAGGGCGAAAACTCAAAAACCAAATACAGAATAAAATAAAGAAAAAAGCCTAAAAATATACCTGTAAAAATACCTGTGAAAGGATGAGAACAAGCTAAATGAAGCTCATGAGGACATTAGATTCGGGTTCTTTACAGAACCATCGCCAAAACATCCCTTTCTGCAACCTTCATCTTTAAGAGTATTTCATTTATCAGTGTATGGTTTTTTACTCTTTTGGCCCAGAACCCTTCACATACTCTGCCCTTCACCTTTTTTATATTTTATAATCATTAAAGTCTGGATATTAATATTATTAGAGCTTCATACTGGATATTAATGTTATTAGAATTTCATACTGGATATTAATGCTATTAGAGCTTCATACTGGATATTAATGTTATTAGAACTTCACTCTGGATATTAATGTTATTAGAGCTTCATACTGGATATTAATGTTATTAGAACTTCACTCTGGATATTAATGTTATTAGAGCTTCATACTGGATATTAATGTTATTAGAATTTCATACTGGATATTAATGTTATTAGAGCTTCATACTGGATATTACTGTTATTAGAACTTCATACTGGATATGAATGTTATTAGAGCTTCATACTGGATATTAATGTTATTAAAGCTTTATACTGGATATTAATGTTATTAGAACTTCATACTGGATATTAATGCTATTAGAGCCTAATTATGGATATTAATGTTATTAGAGCTTCACACTGGATATTAATGTTATTAGAGCTTCATACTGGATATTAATGCTAATAGAGCTTCATACTGGATATTACTGTTATTAGAGCTTCATACTGGATATTAATGTTATTAGAGCTTTATACTGGATATTACTGTTATTAGAGCTTCATACTGGATATTAATGTTATTAGAGCTTCATACTGGATATTACTGTTATTAGAGCTTCATACTGGATATTAATGTTATTAGAGCTTCATACTGGATATTAATGTTATTAAAGCTTTATACTGGATATTAATGTTATTAGAGCTTCATACTGGATATTACTGTTATTAGAGCTTCATACTGGATATTAATGTTATTAGAGCTTTATACTGGATATTACTGTTATTAGAGCTTCATACTGGATATTAATGTTATTAGAGCTTCATACTGGATATTACTGTTATTAGAGCTTCATACTGGATATTACTGTTATTAGAACTTCATACTGGATATGAATGTTATTAGAGCTTCATACTGGATATTACTGTTATTAGAACTTCATACTGGATATGAATGTTATTAGAGCTTCATACTGGATATTAAGGTTATTAAAGCTTTATACTGGATATTAATGTTATTAGAACTTCATACTGGATATGAATGTTATTAGAGCTTCATACTGGATATTAATGCTATTAGAGCCTAATTATGGATATTAATGTTATTAGAGCTTCACACTGGATATTAATGTTATTAGAGCTTTATACTGGATATTAATGTTATTAAAGCTTTATACTGGATATTAATGTTATTAGAGCTTCATACTGGATATTAATGCTATTAGAGCCTAATTATGGATATTAATGCTATTAGAGCTTCATACTGGATATTAATGTTATTAGAGCTTCATACTGGATATTAATGTTATTAGAGCTTCATTCTGGATATTAATGCTATTAGAGCCTAATTATGGATAGTAATGCTATTAGAGCCTAATTATGGATATTAATGTTATTAGAGCTTCACACTGGATATTAATGTTATTAGAGCTTCATACTGGATATTAATGCTATTAGAGCTTTATACTGGATATTAATGTTATTAGAGCTTCATTCTGGATATTAATGTTATTAGAGCTTCATTCTGCATATTAATGATATTAATGCTTCATATTGAATATTAATGTTATTAGAGCTTCATACTGGATATTAACGTTATTAGAGCTTCATTCTGGATATTAATGTTATTAGAGCTTCATACTGGATATTAATGCTATTAGAGCTTCATTCTGGATATTAATGCTATTAGAACTTCATACTGGATATTAATGTTATTAGAGCTTCATACTGGATATTAATGTCATTAGAACTTCATACTGGATATTAATGTTATTAGAGGCTAATTATGGATATTACTGTTATTAGAGCTACATTATGGATATTAATGTTTTTAGAACTTTAATGTTATTAGAGCTTAATTACGGATATTGATCTCATTAAAACTTTACTCTGGACACAGAATTGATTACATTTCTTTTCATTTTAATGGCGTTAGAACTTTATACAGGATATTCGTTTGATTATAACTTTATTCCTAGAAACTTTTCTCATTAACTTCACTCCATATTATAACTATTGGAACTTTATTTGGGATAATAATGTTATTAGAATTTAATTGAGCTATTTTAAAATCATGTCCCGCTCAGTTCGTGTTCAGCTGAACCGCTATTTTGCTTTGCTTCATTTTTAATGAATAGCTGTAAAATGACTTGACTAAAGTCAGTTAAACTGCCTGTTACCACATGCAGTACATTTTTAATGGCGGAACTGACAGAGTATTTTTCACAGTGTCGCAGATTCAGAGTCATTTACAGCAGTAAGTGAATAATACGTCTAAAGATTAATAACTGCATAATGAGTCCGGAGTTTCTGGGATTAATACCAGCTCTGATGCGTGTGTGCTTGTTTTTTCCACAGTGCCAGCCAGGATAGTGAACATCTCTCAGGACAAGTCGGTAAACGAGGGCGACGATGTGAACCTGTTCTGTCTGGCGGTGGGACGGCCCGAACCAACCATCACCTGGAAGGACTTCAAATGTGAGTCGCTCGCCAGTTGGGGCCGGAACTTCACGGCCATCTCGCAATCAGATCATGCGTAATTACAGCCATAACCAGCGCGATAATCATCAACATCTGTCATCATCGCCGCTGCCGCTGTCACCACCATCGCCGCAATACTAATAATCATGTTTGTCATTAAGGCACTATTTATAACTTCCATCATCACTGATATAAATCACGTTCATTACGGGTGGCCATGATGGAGCACCTATTAGAACTCATTACGGTCCGATGTTTTCTCCGCGAGAAATATGACTGTTCGCCGGGGCGGTTGGCAACCTGGTCGGAAACCAGTCATCTGCACTCATTTATATTTCATTGGGAAAGCTCGTCCTCTGGAAGCTTGCGGTGGCTCTGCTTACTCTGCCGAGCATTATCCTGCCAGCAAACATAGCTAGAACCACTTTGGTCTCTGAGTTAGACCCGGGGGAGGAGTTTACACACACTCGCACACAAACACTGTCACAACGTACAAACAAACAGCTTAAAAAAACAGCATCTAACGAGCTCCTGAAAGATCTTGGGAAAGTGAGGAGGGTGGGGGTGGGTGGGGTGGTTACTACAGTACATTAAAAATTAATAAGGGAGATGAAGAGAGCCAAGATGCTGGAGGAACATCAGCAGCAGAGTTAGTTCTGGACCAGCTTATACTTCATCTCCCTTATTAATTATAGATATTCATGCAGTTAGATGTTATGAATATGAAGAAATGGTCAGCGTGAAGCTCTGAGGCACTTTGACGAGAGCCAGAGGATCATTATGGCCAGATGACTGGGTTACTGGGTTGGAGCATCTCCGAAGCAAGGCTCGCGAGGCTTGCGGGGGGCTCGTGGTCAGCAGTGGTGAGTAATAACGATGGTAGTCTGGGTGCCCAAGGCTCATCGAGGCTATCCCGTCTGGACCTGACCGACAGAAGGGTTATATAGTAGCACAGAGAGTCTCAGAAATGTTTCCCGATGGCTGTGAGAATAAAGTTTCACAACGCACAATGCAGCGCCCCTTGCTGCCCATGGGGTGGCATAGCCGTAGACTGGTCAGGTGGGACCAAGATGACCCTCGTCCACCATCAAAAAACGCTTTCAGTGGACATGCAAGCATCAGAACTGGAGTTGGAGCGATGGAAAAGACATCTACATCAGATCTTCAGAGGTCTCCAGAGTGAGCTGTTTGGGCAGGACGTGGAGGACCAGCAGCATATTAGACATGGTCCTAATGTTTTAGGCTGTTTTAGAGTGTGAGGAACCTGAAGTTTAAGAGACCTCATCATAATGTGAGGATTATTGACCTCATTTAACCTTCGAAAACTTCAAACCTTTAGATGGCCCTAATCTAGGTTCTCCGATGGAACACCTGACTCACTTATACTCTGCCAGAACTATCCGTGCCGTGATCTGTCTTGTTCAGCAGACTCATGCATAATCATGTAACCAAGACCAAAAAAAACCCTCATATCTAATTAGCGTCTCTACCTCCAGTGTATCAATCAATCCCCAGTGAGCGGCAGTTAATTTAATTACATGTCCATCTGTTCCACTATATGTCTTGTTTCCAGCGTGTTTCCGTTCCACTGATTTCTCTTTGCTTCGGTTCGTTTCCAGTGTGATGCCATTAGTCGCTGTAGCTCTGATTGGACATCTATGGGATCCATATCTACAAGCTAATCACTCACTCACGCTCTGGTGTTTGTAGAACACGCTAGTTTGTCTGTCCTCTAAACAGGTCTTGTTATCAAGGACAAACGTTCACATGTGAAAAAGGAACCAGGGGTCGCAGCTCAGTTTAGCCAGTCTACTTACTGCCCAAACCCACCACTGAACCTAGACGTGTCTATCTATCTGTCTGTCTGTTCATCTGTCTGTCTGTCTATCTATCTATCTGTCTGTCTGTCTGTCTATTTATCTATCTATCTATCTATCTATCTATCTATCTGTCTGTCTGTCTATCTATCTATCTATCTATCTATCTATCTATCTGTCTGTCTGTCTATCTATGTCTATCCATCTGTCTCTCTGTCCATCTATCTGTCCATCCATCTATCTATCAATCTTTCCATATCTAGGTTTGTCTGTCTGTCTATCTATCTGACTATCTATCTTTCTATCTGTCTGTCTGTCTATCTATCTGACTATCTATCTTTCTATGTCTATGTTTGTCTATCTATCTGTCTGTCTGTCTATCTGTCCGTCTGTCTCTGTCCGTCTGTCTATCTAACTATTTTTCTTTGCCTATGTTTATCCATCTATCTGTATGTATGTCTATCTTTCTATATCTATCTAAGTATCTTTTGATGTCTATGTTTGTCCATCTGTCTGTCTGTCTGTCTATGTATCTATCTATCTATCTATCTATCTATCCATTTGTCTGTCTGGTCTGTCTGTCTGTCTGTCTGTGTTTATCTGTCGATCTATCCATCCAATACATTTGGCTGGCAGGGCAGGATGACGAGAGGGCAGGGCTACACAAGAGACACAGGTGGGAACACTAATAAGTAGGCGACAAGAGGGGAGGAGACAAGAACACAAACAAAACAGAGGCATGGGCTCAAGAGCAGACGAGGAAACCCAAACCCAAACACAAAGACCAGGCAGGGCAAGCGAGAGGCACACGTTACCCTATCTCTCTACTTAGTGTCAATTAGGTAGGAGGAGTTAGTCAGGTAGATACAGATACAGTTAATTCATTAATGAGCTGTTTTAAATTATTTAATTTAATTTATTTATTAATCACTCCACCATGTCGAATAAAAATGATCTATTATTTATTTATTGCCAGGCCATCTGCGAGGTGTGTGTAGAGCACATGGACTGCTAGCTGAACCTATCCCGGTTCAGGGTGGCAGACAGGTGAGCTAGTTCAGTCCTCCCTCTGCAGAGTTACCCAGGAAGCTCTGGTTTTGCTGCAGGCCTCCTGCAAATCGGCCCACTCAGCACTTCAGTACCCCTTCCCCGCCCTATCCGCCATCGCTCGCAGCAGGGGGGAGGGGCTAATAGCAGCAGAGAGCGAGAGAGAAAGAGAGAGAAATAGAGAGAGAGAGGGAGCGAGTGAGAAACAGAGAAACGGAGGGGAAGTGGAAAAGGGCCACATTGTTATTCTGTAGGAGTGGCTGCGGCGGAGCCGGTGGCTGTCAGCATAGCAGCGAGGGCAGCCACTCGCCCAGAGACGGAGAGAACCATCTGGACCCAAAACCAGAGCCTGCAGGGGACCGGACAGCATGCTTCAACCGCTGTCCATCATCCAGTCCCCTCAACCCCTTCCAGTCTCGCTGTTGCAGCTCCGCCCAGCGTTAGACACACCAAATCAGGGAGCGCAGATGTTCTAGAGGGATGAGAACGCACAGATCCGAGAGCAGCGGTTCAGCTAAACTGACTGTAATCAGCTGATCTCTGTACTCTCATCACTGATGGCCTTCTTCTATGACAACTGTTGCCAGATTAGACAAGCCTTTGATCCAAACACCTAGAGATTTAAAGCGTCTAATCTTCAAATGACCTTTACTTTGTAGTGATGGATCAATGATAGATCAGGTGGAGTGATGATGACCACTTCAAAACATCAAGCTTTTAAACTACAAAGCTACCATTAGCAACCAAGCCAAATTTGCTTCTGCACCTGAGCTTCCAAGTCACCAAGCTAAACGTAGCTGCCAAGCTTAGTTTAGCTACCAAACTAGCTACCAGCTAAGCTAGCTAGTTAGCTACAAAGCTAAATCAAGTAAACATAAAACAATTAGCTGCTTAGTTAGCTACATAGCTAAAAACTTAATATCAGCTACCAACTTACAAAGCTAATTCTTTCATTCTTTGTTCTGTTTTTTAAAATGTTTTTCTTTATTTGTTATCAACCACCTCACCATTCACTACATCAAATACATATATGTAAAAAATGTATTTGCTTTGTTAGCACAGTTGGCTAACAAACCACGTCTTTCTTACTTTCTTCAACCACTTCACCAGATTTGAAAAAAACTTTTAATTTTATATAGCTACTAAGCTCCAGAGCCTGATATGCTATTAAACTAGTTAAGCTACTTGGCTAAAGTTAGCTACTAAGTTAGCTATTTGCTACCAAACTAGAGTAGCCAGTCTACTTACTGTCCAAACCCACCAGTGAACCTAGACGTGTCTATCTATCTATCTATCTATCTGTCTATCTGTCTGTCTGTCTGTCTGTCTATCTATCTATCTATCTATCTGTCTGTCTGTCTGTCTGTTTATCTTTTTATATCCATCTGTCTGTCTGTTCATCTGTTTATCTATCTATTTGTCTGTCCGTCTGTCTGTCTATCTATCTATCTATCTATCTATCTATCTATCTATCTATCTATCTGTCTGTCTGTCTGTCTGTCTATCTGTCTGTCTGCCTGTCTGTCTGCCTGTCTGTCTGTCTATCTGTCTGTCTGTTTATCTATCTATCTGTCTATCTGCCTGCCTGCCTGTCTGTCTATCTTTTTAACTATCTGTCTGTCTGTCTGCCTGCCTGTGTGTCTGTCTGTCTGCCTAAATTTTTTTTAATAACCTAAATTAAACATTTTATATTTTTATTTTAATATAACCTATATTCAAATTAAATATTATTTTTGAATGATTTTTATAAAATGATATGCATATTTAAATTACTTAAATTAACGGATTTAGTGCACCCTTTCCATCGTCTTATTTTTTTGAAAATTAAACAAGCTACGCCTTTAGCCACACCCCCAAAACAGGGTGCTACTTTTAGCCATGCCCACTTTCCTTTCTTCTATGAATCCAGACACATGCTGTCTTTGAAGCCCAGCTGTCCTACACACCCATACAACAGGGGAGCATCCACAGACGAGCACAAGCCTGTCAGAAATAAGCATCACGTGTCAGGAGAGGCAACATACCTGTCCATCAGCGTTCTCTCAGCATTCACACACTCACATTCACACACACACACACACACACACACACTCGCTTTCACTCGCCACATACAGAACTTCTTTGATCCATAAACACTTCACATCTGTCTCTATCGCGAAAAACCAGCCCCTCCACCTGATCTCCCGAGATGAGACACAGCAGCGGCTATGAGAGGCGTGCGCTTTATTGGCTAAATATCACTCGGCGTGACACCGCAGAGGACTTCAGATAAAAGACAAACGAGGCTCAGCCCACTCTCTCTCGCTCGCGCTACGAGAACAAGGCCTGCTAAAGCTACCCATCATCACTGCGGCCCACCGATCCGTCTCTGTCTTCTGGGTTTTTTTAGCCCATTTCGATCAGCTTAGCTGCTCCTTCTGAGAGGTCGTCGAGTGTTAGCTTCTATTTCACCAGCCACTCGGCTCCCTCTCACACGCGTTACAGCTACTGAGAAGAAAAGTGGAACTGGAGACGTGATGTGTTTCCATATATTTAGCAGGAGGGATGGGTACCAGTACATCAAAAGGATTTGAACACACAGATCAGCCATAACATTAATACCACCTGTCTAATCCTAAGTAGGTCCCCCTCCTGCCACCAAAACAGCTCCAACCCACCAAGGCATGGACTCCCCAAGACCACTGAAGGTGTCCTGCTGTAGTATCTGGCACCAAGACTGACGTAAGCAGCAGATCCTTTAAAAGTCCTGTAAGTTGTGATTTGGGCCCTCCATGAGCATCAGTGAGCCTTGGACACCCATGGCCCAGTCGCCGGTTCAAAGGTTCACTGGTGCTTTCTTGGAGCACTTTTTGTAGGTACTGACCACTGCATACCGGAAGCACCCCACAAGACCTGCCTGAAGTTTTGGAGATGTTCTGACCCAGTCAGACACCTCCAACACCTCCATCATCTCCAATAAATGACTGTTCATTTATGGCTAATATATCCACAGTTTTAGATGGAATGTAGAAATTGGAGAGGGGATGTTTTGGGATGGACGGTATGGACTGAAAAGGGAATGTTTTGGATGGGTTGGAGAGGGAATGTTTGGGATGGGTTGGAGAGGGAATGTTTGGGATGGGTTGGAGAGGGAATGTTTGGGATGGACTGGAAAGGGAATGTTTTGGATGGGTTGGAGAGGGAATGTTTGGGATGAGTTGGAGAGGGAATGTTTTGGATGGACTGGAAAGGGAATGTTTTGGATGGGTTGGAGAGGGAATGTTTTGGATTGGTTGGAAAGGGAATGTTTTGGATGGGTTGGAGAGGGAATGTTTTGGATGGGTTGGAGAGGGAATGTTTTGGATGGTCTGGAAAGGGAATGTTTTGAATGGACTGAAGAGGGAATGTTTTGGATGGGTTGGAGAGGGAATGTTTTGGATGGGTTGGAGAGGGAATGTTTTGGATGGTCTGGAAAGGGAATGTTTTGAATGGATTGGAGAGGGAATGTTTTGGATGGGTTGGAGAGGGAATGTTTTGGATGGTCTGGAAGGGGAATGTTTTGGATGTGTTGCAGAGGGAATGTTTTGGATGGGTTGGAGAGGGAATGTTTTGGATGGGTTGGAAAGGGAATGTTTTGGATGGTCTGGAAGGGGAATGTTTTGGATGGATTGGAGAGGGAATGTTTTGGATGGATTGGAGAGGGAATGTTTTGGATGGGTTGGAGAGGGAATGTTTTGGATGGGTTGGAAAGGGAATGTTTTGGATGGTCTGGAAGGGGAATGTTTTGGATGGATTGGAGAGGGAATGTTTTGGATGGATTGGAGAGGGAATGTTTTGGATGGATTGGAGAGGGAATGTTTTGGATGGACTGGATGGTCTGAAAAGGGAATGTTTTGGATGGACTGGATGGTCTGAAAAGGGAATGTTTTGGATGGATTGTAGAGGGAATGTTTTGGATGGACTGGATGGTCTGGAAAGGGAATGTTTTGGAACCTGAACAAATGTTTATAGACTACATATTTTTTAAAAGTAAGGAAATCTTATGATACATGCCAAAAATTGCAGGTTTAAGAAAAGATTGTTTCTCTCGAAAGAAAAGGATTGATACTTCAGTACTTCCTCATTTCCTTTTTTTCTTTTCCCTCTGCCTCTTCCATTCTCCTGCTCTTCTCTTGCGTGAACGCCATAATAAATTTGCGGTCACATGAGGAAGGCCACACTGTGCTTACTCACAGCACCTCTTAAACCCCATTGTCTGCATCTGATAGAACATTTTTCTCCCCCCGTTTTGTCCTGCGGCTTGAATTGGGTGCTCAGCGCAGTAGCTGAGAGTGACACGGGGGAGCGATGTTTAATAACTTAATAGAATGAGTGAATAACATTGCCGTAGCCGGAGCCCCAGCGTGCGCTTGCCGGAGCAGCGGTTGCAGCTGCAAATAATCGGCTCCAGCTCAGTGGCTGTGCTAATAATCCTCCGGTATAATCTTCAATTAGAACAGGCGGCGAAAAAAAAATCCGCTCCCCCTCGTGGCTTTGTGAATTACGGCGTACGACACCCGCGGTGGACTGCGCACCAAATCGCCAAATGGCAGGTGTAAAAAGAAAGCAAATTTGTCCATGTTTTCTCTCGCTGCCATGTACCAGGCTTCAGTGTGTGAGCAGATTTAGCAGAGACTGCCGCTCCTAGACGAAATCTAATTTTCCTTCCTTGTTGTTGTTTTTAGAAAGATGATTTAATACACCATTATAAACACTGTTACCATTCTGAAAGTCCGTTCAGTCCACATTAACCTCCACAACAGGGATCATCACAACCATGTACACATCCACCTATGACCTATTCAGCTGACAGCAGTTTTGCCTTGATCATTCAGGCTCTAGCAGAACCTACAGCACAGTCGCTTCGCCCATTAAGTCTTAAGCACTTTAGCCCTGCCAGTTTAGCTTACCGCAGTGTAGCTCTGCCTATTCAGCCTACAACACTCTAACTCTGCGCATCCACTCTAGAGCAGTTTAGCCCCACCTATCAAGCTTACATCACTTTAGCTCCACCCATTTAGGTTACAGCAGTTTAGCCCCACCCACTCAGCCTACAGCAGTTTAGCTTCATCCCTTTAGCGCCCAGCAGTTTAGCCACACTTATTCAGCCCACAGCAGTTTAGGCCCACCCATTCAGCCTACAGCAGTTTAGCCCCACCCAGTCAGCCTACAGCAGTTTAGGCCCACCCATTCAGCCTACAGCAGTTTAGCCCCACCCATTCAGCCTACAGCAGTTTAGGCCCACCCATTCAACCTATAGCAGTTCTACTCCACCCATTCGACCTACAGCAGTTCTGCTCCACCCACTCAGCCTACAGTAGTTCAGCCCCACTCATTCAGCATACAGAAGTTTAGCCTCACACATTCATCCCCTAGCAGTTTAGCCCCACCCATTCAGTCAACAACAGTTTAGCCCCACCCATTCAGTCAACAACAGTTTAGCCCCACCCATTTAGCCAACAGCAGTTCGGCTACACTTCTTCAGCCTATAGCAGTTTAGCGCCACCCATTCAGCCTCCAGCAGTTTACACTCATCCATTCAACAAACAGCAGTTTAGCTCCACCCATTCAGTCTTTTTAACAGTTGAACTCCAGCGTTAAGGGTCCACCACATCATCCCATCCATCAGCGTCAGCCTTGTACTGTAACCCATTTCTGCGCTACACGGCGCTGCGTCTGCTGAATGTTATCCAGCCAACGTCCAACTATCGCAGTGGCACGGCCAAATCAGCCACCAAATAGGCCCGACGAGTTTCAGCAAATAGTCTGATCAAAAGCGTTAGCGCGGCTGACGATGAGCGAAAGCCTACGGCCGCTAATTAGCCCGAGCTCATTTGCATGACTCTCAGGCCCGCCGCACTTTATTCATTATTTGCAACAGGAGCACATTTGGCTCACCTGCTCCTTTAACATCATCCTGAGTGCTCCCCGGGGCGCCCGCTGATCCCTGCGTCTGTCTGTCTGTCATCTTGGCCTTTGCTCGCAGATGGCCGCATGTACGAGGGAGAGTTCCTGGACATCACGGATATCAAACGACATCAGGCCGAGGAGTTTGAATGCATCACCAACAACGGCGTGGCCCCGCCGGACACGCGCCGTGTCAAGGTCACAGTTAACTGTGAGTCTGGTCACACACACACACACACACACACTCATGCTCATTCTCTTTCACACACGTGGGCACACACACACTCACACACACACACCAGCATTTTAATAAGTGACTCTTTTAATCAGGGCCTGTAGCCAGAGAACAGCCTCTTTAAGTAAGCAGGAGGCGTTCGCCCCCATTCAGAAGCACATTAACAGCCATAACTGAGATAAAACACACAGTTCTGTGCAAAAGTGTTGGTACCATACACGACCTGTATGGTTGATTTTCTAAGTGAGGCCCTCTACAGGCCGAAGTCGGTACTTTTAAGAGTACTGAGCAAATTACATTGCTACTACTGAGCAAACTTTAAGCATTACACACTGTCAGGGTCTCAACCTGATACCCAATGAGAGTCCATCACTCAGCCCAGTATAGAATCAGAGCACAGCAGGACTAGCGAACCAGTAACATCACTAACAGCACAAATGTATGGAATGCCGTTTGGTCCAAACGTACGTCTTAAGGCGTATGGGACACTATGGGCGCTCATGCTATTGGTTGGCTTTAATATGCCCACCCCTTGTTGACGTAGGGACTGCATGTACTCATGTGGGCCCCTTGTTTTAGCCATGTGAGGGCTATGTTGGAGTCATGTGGGGTCTTACTAGTGCTTCGTAGCATATACATTAGACCTCCCCCATGCCATGATTAGATTTTCCCCCAAACGCCATAAAACGTCCAGACTTGCCCTGCTAACTCGTTAATTTTTGTCGCCTTAATACATTAAATAGCAAATACATATTAATATTACACATAAATCTATCTATCGATCATTTCTCCACACAGTTTGAGGCGAGTGTAGGTAGCACCATGCAAACTAGTGGCAATGTATGTGTCAATTACGTGTTAGCTATATTAGCCTTGTTTGGAGCAAATCTGTAATTGGTTAAAAACTATAGACTGAGATAGACACTAATCCCCACCCCCCACCCTCCCTACAGATCCACCTGTAATCACAGACGTGAAAAACATGCCAGCTCAGCTGGGGAAGACGGCCATCTTGCGCTGCGAAGCCATGGCAGTGCCCACAGCGTCCTTCGAGTGGTATAGGGATGACCGGAGGTAAGTGGCTTGACCAGCGGATGAACCTAATGTGAATAACTCACTGGCAAGAGGAACGTCTTTTCATGAAAAGCTGCAGATGTTACCTTTTTTGCTGCTCTCCAGACTGTAGTCGGGGATCAGAGGCTTTTTTTTCTTTCTCTTTAAGATCCAAGGCCAGAGCTAGCTGCACAGGGGAAGACTAATTCCCACTTTAGCTGGATTTTCACCACAGGGAGCCACACTGAGTTGGAATTCCAGAGCAGTTTGTAGCGTAAAGCACTTAATGACACAATTTCCACCTCACCCTGAAAGTAGTCCATCAGCCAAGACTTGTGTTGGCGCCTGCTTCCTTATTTTAGCACTGGAGTCGTAGTGGATGCTTAGCATATCCTGCTCACACTAAACCTTTGCAAAGTGTGGCCCAACGCTAGCTTGGCTGAGGCAAGGAAGGGAAACTCGAGAAATTTGGCCTGGAGTTCTGGGTGGGCTTCCGGCTGATGGGACCTGAAGCCAGACACCCTCTTTCCAGGCAGAGGTTGAGCATAACTGGACCATCAGGAGAAGCAAGGGTAGGGGTGGTGGTGGTGGTGGTGGGGTGCGAATAATCGCCAAACTTTTAGTTATTATATAACTTCATTAAAAACAAGATGTAGTGCTGCAGGGTAAGGCTAGTTATTAATAAAGTTAATAATTAAAGGACCAAATATTATGCAACATGATCATAACCACTTTTAAAAGTGATAAATAAGACATTTATTAAGTATTTTAATTTGATATTGAGTTTTGAGTTTGTAGAAACAGTAAGTGTGTGATGCTCGAATATGATTTAACAAGCTAATTTACCACCTTGTTATTTATGATTTTCCCTTTACAGGGAAAAAAACGATACACTTTGCTATTTTGAACTGGTTTACAGCACCAGCAACGACTCAGAGAACCCACATACAGTGCGAGAACCCATATAAAGTATCATAGCATATATATAAACAATATCAGATAGGGCTGTTGTCCTCTCTCTGTGTCCTCTCAGCGCAATGTGCTGTTAGCAAGCTGAAGAGATTGCAGCCGGTAAGCTTTTATCATTCTTCCGGGTTTGGCTTTCTTGCGTCTTACCAGTTAAAAAACAAAAAAATATGGATAGAAGAGATGGTCAAAGCCAGCCTCATCTAGCCATCATCAGAAGCCGATCTGCACCAAGAGCCCTTCCAGCTTCAAGTCCGGCTCGGCTCGACCCGCCATCCTTTAAGATCCGTGGAAGACGAGCGTCCAGACTTTTTACTGTCCTGCACCGAAGTGGTGGAACGAGCTTCCCCTGGGTGTCCGAACAGCAGAGTCCAACACTCACTGTCTTCAAACCCAGACTGAAGACCCTCCTCTTCTGAGAGGACTTGGGTGAAGAGTAGAGTATGCCGTAAATGTAGATGGTGATGAGCTGCTCTCCAGTATCCATGCCACCATATATTCCAGTAGTTTGACTAGAGCTTTCTCTGGTGGGCGGGGTTGATATAAATTTGTGGGGGGGGGTATAACCAGACTGTTACGTAACAGTTTTGGAGTTTTGGAATTGCATAGCATAGCAACGCGTCACCACTTCCTGTCAGTGCAAAACAGGTTAGTATGTTAGGATAGAGTGCAATAACCAGCCCAAACCTGCACTGATAACATTAGTAGATAGTATAGACCTTATAGTTATAGACTAGGGTCTAAGTGCGCGAATTGGGACACAGCCGGAGTTTACTGGAGGACCACATCCGGCACCTGGATCCTTTGTGTTGGCCTCTGCTCTTTGTGGTAGTTTAGCGAGGCCGCAGGGTGGGGTGTAGACCCTGGTGGATGCTGAAGTTAGCAAGCACTCACGCATGAAAGCTGGTTATGTATGTGGTCTGGCGCAGAGGTCGCCATGACTACAAAACAGATGTAGGGTGCTTTAGGGACTCTCACGTGAAAGCCGGTTATTTCTGTGGTCTCCGGCAGGCCGGTGGAGAATGACAACACGATGAAGATTAAAAACGAGAAGACACGCTCCCTGCTGCTCTTCACCAACGTCACGGAGAAACACTTCGGCAACTACACCTGCTTCGCCTCCAACCGCCTAGGGGCCTCCAACGCCAGCATGCTGCTCTTCAGTGAGTATGCTCACTCACTTGCACACATACACACACACACATACATATATATACATATATATATATATATATATAAACAACTCAAAATGATCCCAAATCAAATATACTACCAAATATACTGCCATTCAAAAGTTTGGGGACAGCTAGCCTTTCCAAAAATGTGTGATAAACACTCATCTATGCCAGTTTGTAAGAAGTTAAGGGGCAATCCCGCTGAGTGTCTGTAGAATTGGATGTAACGGTTAGGATGTAAACAGAGTCATTCAGAGTGGGTTTGGTGTGAAATCCTCCGTTCTGGAGGAACTTATTCTGAGTCGGAGATGTTGTTCACAGTGGTGGCGAATGGCAGCAGACGTCTGAGGTGTTGAAGGCCTCTTATGAAAGCTCCCTCACAGAAAGTTATCACTCCAGATGGTTTGGAATACACTAGCTGATGCCTGAGATGCTGTGTTATGGTAGTTTTATGAAACATTTCTTGTCTAAAATTTATTTATTTAATAATTAATAAGCAGGACATTGCAATTTTAGAGAATCAGACCGTATCAAATATAGCTATTTTACTGTGGTCATAAGGTCAGGATTTTGAACAAGGCCCAGTCAAACTTGGCTGATCCTATGCACCCTTTGGCATTCCAGGACTTATCACACACTAAGGTGTATTACTCAGTAACTACAGGGACCTCTGTACAAACTGGTGGGGCTAATCCCTGCTAATAGACGCTTGTAATAACACTTTCAGGCCATCGGCGGACCAAAGACGTTTAAGAGATTGCTTTAAATATCATTACTCTCATTATTCTCTACATCTTTACTATGATTATATCAGTTATATTATATTATGATGATATCAGCACACCTGAGCAGTCTAACAGTCTTGGTGGACTTTTATCAATAATGTATAAATCATTTTTGATCAGAGGAGGGTAGATGGGTCCCTCCTTGTGAGTCTTGGTTCCTCCCAAAGTTTCTTCCTCCAGCTCTGAGGGAGTTTTTCGTCACCGCGGCGGCTATCGGTCTTGCTCTCTGTGGATCTCTTGTCATTTTACTGGATTCTACTAAAGGATTTTAGGACAAATAGATTTTGAATGATTTTATGTTGAAGTTATGGTAGTGGTTGTTCTACGTCGCCGCTGGCCACCAGGGGGCGCATCAACATTCGGAAGGGTCGCCACCCACCGCTGTGTAACATTGGGTAAAATCCTCGCCATTTCATCATTATCAGTTGAGGCAGACTTACAGCAGATGCAGGAGAATGAAATCAGCCTCTAGGTGGTGCACTAGCTAGGTTTGGAATAGCATAATGATCATGTATTGATACAGAATGACCCCCGGGAGAGAATGATGGGGGTTCCACAACAGAGTGGACAAGTAGGTGGTTCACACATTCCTGTAATGGCTCAGGAATGATCAGCATGACTATTTAAACTGCAAGGGAACTCACTCTCTACAATACTGACTTGCTGTGGTCGATCATGTACTGCTAAATAGGCGTGAGCAAGGGACATAGAGAAAGCAAGAGAGAGGAAGAGAGAGAGAGAGAGAGAGAGAGAGGGGGGGGGATAGTAACCAGCATCCATGGCTTTTTTTAGCTGCCTCTTTTAGAGTGTATTTACTCGTTAAACCCTCCAGACGTCTGCTTCCGTTCACCACCACTGTCAACGACACTTCTTATTTGGCACATTTCTCCAGAATGGAGCGTTGCACAGCAAAGTACTGCAGATTAGTCTCATCTAATCATTTAATCCTGAGCGAACTTTCAGCCAACAGTCAGTGGAATTCCCCATGGAGGCAGCCAGTTAACAAAGCTAGCTGTGTTTGTGGTCCAATGTCGACCTGGAAGATTTTACTTTATATTTGTCAAATACTGTGCCGTTTTGCTAGCCACTGATGTGATGCAGCTGCAGAATGATGGCATTTATAAACCAGGGCGTACTCTAATTTCACAGCAGCACAAGCTGACCAAGTTGATGTCAACACAGTAAATATACACTCACTGAGCACTTTATTAGGAACACTAATACTAAGTCATACAGAATATAATAAACCTGCCCTCCATTCTTCAATTCATCATTAAAAAAATGACATCTGGTAAATTAACCAAGGAGACAGTACAGACAGTGCTCTTACTGAGCCCCCTATTAGGAAGACCAGGAGGCCAGCAGCTTCCGGAAATGTTCATACAGAGTAACTCTAGATACTGTTGTGCTGAAACAGCAGAAGACCAAGTCAGGTTCCACTTCTGTCAGCCAAGACCAGAAAGCTGAGACTGCAGTGGCTCAACACAGGCTCACTAAAACTGGACAGTTGAAGATTGGAGATACACTATATTGCCAGAAGTATTCACTCACCCACCCAAATCATTGAATTCAGGTGTTCCAACCAATTCCATGGCCACAGGTGTATAAAACCAAGCACCTAGGCAAGTGGACTGCTTCTACCATGATAGGATGCCACCTGTGCAACAAGTTCAGTCATGAAATTTCCTCACTACTTAATATTCTACAGTCAACTGTCAGTGATATTATAACAATGTGGGAATGATTGGGAACGACTGGGAACTCATTAAATGACAGAGCGAGGTCAGCAGATGCTGAGGAGCATTGTGCGCAGAGGTCGCCAACTTTCTGCAGAGTCAACTGCTACAGACCACCAAACCTCATGCGGCCTCGGATATTCCATGACCGAGCGGCTGCATCCAAGCCTTACGTCACCAAGCGCAATGCAAAGAGCTTGTATGCAGTGGTGTAAAGCACACCGCCACTGGACTCTAGAGCAGCAAAGACGTGTTCTCTGGAGTGACCAATCACACTTCACTGTCTGGCAATCAGATGGACAAGTCTAGGTTTGGCGTTTCCCAGGAGAACGATGCAACTGGTTGTCTGACTGCATTGTGCCAAATGTAAAGTTTGGTGGAGGGGGGATTATGGTGTGGGGTTGTTTTCCAGGCCTCTTATGTTCCAGTGAAAGGAACTCTTAATGCTTCAGCAGACCAAGAGGTCAATTTCACGCTACCATCTTTGCGGGAACAGTTTGGGGACGGCCCCTTCCTGTTCCAACATGACTGTGCTGCGCTCCAGTGCACAAAGCAAGGTCTATAAAGACATGGATGAGCGGGTTTGGTGTAGAAGAACTTGACTGGCCTCCACAGAGTCCTGACCTCAACCTTTGGGATGAATTAGAGTGGATACTGTGAGCCAGGCCTTCTCGTCCAACATCAGTGTCTGACCTCACAAATGTGCTTTTGGAAGAACGGTCAGAAATTCCCATAAACACTAAACTCCTAAACCTTGTGGAAGGCCTTCCCAGGAGAGCTGAAGCTGTTACAGCTGCAAAGGGTGGCCTTTTGAACATCATATTAAACTCTATGGGATAAGAATTGGATCTCACTCAAGTTCATATGCGTGCGAAGGCAGGCGACCGAATACTTTTGGCAGTATAGTGGATGTATTATACTGGTCTGATGGTACAGTTACTTCTTGTTGAAACCTGACGTGGTCTTCTGCAGTTGTAGCCCATCCACAGTTGAACAGAGCGGTCCTCTGAGTTACTGTAGCCTTTCTGTCAGCTCTAACCAGTCTGGACACTCTCTGTTGACCCTCTCTCATCAACAAAGAGCAACTCTACAGACTAACCACCTGAATGCCAATGTGCAATTGCTGAAGACCACCTGCATGAAACAGATGAGTATGAGATGCTGAGGAAATCTTCATTTACACAAAATCTGATAGACGTTCCAATGTCATTCAGACAAAGATGACTTAGATGGTCATCAACTCTGCTCCTGGAGATCTACCTTCTTGAAGAGTTCTTCTAACACATAGGAACATGTATGGGAACATTCCCTGAAGCTGCTGGCCTCGTATCTGCATGGCTTTATTATGCAGTAGATGGGCTGATTAGATATCAGGGGGTGTACAGGTCTTTCTAATAGAGTACCCAGTGAGTCTCTGTACTGTGTGCTTGGTTAATGTACCAGTTGTCTATGACCACCTGACCGCAAATGATTGACTTAACGGAAGTTGCCTCAAAGTCTGACCTTGTAAAGTCGGCCTAGCAACGAAAACCACCCAGTTATTAGTTCAAACGAAGGCAAGACCCCCTAATCTGACTTTATATAAGGTCCCGCGGCCTTAATATGACGTCTTTGAGGCGCCTCCTGCATTACAAGGAACGCCGAATGGCCTCTATTTTTTTCCCTATTGCTCCTGCACTTTTTTTTTGCCACCTTTTTTTCCTTCCTCTCGCGCGGCTCAGCGCCCTCGCGTCTCTCTGCATTCCTTTTACCCGTTTATTTCCCTCAATCCCTCCATTCTCTGGGCCATTATGCTCTCGCTCGTTTATCGTTCGCCCATTCTCGCTCTTTGTTCTGTCCTGTTACCCCAGGAAGCTGTCATTTTTCTCCCCTCTCCTCTCTCCTTCTGTCCCTCACTCTCTCCCTCTCTCTCTCTCTCTCTCTCTCTCTCTCTTTCCCCGTCTCGTTCTGTTCCTCACATTACCGTCCCCAGTGAGTGATTTCGTCTGCCGCCCGGCCCTCTCTCCTCCCTCTATCCCTCGCTCCTGCCACACTTCTGCACATTACCATCGTAACTGAGTCCTCCATCTCTCTCTCTCTCTCTCTCTTTCGCTCTCTCTTTTACTCCCTCTCTCTCCTATTATCTCCACGAGTTTCACCTCAGTGAGTCACTCGCTGTCAGTCTCATACATCTTTCGGCTGATTCGTGCGGTTGCCTCTTGCCCTCGGCCCCTGGCTCTTATCTCCTCATCAGGGCTCCTTCTTTCTTTATCTCCTCCCCGCCATCTTTACAGACGTAAAAAAAAAAAAAATTAACAATCACAATCCACCTCTGCCACACTTGGACAATGATGTAATCCATCTGGCGCTTCGGCACAGTAGATTTCCAAGTTTGCAACACATTAGCTACACGCTAACAACTATTAACAACCAACAAGGTCATAAATGCGGGTAGTAAACTTGGCCAGGTTCCACCTTTGAGTGGACCTTGTTCAATTTATGTGTTGGGACCATAGACCGTATCTAAGAGTGGACAGTGCCCCCCGTTCCCTCCCATTGCAATGGTTTGAAGCCAACGGTTGGCCAAAATGGAAAATTGGTTGCCCCAAAAGTGTGACCGCCAAACTCTTTGACCGCCCATATTTCTTTGAGGCAAGCCCTGTCTCCGTACCGTGAGCATGCACAGCGACTGAACATGACTTTCATCACAAATGAAAATAAAAAAAATATCGCTTGAGGCGCAGCCATTATGACCCGAGCATCCCTGGTCCGAATCCCAGGTCATGCTGCTTGCCATCAGCAGCCAGAGCCAGAGACAGCACAATTGGCCTAGCTCTCTCTCTCTCTCTCTCTCTCTCTCTCTCTTCCATCACCGCAGTGCGCCTGCTAGCCGATGCATCAGAGCTAGGTACCTGAAGCTTTCCTCCAATCGTGATGGGGGCCTAGTGACGATGCACCGGCAGCAGTTAGAGAAGAGGCGGTGGCTGGTTATAGCGTGAGTGAACAGACATATGTGAGCCATATGAGAGTGATAGCAGGAATTTTCCCCACAATCACAGCTCAATCAACTGCACTCATGATATCAGACTGTCAGTTTTGGCTGTCAATCAACTTGCCCATAGCTGCCAATCATCTCTTCGCCCCACCTTTCAAATATCACCAAAGAATTCCTATAAAACGTGTAAATTGTGAAATAATTGTAATTGTGTTTACTCAGATGGGAATGGGTGGGGGTGTACTGCAGCCAGCCACCAGAGGGCGTAAGAGACGTTTCGGCCTCACTTTTCAACTGCTGTCGTCTAGTCCGCTCCTATATACAGTCTATGTTTGGGACATATGATATGCTGGGACATTCTCTCACACCACAGCAACACAGACCACCGAAATGTAATATACATGTAATCTGATGGACATGTCATTTAGCCAAATGTGGCGTGAGGTGATGGTGAGAAACCTTAATCTGTCATTAAAAGTTTCTAGATCAATGGTCATCAACCCTGCTTCTGGAGATCTACCTTCATGAGGAGTTCTTCTAACATTTATGATCCACCTAAATGATGACCGGTCCACCTAAATACAGTAGATGGATCAGGTTGGGACTGTTTTGGGCTGGAGCTGAATTCTGAAGAAAGGCAGCTGGTGTATTCTACTAGTCTGAGTAACAACATGACCTTCCCTGTAGCAGACTAGGGTTTGATTCCCTGGCCAGGTAACCACACCACTCTACACCAATGAGAGATCTTGGGCAAGTCTCCTACCTCTACATTCTCCTACCTGTCCAATATGACTCACTTATCTCTAATCCGTTAAGCTCGTACATGTGAATCATGTAGAGTTCGGAGTTAGGAGGGTTTGCCCAGTAGGGGAATGGAACCCTAGCTCATGTTGTTACCCTCTACGCTACACCACCCATCCATGCTGTGAATGTTAATGTGATGTACGCTCGACCTTCATGAGCAGTGTTGGTGACCTCCGTTATTTTAGGGAGTTCTGTTTTAGTGACCCGCTGTATACAGAAGCTCCTTAAATACTTGGATCAGGTGTGTAATATAAGGGTTGGTAGCTGATCTCTCCAGGGTGGCAGATCACAAAGAGCAAGGCTCTACTAAAAATGCTACAGGTGCTACAAGGGGTTCTTTGAGCGATGCCAGGCAAGAAGCACTTCTGGTTCTTGGATGGAGATGTGTGAGTGAGAATAAACCTCAAGAGACCTAAAGAGCAACACATGCAGCCATTTAGCCCTGCCTCCTTTCTCCATGCTCCTTCGGGGTTCGGAGTTAGCTAGCTGCACAGCGGCCGACAGTGAGGCTTAGTGATTTTTCTGAACCTGGATTGTGTTTTGCAGGATACTTCTGTTTCTGTTTCAGGTGCAGTTTATACATTTAGCTTTTTATTATTATATTAAATAAATAACATATTTCTTATATCCTCAATTACAGTCTCTTTTTAATTAAGACAGCTTTACCTATAAAGACACACAATGCAATAGCTCCATACTCGCTTCTTGATCTTGATGGTTTGTCTGGCGCAACAGATAACACCACTACCTGGCACTAAACTACCACACCATGTGGGAGACTGGGGTTCGATTCCCGGTCTGGGTGACTGGGTGCTGCGCTACATCAATAAGAGTCCTTGATTGGGAGGCTGGGGTTCGATTCCCGATCTGGGTGACTGGGTGCTGTGCTACACCAATAAGAGTCCTTGGGCAAGACTCCTAACACTACATTGGCCCACCGTTGTAAAACGAGTGACCTTGTAAAACGCTCTGGATAAGAGTGTCTGCGCTACATCAATAAGAGTCCTTGATTGGGAGGCTGGGGTTCGATTCCCGGTCTGGGTGACTGGGTGCTGCGCTACATCAATAAGAGTCCTTGGGCCAGACTCCCAACACTACATTGGCCCACTGCTGTAATACGAGTGACCCTGGTAAGTCGCTCTGGATAAGAGCTCTCACCTCCTCTTGCACCGCTTTTGGTATCCCCTTTGTTCAGGTTCAGGTGACGCTGTGGGCCGTAGCTAGCTATGGTTGTATCTATGTGAAAATGACAATGTTAATAAAGAGGAGGAGGAGGATGATGATGATGATGATGATGATGATGAAGACAACGACAAAGGTCTGGTGACCCTCTATATAGCTATGTGTGGCTGTTCACCAGCAGGCCCTGCTGGGCCTTCGCCTTTCGGACTCCAGCCCAGCTGTCAGAACTCACCCTTACTTTCCGAGCTGAAGGGTCAGCAATGGAGGATGTGGGGGGTGAGGGGGGTCATCGTCCTTTCTTTCCTGTTTTCTTGCATTCGCTGGAAGTCTTGACCCAGGGCAAAGCATGTGACCCCAGTCCGGCCTTCCGTATCTGTATCCGTATCCCTCCTCCTCCTCCTCCACCCAATGGAGGACGTGTTGGGGAGGGAGGGGGTCATCGTCTTTTGGAAAAAAAGGAATGCGGAACTCAATTCATCTCAATTACGAACATGCTCCTTTATGTAACCAGAAGTGGTTCCTCTATGGCACTGAACCATAAAAGAACCCTTTGTAGCACCTTCAATTTTTAAGGGTGTGGATCCTGAGCTTTGCCTATCTGCGTAGTTAAGATCATGTCACTGATTTTACACATGCACCTTGTGTTTCCACAGCTTCACACAGCCTAGAAACAGCCCAGCTCAGCTCACCAATAGCTTAATAATCACCTGACTTGTTGGATTGTGCTGGGAAGTGCATGGAGTCAAGTCAAGTCAAGTCAAATTTATTTGTATAGCGCTTTTTACAACTGTTGTCGTCACAAAGCAGCTTTACATAATTATTACTTAATAAAGAACAGAGACAGAGAAGAAAGAAGAAATAACATCAGCGTCAAAGACCCCCGTGAGCAAGCCAACGGCGACAGTGGCAAGGAAAAACTCCCTCAGAGCTGGAGGAAGAAACCTTGGGAGGAACCAAGACTCACAAGGGGGACCCATCCTCCTCTGGCCAGACTGTTTTAAACATTAATGATAAAAATTACCAAACCAGATACAACAGAAAGTTAATAGTTGTGATATTAATAGTGTCAGACAGGCACGAGTCCATCTAGGACGAGTCCATCTAGGACGAGTCCACCCCCCCCCCGGTACGGGGATCGACAGCCTTGGCTCGGTTCTTACTCCTGTATGACATGTTGTCTCCTGTCGTCCGCAGGGCCCGGGGCGGTGTACGGTGGGGGGGCGCCGCTGAGCCCCTGCGTTTCGGGACTGGGCTTGTGGCTGGGCCTCTCCGTCTCCATCCTGATGAAGGTCTAAAACTTCGCCGCCTCGGAAAAGGAGTCTTTAATTACGAACCCATCACTGTGAACAAAAAGAATTATGCATTAACCCAGGAGCCATCGCTACATCACATAATCACTCCTCCTCCCTCTCTCTACGTCCCTCCCTCACCCCTCTCTCTCTTTCTCTCAGCTTTACCCACTCATCCACACTCATCCTCAGCGCAACTACTCTTCCTCTTCCACACTAGCCACTGCCTCTCCCTCTTCTCCAGTGAAGGTCACCTTTTTTTTTTGTTGGTTTGTTTTTCTCGATGTTCATAGCTATGTTATGTGATGACGATATGATGGTACATGTGAAGCTACGGTGTAAAAAAAAAAAAAAAAAGAAATAATAATAATAATAGATGTTACGTGATGACAATGCGGAGCTGGCATTTGGGCAATGCTAAAGGTCAGAGGGTACGTTGTATAAGGACGGGAATCATAACTGTTACATTACACTGTTAAGTTACGACGGTAATGCTACGAATGCTAGGTGTTAAGCTACAGTATATAACGACTTGAGTCATACAGTAACAGTAACACGCCGAATGCTACATGTGAAGCTGTGTTACAGAATGACTGGAGACATTCTTACCTTGTGTTGTCTTGTTGGCGCGTGCTGGGCATGTTGTTCGATATGGTTGTATATTTGTGAAAGTGATGATATGATGTTTATGAGGAGGATGATGATGATGACGATGATGATGATGACCACGACAACGAAGGTCTGGTGACCCTCTATATAGCTATGTGTGGCTGTTCACCAGCAGGCCCTGCTGGGCCTTCGCCTCTCGGACTCCAGCCCAGCCATCTGAGCGCGCCGAATGATGTCAAAACTCACCCTTACTTCCCGTGCTGAGCGGTCAGCAATGGAGGACGTCTTGGGGAGGGAGGGGGGTCATCGTCCTTTCTTCCCCGTTCTCTTGCATTCGCTGGAAGTCTTGACCCAGGGCAAAGCATGTGACCCCAGTCCGGCCTTCCGTGTCTGTATCCGTATCCCTCCTCCTCTTCCTCCTCCTCCTCCTCCTCTTCCTCCGTCCCTTCACCCTAACCCTAACGCATTACCGAGGTTGACCCTTTCTCACCTCCAGTGTAAATATATATATGCAGTAGAGGCCGTCCCATAGCAAACCGAAATATGACGAAATCCAAAAAAAAACAAAACAAAAAAAAAACAGAAAAAGAAGAAAAAACTACATTTCCCATAAGCCTCTCTGTCTCTCTCTTGAGTCTTTTTCCGGCCTGGAGGTTGCGTTTCCCGGCATCTCCCGCCCCCCCACACGAAAAGCTGTCGATCACTCTTCCTTGTCGCTTGTTGATAGCATGTACTGGTTAGAGCTGTTTCCTGTTGTGATGTCCATCCGATGCCCCGCCCCTCTCCTCCCCTGTCCTCCCCCAAGCCCCACCCCCTACCCTGCCTCCTCCTAATAAACCCCCACCCCCCACCCCCCTGCACTGTGTACATTTAATCTGCAAGGTTAACTGCTAATTACTTTTTTGGTGTTAATAATGATGATGACGATGATTATGATGATGTTAATAAGTATTTGAACAGACATGATGATGGTGATGATATTTACATGTGAGGAAAACAAAAACAAAACAACAACAACAAAAAAAACAAACAACGACAACAACAACAGAGCCATGCGTGCGAAAAATATTTTGTACTTCGCTCTGATAAACTGCATTCATTGAACGGGGAAAGAAAAAAAGAAGAAAAAAAAAACACGTTGAGTTTTTCAAAGTCTTGTGCTCTATTTTGCCATGACGAGCTTTTTAAAAAACAGAAAACACACAACTGGAGGGGTTTGACTCGAGTCAAGTCGCTCGCAATGGGAGCAATCAATGAAATGTAATATAATTTGTAATGTGTATGTATTCAGAGTTTGTTTTTCCTCTTTTTTGGGGGGTTATTTTGTTTGTTTGTTTGTTTGTTTGTTTGTTTGTTTTTTTAAGGCTCTGTACTGTATGGGATGTATGATAATCCATCCAGCCATTACATGTTGTTACATTCTCGCACCCATCCCCAACGGCGACAACGACGACGCAACCAAAAACTCTCCTAGCGTTAGTGTTAGCAAAAATAAATAAATAAATAAATAAATACAAATCCTACCCCTATCCCACAACTGGGAACCAGATTAGTGGGAAATAGAGATGTAATTAGCTAGCCAGCGCGGCTGGCCAGGCGAAGGGACTGTGGCGTCCTCCTCGTCTCTCCATCTGCTGCGGGACAGGGCTCATAAATCAAGCTCAATCCAGCCGCTGACAGGATCCTCTTCAAGGACGGCGGCACGCCGAATCTTAGACCCCCGCGGACTAATTAACTGCCACTTAATGGCGTATGGCGAGGATGCTGCACCGAGCTCTCGCCTGTCTTAAAGGGCCCAAGGAAAAGCCAGCTTTCTTAGCTTTTTCCCCCCTCAGACATTCATGTACCTACCACCTCCACCCATTTGGCCTACAGTGGTTCAGCCCAGCCTGGGCTACAGTGGTTCTTTCCAGGCCACCTGGAGAGTTATTGGAGTCATGGATCCAGCTCAAGACCAGCTTCAGCTGGTAGCAGGTTTCAGATGGCCTGAGCAGGTCTTTGGTGGTCAAGGTGGTTGGAAAGCTGGTCATCCAGGTGAAAGCATACCAGCTGGTTAAGCAGCTCTTTACCCCAGCATTGCACATGTTGCATTTGATTCTGGTCATGCTGGTCAACCAGGGTGGTCATGCTAGTCGTGCTGGTCAACTAGCAAGGTCAAGCATGGTCATACATCTGGTTAATCATGCTTGTAGACCAGCCAAAACCATCACAACCAGCTCTTGACCATCATTGTATATGTTGCATTTAATTCTGGCCATGCTAGTTAACCAGCTTGGTGATGCTGGTCAACCAGGGTGGTCATGCTGGTCAACTAGCAAGGTCAAGCTTGGTCATACATCAGGTTAATCATGCTTGTAGACCAGCCAAACAATCGCAGCCAGCTCTTGACCATCATTGTGTATGTATGCATTTGATTCTGGCCATGCTGGTCATTCAGTGTGGTCATACTGGTCATGCTGGTCAACCAGGGTGGTCATGCTGGTCAACTAGCAAGGTCAAGCTTGGTCATATATCAGGTTAATCATGCTTGTAGACCAATCAAACCTCAAAGAAAACAAACAAAAAAACATACCATGTACTGGTCAAGAGCTAAACTGGTCAACCAGCTTAACTAGCTTGACCAGCTTGAGCTGACCAGGCTATTTGGTTTTTCCGCAGGGTGGTTAAGCTTTAGCGTAGCATTGCATCATTTCCACTCTAAACTACTACAGCAGAAGCAATCTGGCATCTCAAATCGAACTAAAGGGAGGATGCTAGCATAGCATAGCTAGTGAGACTAGGGTTAGGCTAGCCACATTTCCAGCCCAGCCCTTATTTACTGTTTTTACCAGCTGGTTGAGCAGATTTTTTAGCTGTCTGGTAGCTAGGCTAGGTCAGCTGGCCACAGGTGCTAAGCTGCGATGTATTAGCTTAGCAGCTTAGCTCACACACCACACACCACAAACATCTGCTTAGCACAGCACAGTTTATAAAGAGCTAATGCTAGCTAATGCCAGCCTAGCTGGTTACAGGTGCTGGTTACAGTGGTGCCAAGTGGGTTTTTCAAGCTTATAATATTAGCCATTCTTAAAATAAGCTGTTAGCTGTTTTTTTAGCACCTGGCTAAGAAAAAAAACTGCTTATGCTTATCGAGTTGGAAAAAAACAGTACACCATAGCTGCCTGTTAGCAACGGCTGGTAGGCTAACTAGCTACAGGTGGGCAATATGTCAATATTTGAACGCATTGTGATCAATTGTGATATATATTGTGATATATATTGTCTATTAGAGCGTTAATATAATTAATTAATAATAATAATGATTTCTGTTGAATTGGATGAATTCACTTTTTTAAAATCACTCTACTTGATTAGTATTTGAAAGTATTTGGACAGCGTTTTTAAAATCTACTGCTAGCTGTGTGCTACTTCATATGCAAAATATCACGCTAATTATTGTGTATCATGAATTTTTTTTTTAAATATATATTTTCCCACCATATCGCCCAGCCTTTGGACTAACTGCAGTCCAATTTGTCCTAAATATGTAAAACAGAGCTACATATTTAAAATATCTTATTGCTAACTGTGTAGAAGATGGACCTCAGCTAGCATCAGCGGCTGCCTGACCCTCCCTCAGACACACAGCGTCCTACTAGGCCTACTTCTTAAATTGTTTAAATGATTTTAATTGTTTAAATTGTGTAAATCATCTCCGACTTGCTCAAGTCCTCTTCCCTTCACCATCCGTCTCTCAGAAATACACAAGAAGCTAAAATACGCCTTGCTGTTTGCTGTGGTTGTTTGGAGTGGAAGTGATTTAACGCTAGCAGCCCTTAGCCAGAAAGTAGCCTCCCCGTCTGTGAGAAAACATCCCTTGAAAAACATACACTGGATCATTGCAGCCTTCCAAACGGTCCACACATCTGGTTGGCGTCCACAAAGACGAGTTCGTCCATTTTCAGTGAAGCTCCTTTTTTAAATAAGGCACAATACAGCCGAGCCCATCAGAATAGAGCTCATAGATATGTGAGATACTGAGGTCAGATAACCCTGACCCTGATAACACGGCATAGAAAAAAGACATAGAACCCAAGGAAAAGACAGCTTATGGGCCCTTTAACGCTAAGTGGGGCCCTCAACGCACAAAGCAGCAGGACTATTCAACTCAGTCCTGTTCACGCGGCGGATTAGGACGCTCATCGTCCAGCGTGTGTCCACTTCAGTGTATTTACACTAGCAATAACCCCAAACTAAAACGTGTAAGAGGTGTCTAGACTAGACTAAAGCGCTAAGGCGAGGTGTGAGTCGGGTGCGTGTGTCCTGATGAAGCCTGATGGAGATGCCAGCGTTTGTTTCTGGACGTTGTCCTGGCCTGTACGCATCTTTGTACTTGTGCTATCTATCTACCTATCTGTCTGTCTATGTATGTAGCTGGATAGCTAGCTAGCTAGCTTCCTAGCTTACTGACTGACTGTCTAGCTACCTAGCAATCTAGCTATCTGTCTTATCTAGTTAGCTAGCTGGCTCGCTAGCTAGCTATCTGTGGTGTACAAATCTGGATCACTGTATAGCCACAAATGTGACGCCCACGAACACACACACACACACACGTGTGCACACACACTTGCATGTACCCCTAAATGATGGAGAGTTTGTCCAAAAACACCACATATGGGTTCAATCCGAAGCACAAAACCAGGCCCATATAGTCACCAGTGCTTTTTCCCCCACCCGTCCGTCCATCCGTCCTCGCGTCTCCGTCCGTTCATTCTTCTCGTCCATCATCTCACCATGGTTGTAAAGTTCAGCCCCTCCATGCCGAACATGTGCACATGTTTTCTCCTCAAGAAGAAGTAAACAAAAAGAAAATGCTAACAAGTATGTCATGTTTCTCAATGTGGGTTAAAAAAAAAAGCATGTAAATGTTTGTTATGGGTGGATTTTTAAAAAATATATATATATAATATACATGAATATATGTGAATATGAATATTCTGTGTGAGGTGGAGAATGAGGAGGGTTTGTGATGTGCGGTGTGCGGCGGATAGCGTTAGTGCTAATGAGCGTCCGAAGGGAAAAAGAGCAAAGGAGGGAGGGTGTTGGAGTGGGTGGCGAGCCGGGGATCTGGTTCGGAGGGTCTTGCGGACACTCTGATACGGGCCTGTCCATTGTTTGCATGGGGGGGTCAACCAATTCTGACCGCACGAAGCTAGATAGCTAGCCTGAGGAGATGGGCCGACGCTGACCAGACGGTGAACCCCCTCGGAAAGCCAGCGGTGAGCTGAGAGGAGGTGACTGCAGGTCAGCCGGCAGGCTTATCTTTTATCTTTCAGAAAGGCAGGCTGGGTGCAGCTGGGGGTGTAGAAATGCATGTTGAAAGATGGCAAATCATTGGTTTTACGGGTTTTAGCATGAATTCTTAATGTTTTATGGCCAAAATAGAAGTCTTAGGTTATTATTCTCAGAGGTGGAAATAGTTCTTCCAGTTGACCAATCAATAGTTCTAGCTGTCAATCATCAAAATCAAGGGCCTTGTTAGTTCCCTGCTTATGTTACGTGTATCGTTGTACTGTTCACACCCCAGCCCTTACAGGTCATATATGGATATACTAAGCTTGACCACTACACCATATGTCCAAAAGTCTGTGGACACCCCTTTTAATGATAGATGTGAAAATGCACACACACACAGCTTGTCTAGTCCCCGTAGAGAAGTCAGTAGTACTGCCAATAGAATAGGACTCTCTGGATCAGATAAACATCATGAACCTATTGGCTCCATGCTGCCTAATGCCAGGCGTGGGCTGGTAGAGGGGTATAAAGCATTGAGCTGTGGAGCAGTGGAAGAACTGTGTTCTCTAGAAGAATGATGGTGGAGCTCCATCCAATACTTATGGAATGGGCTGGGGGGAGTTTGGGATGATGAGGTGGGGTGGTGATCATCCTCCAACATTTTGACCTCACCAATGCTCAAATCCTCACAGCAATGCTCCTCCAAAATCCTTCTTCCATGGACGGTAGAGGCGGTTACTTTTTAATAATATTGATTGAATACAAAACAAGGAATGATCAGGTGTCCCGATACTTTTGTCCATATACTGTATGTCCATAAAGGCACAGTAGCAGAAACAGCCTGTTTAAATCTTGTAAATTTTGCTGCCTATAAAACATTTTCTAATTACTGATGATGTCACCATGCACCAGTGGGCGGTTCACTATAGTTTTAACCAATGATATTATGTCCGACCTTTCCCCATCCACCAGTCATTGAGAGGGAATGCTCAGCTAGCCCAGAGACCCTCTCTGATTAGGTTCCAAGCCCTAATCTGTGCTGGAATGCTATATATACAGATTCTCATAGAATTTAAAGGGAAAAAATGGCAATAAGTTTAATTTCCAATTTTTTTTTTTTATTAATCCAAGACGCTGGTCTGGAGCTAGCCATGCTAACAAACACTACACATCAACAGTCACCTAAATGCTTTCTGAAAAGCCCACACTCTGCTCAAATTGCACCCAGGTCTTCGTTAAGGTCAGGTCTTCGCACAGACTTGGTAGTGTTGCACCGTATGACTTTACTGTGAACTGTAAACATTAAGGTGCATCTGACCACTAGGGGCACTAGCCATCTTAGACAGCAGGAGTCATACTGCACCCTAAAAACCACACCCGCAAGTCCTCACCACCCCAGTGACGTTTCGGCACAGTTTGAGAGGCCTGAGACAAGCTATTAGACAAGCTAATTGAGCTCTAAACTATAGAAGCGAAATTCGGACACCAAACGTCTTGGCTGACTGAGTACATCTGGGGTAAAGTGCGACATTTTGTAGATTTGATTCTTTGCCCAACTTCACCTTTAAGCGTTTGTGTATCTCTGGAATTAACAAACCGAATCGTGGCAGAATTAGAGATCAGTGAGTCATTTTCGAAAGAATCAAATAGTTCTGTGTTTAGAGATATACACCCCTAGATGCAGCCAAAGCAGCCTTAAAGTACCAGTGATTTCTCCTGCTGCTTGTGTCCATACAGATTTAAAACACAGGCAATGCGAATGTGCGAATTCCCCCTCCCTCTGCCGCAGCGGGTGGACGGATGGTTCATGCGCTGGGAACGATTCACAGGGCTTCTTTTTTTTTGTTGTTTGTTTCTGAACCAAATATGAATCGATTGATCGGAGGAGTCAGTTCGCCTCTCCGGGCACCAGGGGGCAGTGCCAAATCACGCCGGCCTTCTTTTTTATGAGCCGCTTGGATGTTCTTTATGTAAATAGCAGTTTCACACGTTGTTCGTCTGTGGTCTTTATGCAGTGCTGAGTAGAAGCTAACTGAATCGCTCTGAACGACTGAAGGAAAAGTGAATCATTTCAGAAGGTTTTCAGAAGGCATTGTTTCACTGGTTACTTATTTTCACTCAAGGAAAATCCACAGCCATGGCCTGGTGACTCAGTCGAGCCGAGTGCTTTTATTAAATGCTTTTTAACCAAATTTCAAATGCGAAAAGCAATTCAAAGCAATTTCCTGTAAGGATGGAGAATGTGCTATTAGGCTTTTAGAGCCTTTTAAGAAACATCAGTGACGTATTTCACCTAAAAACACCTGGAGGAACCATTTTTTTCATGATTTGGAGATGATTTGTGCTCATTTTTCCTATTTAGCCTTGCATTAGTACGCACATTTCACATTACATGATTTGAAACTTAATTAGAATAAGTAGAATAAAAAAAAAATCAGGAATATATTTTACAATTTCAATTCAATTTTAGCTTATTTATACTTTTAAAAAACAAAAAATGTGGAAATGTGGAAATATAACCTGAGAAATCATGTAGATGATAAGATTAGATCACTGTAAGTCCATATTAAGACCAGCATGAACAAAATAAGGGGGCATTAAAGGGGCACCCCGGGCTAAAACTAGCATTCGGTATGTATGTATTCAGTTTTGCGTCCATTAGCTTCACTGGATTCATAGTTTTATGTCTTATATTTCTCATATTCTCATGTGTGCTTCCGCACTACAGTTCCCAGCATGCTTTGTGCAAATACTGTACGCCATACTACCAGTCCTGCAAACCTATAAACAGTAAAACCAGAGAAACGGATCATGTAGGGTGGTCTCTTCATTTTTTTCTGTGAGCTTCCTGCTCTAGAAACTGTGGCGCCGCTGTAAGACACCAGTATGCATGTATGTTTACCACTAAAGTATCCATGGTAACCTTTGATCTAGTTTGGCTGGAGTGCTCCTTTAATAGTAGGCAGGTTTTCAGGAATTGCTTGTAATATTAATATGAATATTTATTAATATTACTCATAAGCTTTTTTTTTTTGTTATTGAATTTAGAGATATAAGTCGATACAAGTAACATAACTTAGATGTTTATTTCAGCTTTTCAAGCCATTAAATGATAAATAATATACTTTATTTCTTTGCAGTAACTCATTAAATGCTTCACCTCAGGATCTGATACCTACTTCACAGAAATGCAGCATTTATTATATTTATTATTAATTTTTATTATTTATTAGTTATTAGATTTAAGCTTGTGCAGCCTCGTTTTAGAATGATTTACAGCTCCTTCCATCATTCTGATCGCATTGGAAATAGGACTATCATCATATAAGCATTGTTTTATGGTTATATCTGCAAAAAACAATTGATATTATTTAAATCTATTATTGAGTCCAACCTTTTGAGTGAGGTTAATATGGTTTGATATAGAATCATTTATTTTAAATATGGATTAGCAGAGATTTAAAGATTTAATTAGAATATATGTTTTAATGGTAGATAGATAGGTAGACATGGGGTCTATAACAGCATGTGTGATGGTACAGGTTAAAGGGGAATGCCTCAGATCATTACTTTGGTCATAATAAATCATTTTTATTTATAATCAAAGTCGTTCAGAGTGGGTTTGGTGTGAAACGCTCCATTTTAGAGAAAATTATCAAAGCAGAAGTTGAGAAACTCACCGACTCTGTCTTTACAGTGTTAGTGAATGAAACCAGGCGTCTGAAAACTTTACCCCCTCTAAAAGCCCCCTCAAACTAAAGCTACTACCCCAAATTTGTTATGAATATGGTACCTGACAGCTGAGTCATCATTTACCATAGTTTTACAAAGGTCTTGGCGTAAATTCTGGCTTTAAATCCATTCATGGTAGAGGGATACATGCAGGGTGTGGCATGGCAAACTAGTCCCCCTCGTTATTTTTCCTTACTGTTTTCAGATGTACCTCTTTTTTTATTAAGAAATGAATTAGGATATTATTACATATGAAACTTAGAAGATATGTTTTGTCCACTTGGTGGATTTGGATAGTAAATTAAATGGCTATATTAGAGTTGTAGTAATGGCGACGCCTGGTTTCATTCACCACCACTGAGTCTGTGAGTTTCTCTAGAACGGGGCGATTCTCAGCAAGCAAACTTCGAAGGAAAGTTTACATCTCAACCACTGACATTTGCTGCAATTTTGAAGGCTGGATGGAGTTCCCCTTTAAGCGCATCTTACAGTGTTGTGCAAAAGTGAGTTAGCAGTCGCTTCACCTTCTCTTCTTTGCTTCCTCTTCTCACAACTTGTTCCTACGTCTGAAATGTTCTGAGGAAACAGGTGGCGGGCGTCAGTCACGTACGACTGTATCAACACCACTGCACTAATTACCAGCGAGCTAAATTCAGCGGCTTTATTAAACAAGGGAGCGGGGTGGCCTACGCTGCCTCAGAGAGAGAGCGAGAGAGCGAGAGAGAGAGAGCGAGAGAGAGAGAGAGAGAGAGAGGAAGAGAGAGAGAGAGAGGGAGGAAGAGTGTGTGTTCTTCTAAAATCAAAGGGTGTGTGAGCCCCACCACTGTGCACAAACAAGCCCCATCACTCTGAATGTCAGGCCCGCGTGCTGCTCGCCCACTGAAATTTACATCCGGCCTGTCAGTCAGGCGGGTAAGTGGGGTGGGGGGGGTTATGGGGGGGAGGGGGTGAGCCGCGGCACGTTGGCAGAGAGCTGTTTGTTTGGATTCATTCAGAGCAGCAAAGCTGGGCTGTAGCGCCGGCAGCCTCGCCGCTCTTTTGTCAGATAAATGTGCTGGATTGCTGCTCGCTGTTTAATGGGGACGAGTCAGTCAGTCAGTCAGTCGAGCCCATCTCTCTCTCTCTCTCTCTCTCTCTCTATCCCTCTCGCTCACCTCCTTCTCTCTCACTGTTTCTCTTCTTTTCTATTTCTGTCTTTTCTCCTCCCTCTCTTCTTCTTCTCCTTCTTTGTAATTTCTCTCACTCTCTCTCTCTTTCTTCTATCTTTTTCTCTTCCTCTCTCTCTCTGTTATGCTCTCCTCTTAAGACTCTCTCTCCTTCTTTCTTTGCCTTTTATCTATTTCTCTCTCCTTTCATCTCCCCTTCTTTCTCTCTCTTCCTCCCTTTTATCTCTCCCTTTCTCTCTCTCTTCCTCCCTCACATCTCCCCTTTTTTCTCGCTGCCCCTCCCTTTCATCTCTCCTTCTTTATCTCTTCCTCTCTTTTATCTCACATTCTTTCTCTCTCTTCCTCCCTTTCATCTCTCCTTCTTTCTCTCTCATCCTCCCTTTTATCTCTCCTTCTTTCTCTCTCTTACTCCCTTTTATCTCTCCTTCTGTCTCTCTTTTCCTTCCTCACATCTCACCTTTTTTCTCGCCGTCCCCCTTTCATCTCCCCTGCTTTTTTTCTTCCTCCCTTTCATCTCTCCTTCTTTCTCTCTTCCTCCCTTTCATCTCTCCTTCTTTCTCTCTTCCTCCCTCACATCTCCCCTTTTTTCTCGCCGCCCCCCCTTCATCTCCCATGCTTTATCTCTTTCTCCCTTTCATCTCACATTCTTTCTCTCTTCTCCCGTCATTCTCTTTCTTCTTCTTCCTCTTTTATCTCTCCTTCTCTGTCACTCACCCTCCCTTTTATCTCTTTCTCTCACTTCCTCCCTTTTATCTCTCCTTTCTCTCACTCTTTCTCCCTCTTATCTCACCTTTTGTCTCTCTTCCTCCCTTTTATCTCTCTTCCTGGTTCTCTTCCCTCCTCTTATCTCACTTTCGTTCTCTCTCTTCCTCCATCACATCTCACCTTTTTTCTCGCCGCCCACTCCCTTTCATCTCCCCTGCATCTCCCTTTTTATCTCACATTCTTTCGCTCTTCTCCCGTCAATCTCTTTCTTCTTCTTCTTCCTCTTTTATCTCTCCTTCTCTGCCACTCACCCTCCCTTTTATCTCTTTTTCTATTTCTCTCTTTTCGTTCCTTTTTCTCACCTTCTTTCTCCCTCTCATCTCACTTTTTTCTCGCTTTCTCACTTTCATTTGCCCTTCTTTTTCTCTTCCTCCCTTTTATCTCTCTTCCTGGCTCTCTTCCCTCCTCTCCTTTTATCTCTCCTTCTTTCTCTCTTGCTCCCTTTTATCTTTCTCTCTGTTTCTTTCAACTTTTTTCCCCTCCTTTCTCTCACTCCTCCTCCCTTTTATCTCTCTCTTCCTTCATTCCTCTCCCTGTTGCTCTCTCGTTCTCTCTCTCTCTCTCTCTCTCTGTTAATCGGCCCTCAGCTCTCCAGCACCCTCCAGGTCTCTGTGTTCGTATCTGTGTATTATTGATGTGTACGTGCGTCAGTGTGTGTGTGTGTGTTTGTTTGTGTATGCATGTTGTGTGTGTGATTGTATGCATTCTCTGGCCTTTTCATGACAAGACATGATTGTTCATGATCTACTTCAGCCTGACCCCTATACACACACACACACACGCACACACACACATATATATATATATATATATATATATATATTTATACACAGTAAATGTTGAGTCTGTCATCAGCAGCCCTGTCAGGAAAAAAATAAAACATTAAAAATACAGAAACAGCCCAGAACATCGTCTTCCACCTGGACAGACTGTGTGTGCCGTGCTCCGATGTTCCTGGCGATGGCGCTCCGTGGCTCTGGGTTCAGGGTGTCCGTTTGTCACCTTTTCATTCTTTTCTTTTCTCTTTTTTTTGGTGTGTGTACTGTTTTACTTTCCTTCTGAATCCATAAAGGAGAGAAAATCCGTGCAGGAATTAAATGGAAGGGGAGGAAATAAAAGTGAACTTGGTTTTTAACACAACCCGTCACCCGTGTGTTTGTTGTTCCCAGCTCGCAGAGACAGGAAAGGCTCAGCGGTGGTGTAACAGATGAGTTGCTTCAGACATGCTGTGACAGTTGCTATTTCTTTGTATTTCCTTTGAAAGACAAATAATGCAACGCTGCTGAACGGCACAGATGCAGAACATGCTCTCGGGCCTCTGCTGCTGCTGAGAGGCGACGAGCCTTCGCACCACGTATCCAATGGCCTTCATAACCACTGAGAGTGATGTAATGACCAAAGCCTGACCTCGCTCAGGCCCTCAGACTTCAGAAACGGAAGCTGGGCTGGCTGGAGTCTCACGTCTTTAGAAGACAAATTAAGCTCTGTCTGTCAGATGCAGCATTAGCATTAGCATTGTGGTACAGTCTTCAGAACAAGCAAGGCTCCAGCATCTGATCTGATACATATGGTGCCTTGTTGACAAATACAATATGTGTCCAAATGTTTGTGGACACCTATTAAAGCTTGAACCCATTGTTGACATAGATATGCTAATACACACACGGAGAGCTAGTCCCTGTAGAGAGGTACTCCCAATAGAACAGGACTCTACATTAACCTGCTGCCTAATGCCAGCCGTGGGCTAGTAGAGGGGTATAAAGCCCCCCAGCAGCAGCATTGAGGAGCTGTGGAGCAGTGGAAGGACTGCTGTGTTCTCTGGAATGATGGACAGACTTGGGGATCTCACTAAAACTCTTGTTGCTGAATGCAATCAAACCCTCACAGCAATGCGTCTCCAAAATCCAGTAGAAAGCCTTCTTCCCTGGACAGTAGAGACAGTTACTCCAACAAAAGCAGGATCAGCTCTTTTTAATACCCTTGATTTCGGAAGAAATTAGCTGGTGTCCCAATACTTTTGGCCATTTAGTGTTTCTCTACCTGAGAAATGCAGTTCTCGTAAGTATTCAGCTCCTGCAGTCTGGACGCTACATGAAATACTTGATATATCACAGATTAGAGATGTTACCCTAAAGAGGACACTATGGGTGGGGGTGGTTGGGGGGGGGCAGCTGTGGCCTTGGCAGCCCTAGGACGACAGGAAGGAGAATGGGAAGGAACAGTTTTTGTTCTTCCTCAACATGATTAAGGTCCCCTTGTGCATGATACGTAACCCCCAATTGCTCCCCAGGTGATGAGGTGCTTGCCCACTGCTCTAGATATTTGCTCTCACCCCCAATTCACTCACTGAACTCCAGTGTAACTGTGAAGCATGGGGGTGGTCATGTCAAGACCCAAGAGGTAATTAGATCTAAAGGTATAGACTGGGATTTCCAAGTGAGGATCAACTGCAGTCACCCAGGCCACTCTTCGTTGAAACTCAACATTGGAGAACGTAGGAGACGTGTGGGGGAAGCCATAAAGGGACCAACAATCACTTTGAAGGAGCTACAGAGTTCAGTGGCTGAGACTGGAGTACAGGTGCACCAGTCAGCGTTATCAGGAGCTCGCTGAATGACTGGCCTGTATGGGAGGATGGCTCTAAAGAAGCATTACTTTTATACTGCATCCCAATTTGGATCGCCAGTTATTTAGTTGGATCGCACACCTCCCCTGGCACATGCACAGCCGGCTAGAAGCTCTTTTTCCGAACTGCCATTGCTGCAATATCACCAGGCAACCAACGGGCTCGGAGGAAAGCGCTGTGTACCCGGTTCTGATGCATCGGCCAGCAGATGTCAGCGCCTCAGGAGAGAGCAAGGCTAATTGTGCCCTTTCGGAGGCCTGGCTGCCGATGGCTAGCAGCATGACCAAGATTAGTGACAGAGGGGCGGTAGTGTCAAGCCAAGTGGTTTAACTATAATTTCTGATTACTCTGGTAAATAACGGTGCTTTGCCATAGAGGGACCCCTCTACCATAAAGAAAGACAAGGCAAGAACCTTCTAAAGATCTTAAACTTTAAAAAGTCATCAAAAATGTTCACGTTGTTGTCGTGGTGATGCTTTTCCTCAGCAGGGAACGGGCTAAACTAAAGGACCACTGGATGGAAGGATGGATGCATGGTGCAAAATACAGGGAGATATCACTCCCTGTATGTGGTTGGTGTGGCGCAACAGATAACACCATCTATCTGCCAGTGAGCTATTACACCATGTGGGAGACTGGGGTTCAGTTCCTGGTCTGGGGGACTTTTACACTTTACACTATATTGCCCCACATCTGTAACATGAGTGACTCTGGAAGTCGATCTGGATAAGAGCATCAGCTAAATGTCATAAATGTAAATCTCAAGACTAGAGATTAATGCACTTAGAGATGCACCAAGCAATAATCTGTTGACCAGAAAGCTACTTTTCCGCATTTACACTTGCACCACACGAGGGCGCCAGCAGCTCAAAAGCAGCTACACATACACCATGGCTGTGATGGAAATGGCTCCCTATAGACCTTTTAACAGAGCGCTCCCCAGTCTTCAGCGTTCCTCAGAAAGCTTCATCAGGCCTTCATAAAGCTTTAACGTGGACGAAAGGCTATTATGTCTTTGCACAAAAGGTCAAAACATTTACGTCTGCCGTAGTGTGGTGTTCATCCACTACGTCCGTGTAAACTTTAGGAAACCTGCAATGACAGCAATCACCAACAGAAAGCATAAGCACCCTCAAAAGCCTTGTGCCCTTGTCATTGCGACAGAGCTAGCCAGGTCTAAAAAGAATGTATGATAAATATCCTCTGAAATTATTAAGTAATAAGTCAGAGAAAGAATATAATATTAAGAGTGTAAGGGTGTGGCTGTCATGGTTGTCTACCAGTACAACCTGGAGCGGATCTGCATTCCCTCTCAAAGCTGGTGGAAGCTCACCCCAGTACACTGAAAGGTTCTGGCGGCTTGTTTTCTGACTCTGAAGGTGTTCTTTAAGAGCAGACTGGTTTGCGGTAGAAGCGCTAGCTGGACCAATCTGTGCAAGTGTCATTTCTAATCCAGGTGACTCCTTTTGCAAGGCACGGTTGTGGAGGGTTACAAATGCAGTGGGATGAATAATATGCAGATATGTTAGAGCAGTAGTCCAGCATCGCCTAAACACTCTGCTCTTTTAGAGCTCAATATATTTTATTATCAACAGGGATGCTCCCATCCGGGTCGATCCAGCCATGTTTTAATCCCAGTGTAGTTCCGAATCTTCGTTAGTTTTTTACCATGATTATTGGAACACCATCTGGGGTCCTGATGGACATTATTGCCCAGCCAGCAGCAGTGCGGGCGGTTTTAAACCAGGCTAATGCTAATGCTAATATTGAATAGCCGTCTGCAGCAGCAGAAGTGGGAACGTTCTCAGAAGGTAAGGACCAGCCCCTCCGTACTTGATGGCGATGGTCAAAAGCCGATCCGCACCAAGAACCCTTCCAGCTTCAAGTACGGCTCGGCTCGACCCGCCATCCTTTAAGATCCACGGAAGACGAGCATCCAGACTTTTTTCTGTCCTGCACCGAAGTGGTGGAACGAGCTTCCCCTGGGTGTCCGAACAGCAGAGTCCAACACTCGCTGTCCTCAAACCCAGACTGAAGACCCTCCTCTTCTGAGAGTACTTGGGTGAATAGCAGAGTGGTCTCCTTATTGGCTTGTGTTTAATAGCGTCTGAACTTAGAGGATCTTTGAATTATTAGTCTATTGTCTACTGTCTTCAAACCCAGACTGAAGACCCTCCTTATCCGAGAGTATTTAGTGTCCAGAGTGTAGAGTGTGTAGAGTATCGTGTCGCCAGACTGACTTCTATGTTTAGTCGTAGCTAAGCTTAGAGGGGTCTTCTGGACTCTAGTCTATATAAACTAGCTAAGGGTATTTTCTGAGTCAACAGTAAAGCACTTCTATAAGCTGTTCTTGAGAAGAGCGTCTGCTAAACGCCTTCAGTGTAGATGTGAATGTGTGGGAACGTACCAGATCCTACGTACCAGATCCACTGGCAGCAGACCAGCCCCAGAGCGTGATGCTCCCGCCACCATGCTTAACAGTTTGTGCCTTTGAAGGCCTCACCGTTACTCCTCCAGACACATCTCTGGTCGTTGTGGCCCAACAGCTCAATCTTTGACCCTAAACTGTTCCTCCAGAAGGCTTCTTATTGGTCCATGTGGTTCAGCTGCAATCTTTTTACTTGAGCTTCATTGAGGTCATTTCCATATATGGGCCGCATGAACCGGACAGTGGTACTAGAGCATAAGCAGAACCTGTGCAACCATGTGGGACAGCAAAGTAACCACCTAAGATCAACCACCTAGCAACAAACACCCTGGCAATCATCATACACTGCGTGTCCAAATGTTTGTGGACACCTCTTAGACTAATTTCTGAGTGCATGGGCGAAGCTATACAGGCTTTGTTTCCATACAAACCAGGTATACCAAATTCAGCACTCCACCAAGGTTCAAGACATGTCTGTTGTCAAGCTTGTTTTTTCTGTTTTAGCATTGAAGCTACAAAAATAAACGATTCGCTACAGAGGCATTTACACGCCGGGAGACCACGGAAGGATGCTGCCAATCATGACAGAAAACTGCTGAGCAGTGTTTAGGAGCGCTCTTCAGGATGTAGCTGAGACATGACAGACAGTGCTATTAAAAGAAAGACACACCAGTGTGACCTCAAGATGCAAATCGCTGAGAAGTCTGAGAACTGAGAAGTCATTAGTTGCAGGGTGTCCATGGGTTTCACAGCGGTCATCAAAGATCTGCACGCTCTAAACTCTTCGACAGCTTCATTTAGGGTCATTTGCATCTGCGACGGGAACTCCGATTCCCAGAACACCCAGGCGTAATCCGTGCCGACCAGACGTACTTTGTTGTACCCTATAGTGTCCCAAGTGGTTGGGAATTTTTTCACATGGTTGGTAGGGTTCTGCAAGCTAGTTGCTATGTCATATGTACGGACAAAAGTATTGGGACACCTGCTCATTTATTGTTTTTTTCTGAAATCAATAATGTTAAAAAGAGCTGATCCTGCTTTTGTTGGAATCTCTACTGTCCAGGGAAGAAGCTAGATTTCGGAGGAGCATTGCTGTGAGGATTTGATTGACTGCATTCAGCGACAAGAGTCAGTTAGAGTTAGTGAGGTCAGAATGTTGGATGATGATCACCACCTCACCTCATCACCCCCAACTCCCCCCAAATGTACTGGATGGAGCACTAACCATCCATCATTCCAGATGGATTCCAGATCTGCTCCACAGATCAATGCTGGGGGGCTTTATACCCCTCAAACCCATGCCTGGCATTAGGCAGCATGGTGCCAATAGGTTAATGTACATCTGCTCCAGAGAGTCCTATTCTATTAGAAGTACTTCTTTGCAGACTAGACAGCAGCTGTGTGTGTACACTTATAGTAGCTGAAGGCATTCATTAGAAGGGGTGTCCACAAACATTTGGACATATAGTGTATTATTGGTGCCAGGGAGTTATTAGGTGGCTGCTAGGATACTTTACTTTGCTGTCCCACATGGTTGCACAGGTGCTGCTAATGTTCTAGTACCACTGTCCAGTCCATGCGGCCCATATATGGAAATGACCTCATGTAAATCCACTGTTCAAAAACAAACTACAGATATAAATTTGCATATTCAGATTGCACCACTTGCCCCCTGGAGCCCTGGATGTTTTATGGTCAGATGATTCAAAAATCAAAGATTGAGCTGTTTGGCCACAACGACCAGAGTTGTGTCTGGAGGTGAGTAACGGTGAGGCCCCACAAACTGTAAAGCCTGGTGGTGGTAGCATCATGCTGTGGGGCTGGACTGCTGCCAGTGGGTGCTGCTACATTGCCTAAAGTGGATGAAAGAACAAAAAAGGAGGACTACCTCGGAATTCTTCAGCCTAACCTCAACCTACCTAACCTAACCTCAAACCATCAACTGGACGCTTGAAGCTGGGACAGAATTGGGCGTTCCAACAGAACAGCGACCCCAAACACACCTCAACAACACAAAGGCGACTGTGGACTCTTCCTCCTGTGTGATCCCTATGACCTATCAAAAACATCACACATAATGTCAAACTTTTATACCAAATAAAGGTTATTTCCTAGCTAGGACTCCTTCCAAGCATTGGGCCTTCTCAGAGTAAATGGCCACCCAGCCCGACCTGCTGAAAGATTGCCTGCTGAGGTCCCCTCTACCTGCGTCAGACCAGCTGCCACCTAACAGCAGGCCCCGCCGCCACCACCACCCATGCCAGACCAGCTGCACACCCTCCTACCACTACTTGTCTGATGACCATTTGGCTGTCTTGGCTGTCTGCCACTATTAATATCACCACTATTACCCATCATTACTCTGACCATCACTGCCATGACTATATTAAGTTCTACTACACCATTATTATTATATTATGATTATGATCAGAACAGTTCAACAGTATCGATCGGCTTGGTGACTTTTATCAATAATTAATAAATAGTTCTGATCAGAGGAGGACGGGTCGGGTCCCCCTTGTGAGTCTTGGTTTCTCTCAAGGTTTCTTCCTCCAGCTCTGAGGGAGGTTCTCCTTGCCACTGTCGCCGTTGGGGCTCACTGGGGGTCTTGGATCCTTCATGTCTTCTTACGTTATTTTGTCTCTGTCTTTTACTAATTACTAATGATGTAAAGCTGCTCTATCACTATAAGAGCAGAGCTGTGAACAATGCTGCTCTATAAGGAAAGTCTTATGAAGATTTTGGTGAATTGGTGAATAAGGGCCTGTTGTTCTGAAATTGAACGCTGTGACTTTAACAGAGCATTTCTTTTTGGTGGAAACACTCGGCCTCATTAACACCCTGTTGTTCTCAGTGTTTCCAGGGCCTGCTCTCACAATGCTGACATGTACGTTTCCTGTGGTTCTCTCAACTCTCCAATAGACCAATAGACCTGTTTCTTCTCCCCCAGTATTATGCAACAGCTGTCCATGAACACGTGAAGGCCAGAAGCTAGCTGGTTGAAGCCTCCTCCACAACATGCCAGATGTTCTACATTAGACTCCTTAGAAAGTCGGGTCAGTGGCTAGAAACCAATAGATTTTTCGCTATGCTAAGGGGTCCTCCCACAGTCAAAAAGTATTGGGACGCCTGCTCGTTCATTGTTTCTTCCAAAATCAATGGGATTAAAAAAAATATCCTGCTTTTGTTGGAGTAACTGTCTCTACTGTCCAGGGAAGAAGGCTTTCGGCTCGATGTCAGAGCTGGAGCTTTGCTGTAAGGATTTAATAATAATGCTTACAGCCAAATTACGTTACGTTAACTTCCTACGTGATCCCTATGACCCATGACAAAACATCACATCACATCCAATACATCATGTAAATAAAGGTTATTTCCTAGAACCAGGAGTCCAAGCATTGGGCCTTATTCACTAACCATTAGACTCCTTAGAAAGTTTGTGGACACCCCTTCCGATGAAGGCATTCAGCTTCCTAAAGTTGCACCCATGGCTGAAACTGTTGTGCAAATGAGCGTCCCGGTAGAGAAGAAGTGCTGCCAATAGAATAGGACTCTCTGGAGCAGATTAACATGACCAACCTATTGGCACCATGCTGCCTAATGCCAGGTGTGGGCATATAAGGGGTAAAAAGCCCCCCAGCAGCAGCATTGATCTGTGAAGAAGTGGAACGATGATGGTGTTCCATTCAGTACTTCTTGGATGGAGTTGGGGAGATGAGCCAGGGTGGTGATCTTTATCAAACAATCCCGACCCCACTTACCCGCAACTCTTGTTGCTAAATGCAATCAAATCCTCACAGCAATGCTCAATGCTGCAAAATCTAGCAGAAAGCCTTCTTCCCCAGACAGTCACTCCAACAAAAGCAGGATAAGCTCTTTTTAATACCCTTGATTTCAGAAGGAGCGATGAACGAGCAGGTGTCCAAATACTTTTGTCCTTTTAGCGTATCTATGGTTAAATGTAGACCAGCTCTGCTTCTGAGAAGCAGCTCTGCATTACATGGCTGTAGCGTTCGTACCTGCTTCGGGGGATAATCACCTTCAGCCTTGGTTGAACGAGCCCTGAGTAAAGCAGTCTGGCTCGTCTCTAATGAGGTAGACTTTAAATGAATAAAGTGCAGTCGCACATGGCCTCGCTCGGGATGTGCCTCATCCCACCAATAGCTCTCCTTAACAACGGAGAATCATTGACATTTCACTGTCTCGACACAGCTTTAATTTTTTCCCCTTGCTTGCCGCATTTCAGAGAAATCAGCCGACATTTCGCTTGCCGCAGCAATTGCGGTCTACGGGGATACGGAGGCAGGAGGCAGGAGGCCTAGCTTCGGCCGCAGAGACGCCTGAACACCATCTCGCGCATGCACACACACACGTGACCGGCGAAGCTTAAAAAACTTCAGATTTATATTCAGAGCATGACCTATTAAGAAACCTCTCCTCCTCCCCGTTAGCGAGAATAAAAAGCCTTCGCCCTAACCTATATTGCATCAGTGCTCCTCGACTTTTGGTTCGCGTCTTCAGCTCTGGGGCCTTGAGGAAGATGAAGTCCAGAATCCTAATGAAGATGGTGTCAGTGTGGGTTCTGCTCTGGATGGTGGATGAAGCTGCAGGTCAGTTTCTAGTAAATCTCTGTAGATTCCTGCAAAATTCAGTAGGTGGATGTGTAAACAAAGCCCTTCAGAGTGGGTTTGGTGTGGAATGGGTGCTTGTGGAGAAATGTAATACCACCCTGAGTGGTCACCATGACTACACCGCAAATATAGCCATGCGATAACGATGCTAAACGATTACCGATGACGCATCTTTTGGCGTAGCGGGCCGACCTAGCCTAGAAGGGTTCATTTTCTGGTACTGATGGCCTGGGGTGGTCACTGAGGACCACAATGTTAGCACGCAGGCTGCCGGCTTAGCCCAGCATCAGTACCACAGCATTAGCATCACTACTGCGGCCGCACCCAGCATCTCTGCCACTTCAACCACCCAGCCTCGCCCAGTAGTGCTATCACCATGGCGACTGCCAGCTTTGCTATTACCATGTTAGCATGGCTACCATGCCCAGCATTGCTAGTGCTTTTCCTATTATTCTAAAAGTAGCTGAATACACAAGATGTACAATATATGGACGAAAGTATTGGGACGCCTGCTAATTCACTACTGTGGCTTTAGCATTGCTACTGCAGCGACCACCGCCCTCACCCAGCATTTCTGCCACTTAAACCACTGGCCTCGCCCGGTATCACTACCATGGGGACTGCCAGCCTTGCCCAGCATCGCTATAGTGCCGTCAGCATTGCTAAAGCAGTGTTAGCATGGCTACCATGCCCTTCCTATTATTCTAAAAGTAGCTGAATACACAAGATGTACAATATATGGACGAAAGTATTGGGACGCCCGCTAATTCATTGTTTCTTCTGAAATCAAGGGTATTTAAGAGCTTACCATGCTTTTGTTGGCCTCCCCCAGCCTCACTACCGTGGCATTAGCATTGCTACCACAGCGACCACCGCCCTCACCCAGCATTTCTACCACTTCAGCCACCAGCCTCGCCCGGTATCGCTACCATGGCGACCGCCAGCCTTGGCCAGCATCGCGTCAGCATTGCTATTATGGTGTTAGCATGGCTACCATGCCCAGCATTGTTAGTACTTTTCCTGATTCAGAGAAATAAAATAAAAAAACAGCTTTCTTTGGGGGCTATTTTGCCATACAACACCCTGACTGTGTACCTCCGCCATGAATTAAAATTAAAACTAAAAAAATTAAATAAATAAAATTGCAATAAAATTGTAACTTTCTGTGCAGGAGCTTTTAGACGTTTTCAGACGTCTGGCTCCATTCACCACCACTGTGAGCAATTCTGATTGGCCAAGTTTCTCTAGAATGGAGTACCGCACACCAAATCCACTTTGACTGACTTTAATTACATCCCAGCTACTGAATAATGCAGCAATTTAGAAAATTTGGTGGAACTCCTCTTTAAGGTCTAAATGATCTATGCTGGGCTTCCCAAAAGCATCTCAGCACGATCAAAGAGGATTTGAGGGTCTAGCACATGATCTTAACAGTAAGATGACTTCGGGAAAGTGACCCATGGTCTCTAAAGAACTTTTAGATAGTCTAAAACATCTGTCGGTCCACTCATGCATGAAATGTTGACCACCGAAGTGATGGTTGAATGGATGAATTTCCTCCGAATCTCCAGCATCTCCCCGGCAGACGGTGAAGAAAGGGGAGCGGGTCGTATTGCCCTGCCCAGTGAAAGTGGAGGCCAAGAATTTTGCAGTGTCCTGGTCAAAAGGCACTGAAACTGGGGAGAAGACTGACCTCAACCTGTCAGATGTGAGCAGCAGGATCCGGCTGGCGGAGGACAAAGTTTCTCTGGTGATTTCCACAGTGACAGTAACGGACGCCGGCCTCTACAGCTGCCGAGTGGTCCTGCCGCAGAAGCCCGAGATGGTGGACAGTGTGCAGCTGACCGTCCTGGGTAAGATTTAAGGCCATAGCTTACTCAGAAACAATTTCCCTATTACTCTGAAAGTAGACTGCCTAGCCAAGACGTACACTATTTTGACAAAAGTATTGGGACACCTGCTCATTTATTGCTTCTTCTGAAATCAAGGCTATTAAAAAGAGTTGATCCTGCTTTTGTTGGAGTAACTGTCTCTACTGTCCAGGGAAGAAGAAGACGTTCAGCTAGATTTTGGAGTAGAGCATTGCTGTGAGGATTTGATTGCCAGAGAACACAGTTTTCAATGCTCAGGGCTTTATTATGCCAACTCGTCAGAGTCCTATGTTCTATGGGCAGTAAGTCTCTACAGGGACTAGACAAGCTGTGTGTGTATGCACGCATTCGCACATATGTGTCAGCAATGGGTGTAGCAACTGAATGCATTTATTAGATTAGAGTGTCCACAAACATTTGGACATGTAGTGTGTAATGTTAACAGCCTGAATTTCCTCCAGAAGACCAAACATGCCTGAGCTGATTGGCCGCATTTGGGGGAAGGGGGAAATCATGCAAATTTGACGTTTGGCCGAGACATTGATTTTAATGTCCAAGCCCAGCCTTCCTCCTGGACGCGCACCGTCCAGCAGAGTTTAGCTCAGGCGCTAATCTAATCAAGCTAACATCTGATCAAGCTCATTTTGAAATCTTGATGAGAATCTAAATACTGGAGCCAAGAGTGCTAGATTGCATTTGGGCTAAACGTGGCCAGACACTACATGTCCAGAAGGTTCTAAACTAGACACTTTATATAACCGTAGCCTACGCCATGTATAATCATGGCTGCTCGGCATTGCTGCAGGAAAACACACACTCTTACCAGACTGGCTTCAGGCAATGTCAGTCCTGACGGAAATAATCATTGTGTCCAGCGGTTAACCGCGCTGGAGGAGTCATCAGAAAAGACATCATCAAAAGTTAACCAAAATTTAACCTGAGCTTGCTCTCAGTTCAGCTTTTTTGATCATGTAACTTCAGGGCAGGCCCAGAAACAAGCGTGCTTCAGCCGCGAGAGGAAGTGAAATAGACGAAAAGCACCACATATGTTGCGAAAAACACCTAAATAATATAGCTCCAAAGCAGAAGCCGTGAGAAACGGAGTAATAATTCATACTGGTTGGGGGCTAGCCTTCCCAAAGGCTAGATTAAGCTAGTTAACCCTAGACTTAATTTAAGGCCTATTATTTAGTAACTATGAAATTAAGATGCATTAGATTCTCATGTTGTTCAAGGGCAAGGTATTGAAGAATGGGCCCACATTAAGGCCTTCGGGGTTTGAAGGGTCAAGGCTTTAGTCCTATATTCCAAATATAGGACCATTCAAATGCCATTTGAACAAATGTACCACACTTGCTCATGCTAACATGAAGGAGTAGTGGTAGTGGTGGATAATCAGATCACTGACCCCAGATTCAACCTAAACCTTAAATCTAAGCCTAAACCTACACTTTAAATGTAATCCTAAACCTAACCCTAAACTTAACCTAAACCTTAAATGTAACCCTAAACCTAACCCTAAACTTAACCTAAACCTTAAATTTAACCCTAAACTTAACCTAAACCTTAAATCTAACCCTAAACCTAACCCTAACCCCAACCTAAACCTTAAATCTAAGCCTAAACTTAACCTAAACCTTAAATGTAAACCTAAACCTAACCCTGAACTTAACATAAACCTTTAATTTAACCCTGAACCTAACCCTAAACTTAACCTAAACCTTTAATTTAACCCTAAACCTAACCCTAAACTTAACCTAAACCTTAAATGTAACCCTAACCCTAACTAAATCTTAAATCTAAACCTAAGCCTAACCCAAACCCCAACCTAAACCTTAAATGTAACACTAAACCTAACCCAAACCCCAACCTAAACCTTAAATGTAACCCTAAACCTAACCCTAAACTTAACCTAAATCTTAAATCTACCCTAAACCCAACTCTAAACTTAACCTAAACCTTAAATGTAACCCTAAACTTAACCTAAACCTTAAATTTAACCCTTAACCTAACCCTAAACTTAACCTTAACTTTAAATGTAACCCTAATCCTAACCCAAACCCCTACCTAAATCTTAAATCTAACCCTAAACCTAACCCTAAACTTAACCTAAATCTTAAATCTAACCCTAAACCTAACCTAACAGTTTGTAGGTAAATGGATCATGTTTTAGGTACATATGGAGTGTGTCCCAGCCAACATGCTCACTGGTGGTCCTCACATGGGTGGAAAGTAAGCTAGGTGGCTTCCAGGTGAGCGTGGGCTCTGAGTGGGTGGGTATACATTTCTATGGTTGTATCTGAATGTGTGTTCATGTCTTGCCGTCTCTAGCGCCCCCCAGTGCTCCACAGCTCTTTCTACGGATTCCCCCAAACCCCGCTGTGGGAAAATGGCACTTACTGTGTGTGGCCAAGGGCTTCTACCCTGCGCAGCTGAACCTCCGCTGGACCTGGTGGAGCACTGCAAGCACCCAGACCACTCCTGACAGCATTAGCTGTGCTCTGAAACCGGCTAGTCAAAAGGTCGACAAATTCCAAAGCTCTGACGCTAACAACACCGTAAACCTGCAGTTACATTACTGCCTCAGTGACCCAGACGGCCTCGGGCCCGAGGCGCAGCTAACCAGCATGCTGTCTCTGCCTTCTCGGACGTCAATCAGTGCTGATATCAGGTTTACCTGCACTGTGGAGGACCACCCTGCACTAGATGCCGCCCTCTCTGCTTCATTTGACTGGGGTGAGTGAACCTCCTGGATTAGGCCGAGGACTGCATGCTTGGTCTCCAAAGGTTACTGTTCGTAGCTTAGAGGTATGAGAAGTCCACAATCGGCCAAAAACTTTATTTGTAGAGCAGCGGTGGAGCAGCTTTTGCTGGTTTCAGATGGTCTAAGCTGGTCCTTGATGGACAAGGTGTTTGAGAAGCTGGTCATCCAGATGAAAACATACCCTATACTGGTAAGCAAGCTGATCAAAGCTGGTTGACCAGCAAAGTGTCTGTTGCATTTGATTGTGGACATGCTGGTCGACCAGTTTGGTCATTATGGCAAACCAGCTTGGTCATGCTAGTCAACAAGCTAAACCCTCAAACTCAAACAAGTAAGGCTAGTCAACCAGCTCCATCAGCTTCACCAGCTTGAGTTGCAGTTGCAGTTTTTCAGCAGGGGGGGCAGTGTTGCCTGAGCTCTACAAAATATACCAAGTCATTTAAAAGGCAATACATTTCTAATAAATTGTCTTGCGTACAGTATCGCAATATATATTGAATAATAATCCCTGTATATGGTGTGTATCATATCGACAGGTTCTTGATGATTTTCCATTGTAAGACACTATGCAGATGTATCTGTCCACATGACAGAGCAGCATTACAAACCCCAGTTTGTCCAATAAGAAGCACCATTGCCTAAAATATGCACTCTCATTGGCTTAACTGCTCAACTTCTCCAGGATCTCACTAAAATTTCCAGGATATTTTTGCAATTTTGTCATTTTCCAAGATTTTCCACGACTCTCTACATTTTTCACTTGCTCATTCTAACATGAAGGAATAGTTTTGTGGATAATCAGATCACTGACCTCAGATTTAGTCAACCTAAATCTTAAGTCTAACCCTAAACCTAACCCTAACCCAAACCTAAACCTTAAATGTAATCCTAAACTTAACCCTAACCCCAACCTAAACCTTAAATGTAATCCTAAACCGAACTCTAAACTTAACCTAAACCTTAAATGTAACCCTAAACCTAACCTTAAATGTAACCCTAAACTTAAACTAAATCTTAAATCTAACCCTAAACTTAATCTAAACCTTAAATGTAACCCTAAACCTAACCCAAACCCCAACCTAAACCTTAAATCTAACCCTAAACTTAACCTAAACCTTAAATGTAACCCTAAACTTAACCTAAACCTTAAATGTAACCCTAAATCTAAACATTATTGATATCTGCCGTGTCTCTTTAGTTTGCAACAGGAGATGCTAGGCTAACACTGCTAACAAATACTTAAGTGCACTAAACTTTCCGGGATATTTTTGCAATTTTGTCATTTTCCAAGTTTTTCCACAACTCTCTGCCTTTCCCAGCACAGTAAGATGGTCATAAGAGTGGCTGTATTGGTATTGTAGGCATGGAGACCATGGTCCTGGTTGCTCAGTTTCTCTATAATAAATCTAAATTTCCCACCAAACCAACCAATCAACCAACCAAAGGTTTATACCTCAACCATTTAGTTATACAGAAATTATGAAAATTTGGTGGAATTCCCTTTCCAGCATTCACCCAACCACTGAATGTCATGCTGAATGCTTGCAGAGTCAGCTCCCAAAGAAGTGATCGGATGTCTCAACATCATTAAAATCGTGGTCCTGTCTGGAATTTGTGTGCTGATCATCACTCTGGGTGAGTAGACTGTGGGAGAGGAGTGAGGTGTTAGTTTGGGTCAATTTAAAACATTTTAAGACATATTAACTAATAATTTGGTCTGAATGTATTTTTTCTTGCAGAAATTGTGTTCTTGTGCGAAAGGAGGCCGAAATATTTCAAAATGAAGGTGAGGTTTCAAAATGGACAAAACTCAGATACCTCAGATAATACACACCCACTCAGGAAAGCTTGCACACTCATACAGGTTGTTTTCAGCATTGGCGTCAGCAGACGTGAGCCTGTACATTTATTTTTTTAATTTCTTCATTTTTAACCATCCTTTCATGAAAATAAGTTGACAGCAGCAGATCCTTTTATGTCTTATTGAATATTGTTCAAGTCTCTTTCGTCTCTGTGTGGACAGAAATATATTATTTTTCAAAGGAAGGGAGCATAAACTAATCTCATGTCTCCTCTTGAGTTTTAGTACAGATTTCAGTAAAGTTTCACACTGTGCTCAGATTTTTAAAAAATTTAACTATACCCTTAAATCAATCCTAAACCCTAACCCTAAACCTAACCCTAACCTTAGCCTTACCTTTAAAGCTAACCTTAAACCCTAACTTTAACCATACCCATGAATCAAACCTAAATCCTAAACCTAACCCTAATATCACCCTTGAATAAACACTAAATCCTACCCCTAACTTTAACCTCAACCCTACCCTTAAATCAACCCTAAACTTAACCTAAATCTTAAGTCTAACCCTAAACCTAACCCTAACCCCAACCTAAACCTTAAATGTAACCCTAAACCTAACCCTAAACTTAACCTAAACCTTAAATGTAACCCTAAACGTAACATAAACCTTTAATCTAACCCTAAACTTAACCTAAATCTTAAATCTAACCCTAAACTTAACCTAAACCTTAAATGTACCCTAAACCTAACCCTTATATCTAACCCTAAATCTAACCCTAAACTTATCCTAAACCCTTAAACTAACCCTAAACTTAATCTAAATCTTAACTCTATTCCCAACCTAACCCTTATATCTAACCCTAACCCTAACCTAACCCTAAATCTTAAGTCTAACCCTAAACCTAACCCTAACCCCAACCTAAACCTTAAATGTAACCCTAAACCTAACCCTAACTTTAACATAAATCTTACATTTAACCCTAAACCTTAAATCAACCCTTACACCCTAACCCTACTTTTAACATTACCCATGAATCAATCCTAAATCCTGACCCAAAACCTAAACCTAACCTTACCCTTAAATCAGCCTTAAATCTAACTCTATTCAGATGCATTTAACAGGCTTTCAGCTTAGACTTCTACAACAGACCAACCAAGTAATGTTTGAGACAGATTGAGCCTCTGGGTTCTTAGGCCTCCCGAGGCTCCTCAGAACCCACCGGGCCAGTCAGTGGTCCATCATTACCCCCGATATTTCACAGCCGATAAGAGCAGGTGTTTCAGCCGGTGAGCAGAAGTGAGGAAGGCACTGCATTTCAGTGGAAACAGCTGAATGGAAACCGGACCCGGACCTGGAACACATGCTAAACAGTGTTTTTACTCAGGCTAAGAGAAGAGCTCATAAAGCATGTTTGTATTAGCATGGTATTAGCAAGCTAGGTGACCTCAATTTGATCATTTGTGTGTTTTCAGGCTCTGCCGTCATACTGACAGAGGGAGTGCAGAGCACGGAGACGACACACATCCGACACAGCCTCGTAATCTCTGCCGCTGCGGCGTTTTGTGCACGATGGACATTTAAACAAGCCTACAAATCTCCTTGACAGCAGCCCCGTCTTCGGGCCGGCCTCACCATTCGGCCTTGATAGGTTTCCGTGTAAACAAAAGAGAGCGATTTCACAGCCTGTAAGTGTTCCTGCTTTCTTAACAAAGTCCAGACGTCTGGAACTGAACTGTATACGTGCCTCGCAGCGAGTGGGTTAACAGCCTGGACGTGCCAAGCAGCCCCGGCCAATTCAAGGCATCGCTTCCTTGTGTACGATACATGATGAAGCACGTATTTGAAACCCTGGCGTGTTTATTTCTCCCCACGTGTGCTTATTGGAGTATGCGTACACACACATATACACACACCCAGGTTCACACATGCACGCAGAGCCCGAGATTAGCAGTCGGAGACAATAACTTTCCACAAATATTTGTCGGGATTATAAATCATGGCTGGCACACCAGCATACCACTGGGAGGGCCGCGGTTAGCGGGAGATGATTACGAGCACGGAGGAAATATACCATAAAGATTTTATGACACCACGCTGCCGAAGAAAAGCCGCGGCAGACGATACAATCAGCAATGTACCGCAATAAACACGTTAAATAATGACGGCTAATTATCTTTCAGGCCTGAAGAAGTGCTATCCGCAGCTGCCTTGACAAGATAATCAGTCCTCGCCAGTTTAGAGCTGCCATAGAACGCATTTATTCAGTGTATTACTTGGAGTATTTTTTCTGTTTGGTGTAGAAATAGTAAGTGTGTGACTTTGCTTGAGGCAAAAAAGGCTCAGATGCAGTTTAAACAGCCTATTTACCACCCTGTTATGTTGCCCCGCAATGCAATTTGGCCTCAATTTTGCCTCAAAACTGTGATTTTTTTTATAGAGGGCTTGTGAATAATCGGACCAGCTCTGCTCTGGTATACAGTGGTTTACAGTGAGTCAGCATAACCATGTAGCATAGCCTAGCATAGACTAGCATAGCGGATGATTGTGTTTAGCACTGTTACAAGAACACTGGGCCTCATTCACCAGCATCGTCCTAAGAATCTTCCTAAGTTGGAAACCGAGACCGAAAGTCTAGGTCAGATTCTACTGTCCTCCTAAACTGAGCTAATCCCTAATAAGAAAACACTGGAAAGTGGGTTAGCCTAGCATACCTGCTCGCTTCCCCAGCTTTCGATTTCTTTAGTTTGCGCTCCCCTTTTGTTGACAGTGGCACTGGAAAAACCTCAGTCATGAATCCCAGTTCACGTAGGACCCCATTTTCCCATGACGGGCAGTCTCCACCAGTCTCAACACCACCAAGTTCTCCTGAAGTTGCCGTCAAGTTTCGTAGCCTCACCAGCTTTGACTAGAGATTTCACTAGTGGTTGGGGTCTATGTAAATGTGTAGATGTACATATATCAAATGAAGACTGTGATGTAACAGTTTTGGGGTTTTGGAATTGGCCTGTTTTTCAGCTCTGTTTTGGTTCTGCTTGAGGTTCTTCTGACGGAGGAACAGCAGCGTCTGAGGCCCACGGTTGTATTATCCGCTATTCCAAGAAAAAATACAGTTTTCCATACGTTTTGTCACCTTGACCGGAATCATTTGTCTGAGAAGTAGGTATAGTGTTGTATTTCAAAGTTATCTGCTCTTTATTTTTTGTATTTTATCAACATTGCTGTCTGTCAATGCTGTTGTTTCCTGAGCTAGCATGTAATAAACAGGCCAAAATAGAGAAACTGTGTTTTGAAAGAAGAAGCTCTCTCTTGCTCTTCGTCCCTCAATTTCTCGCACAACAATCTCCAGCAACCAGAGCGTCAGCCTTGTTATTGTCCTTTTTCCTCATAACTAAACAACGCTCAAATATTAACACGAGGGCGGGTGACAGAGGTGCCTCTATTGACCCAAATATTACCTGCCAGTTCAGACCCTTTATCTCGCGCACTAAGCAAACAGTGGCTCCGTTCCTAATCTCCTCTGATTCACACTAGCGACTAGCGTGTGTTGTGGGTAAGGTGGATCGAGGGCAGGGCCTTTTCTTTTTTTCCCCCACTGCATGTGTTTAATTTGGCCAGAGGGGGACGGCCTGAAACCAAAACAACACAATCACGCTGATGTCCATAAATAAGCCGGCGTCCTGTTTGCGAGCACACGCAGTGGTGTGTACACAGCAGGACCTATATAATGTCTTTTTTTCTCATTCAGTGGAACGATAAGGCCTTACACATGGGCCTAATCAGTGCAGGAAGCATGGATACGTGAATTAAGAAGAGTCTAGGCCATACAAACCTGTGCGCATGTAAACAATAAAGCCCAGCGATAGGGCTGGGCTTTATTTTCAGACTCTTATCATAGTAGGAAAAACACTACAGCAGAAAAGTCATTATTAAAGGGGAACTACAGGGCTACTTTAACTGAAAAATAAAACTGTAAAAAAAAATTTACAGAGTGTAGAGTGGGTTTGCTGTGTTGCCCGGCCCTTTGTCTGAATCCTTCAGCCTAAAAAATATTTTAAAGCTACATTACTTAGCAATTTTACCTTAGAAGAGCAACTTTAAGTCCAATCTTAACCCCAACCTTAACCCAAAACCAAATCCTAACCCTCACCCTGACCCTAATCCTAATCCCAACCTTAACCTAAACCCTAACCCTTTTCCTAACCCCAATCTCAACCCAAAACCCAATTCTAACCATCATCCTGACCCTAATCCTAACCCCAACCTCAACCCAAAACCTAGTCCTAACCCTCATCCTGGATCTAATCCTAACCCCAATCTCAACCCAAACCCTAATCCAAACCCTTATCCTAACTCCAACCTCAACCCAAAACCTAATACTTAACCTCATCTTGGTCCTAATCTTAACCTTAACCTCAACCCAAACCCTAATCCAAACCCTTATCCTGACCCTAATCCTAACCCCAACCTCAACCCAAAATCTAATCCTAACCCTAACCCTGGCCCTAATCCTAACCCCAACCTCAACCCAAAATCTAATCCTAACCCCCACCCTGGCCCTAATCCTAACCCTAATCCTAACCCCAACCCAAACCCTCATCCTAACCCTCATTCTGGCCCCTTAATTACAGCCTAAGCCAGGTCCAGTTCCAGGCTGGTGTCAGCAGCAGCAGGTCTATAGCAGCAGCTGGTTTGAGGATGGTGAGTTGTTCAGTATTAGACCTGTTAGAAGATCAGTGATCTCTCCAAATAAAGTGAAGAACAGCTGGATTCAGGAGACGTCTTCAGTAAAAGTCTATTGATCATCTACTAAATGATCAGACACTGCTCCATCACTGAGATGTTGTTGAGATGTTACTCAGAGTCTCCACTCCAAATAAAGTCTCACCAAAGCAAAAGCTAAACCCTAATTCCACATAATGCTGCTTCAAAGCATTCATGGTGGAGGGATACATTCAGGCATTGTGTAGCAAAATACTCCCCAAAGAAAATGTATTTACTTTATTTACCCTTATTTTACCATCATCAACATTCCATTTAACCCTCACAGCAGTGCTCCTCTAAAATCTAGTAGAAAACCTTCTTCCCTGGACAGTAGGTCTCTACTGCTACTCCAACAAAAGCAGGATCAGCTCTTTTTTTTATATACCCCTGATTTCAGAAGAAGCAATGAATGAGCAAGTGTCCCAATACTTTTGTCCAAATCGTGCATCTCAATGAAAGAAACCAACCACCTCCTCAACAGCGACAGCTAATCGGTTCCTTCCCAGGAAAACCATCTCAGTGCAAAAATACTAGCGTTGGTCATTAGCCTCAAATCCCAGATCTGCTCACTAGTCCAGTTCACTGGCTTGAGGATAGGGTTCATGACAGTTCCACCAGAAACATCTTCAAAACTGTCGGCACTGTGGTGATATCAGCGTCCTACTGTCCAGAAAACCCCACAGTGCAGTCTGTCAGAGTGCGTTGAGCTCAGCTGGTTTGGGGAAAGGGTTCTTTGCCGTCTCGCCTGAGTCCTTCCTGAGAGTCCAGCAGATCCAAGTGCAGTTCCACTCGTTCAGTCGGCTCAGAACGGCTCGCACCACCGACCCCAGGGCGCTACGCACTGCGGCCGACGATAGGTAGAAGATTAGCGGGTCCAGGCAGGCGTTGAAAGTGCTTAGCAGCAGGGCCTTGTCCCTCCAGCCCGGGCTTTTCTTGGTGATGAATCCCACTATGTGAGAGACATTATAAGGCCCGAAGCAGAGCGCAAACACCAGCAGCGTCCCCAGGGCCAGCCCAATGGCCCGGAGGCGGCGGCGCCGCCCAATGTTGGGTAGCCGCAGAAGGATGTGGATGAAGCTGATGTAGCAGAAGGCGCAAATGACCAGAGGGATGCAGAAGAGAACCACACACAGCTCCAGCCGAACGGGCAGAAGGATCCGCAGCTGGGCCTCGGTGAACTCCTCGTAGCACACGTTGCGCGGCGGCTGGCCTGTCCCAGCAGGGTTGTAGTAGGGCATAATGTAGACGATGCTGAGGTGGAGGATGGAGAGCATCCAGAGGAAGATGCTGGCCAACACGGCGTAGATGGGCCTTCGTCTCAGAGAGTGCTGGATGGGGAAAGCTACGCCCAGGTAGCGCTCCACGCTAACTGCAGTCAGAAAGAAGGTGCTGTTGTAGATGGTCATGTAGAAGACGAAGCCAGACAGCGGGCACAGGAAGTAAGGCATGTTCCACTTCATTCCGTTGGCCACCTCCTGCATCTTGAAAGGCAGGAAGATGAGGAACAGCAGGTCTGAGATGGTGAGGTTGAGCAGGAGGATGTCGATGGGCACCGGCTTCCGCCACACCTTGCAGCAGAACGTGTAGAAGGCCAGGATGTTACATGGGAAGCCTGTGACGAAGGTAATGATGTAGACCGAAAGGCACAGGCCGGGCTCACAGTCCTGCATGGTTGACGCTGCTCCAAGCAGTTGCTCACTGAAGAACCGTCAGCTTTATTTGAGCACCGGCTTCATATTGAGAACTGGAAATCAGAGAGAAACAACAACAGTCAGTGTCAGTAAACTTCACACTGCAGACAGAAGAACAACAACAAATGCATTAATAATTATAACAATGATAATAATATTAATAATAATAGTATTAATAATAATGAATAATTAAGAATAAAAATTAATAATAATAATAATTTTAAAAATGGCAACAACAATAAGAAGAAAGATGATGACAATAATAAGAACGCCAAAACAGTAACAATGGCAACAAGAGTGAAAACAAAAAGTATTATTATTATTATTATTATTATTATTATTAACAGCAATAAAAAGTTCATCAATAATAATAAACATTAATGATGGCTGCCTTCAACAATAATGTTAGAAACAATGGCAACAACAATGATAACATCAACAACATCATCAAAACTAATAATAATAGCAAGAGGTACTAAAGAACCAGGCTAAAGCACAGCCTCCAAACATGGTGGAGGTAGTTTCACACACTGTTACAGCAGCTCACAGTGAGAGCTAGCCAAGCTAAAACATAGTCCCCACACATGGTGGAGGTAGTTTTACACACCGTTAGAGATCACAGTGAGAGCTAGCCAGGCTAAAGCACAGCATCCAAACATGGTGAGAGCCATGACAATGGCAACAACAAGAGGAAGAACAACCACAATGATAACAACAATAATAATATTATTGCTCTTAATAATAATAATAATAATAGTAATAATAATCATCATCATCATCATCATAAGAGTAGTACAATGTATTGCAAAAATAATAATTATAGTATAAATGGCAGCAACAATGATAAAGACAACAACAACAATAATAATAATAATAATAATAATAATAATAATCATTCCCAACCCTTGATAACTGTATAATATCTGTTAATGACTGAAAGCACTTTATATGCACATTGTAACAGACTAGTGTTATAATGTACTTATATCTGAATAATTCATAGCAATAACTAAATAATCCTTCATAAGATTAACACCTGAATCATACATAAGACTAATAATAATAGTAATAATGCCTAACGTCCATGCTCTGTTTTATTATTTAGGTTTTGTAGTCTGGCCTTATCTGATGACTAAATGTAAGGCTAAGTTCTCAGAGGCTGTTTTATTTATATTGATTTACTTCTTCTTTTGTGGTAAATTTTAAATGATGTTCTATTAAAAGTTCATGACAGTGTTTCTCACCATTTCCTCCTTGTTTCTTGTAAGTGTGGGTGTGTTTATTACCTTCAAGAGGTATTCTAGTTATGAGCCTCTCCAGCTGCTGTGGGAACAGTGCCAGGTGTCCCTATAAAGACACCTATACGAGTGTGTGTTCTGTGTAATAAAGCAATCAGTGGAGATCCTGAACCCACGCCTGTTAAAACAAGACTTAGGCTCCGCAAGTGGACATATATTTCTCACCTTCAACAAAAGTGTCTTCCTAAATAAATATGTTTGATCACACACGCTTATATCATTTGAAATTCCTTGGTGGCTGTCTAAAAGCTAGTCAGGCTAAAGTACAGCCTCCAAACATGGTGGAGGTAGTTTCACACACGGTTACGGCTCACAGTGAGAGCTAGCCAGGCTAAAGCACAGCTTCCAAACATGGTGGAGGTAGTTTCACACAGTTACGGCTCACAGTGAGAGCTAGCCAGGCTAAAGCACAGCCTCCAAACATGGTGGAGGTAGTTTCACACACTGTTACAGCTCACAGTGAGAACTAGCCAGGCTAAAGCACAGCCTCCAAACATGGTGGGGGTAGTTTCACACATTGTTACACAGTGAGAGATAGCCAGACTAAAGCACAGCCTCCAAACATGGTGGAGGTAGTTTCACACACTGTAACAGCTCACAGTGAGAGCTAGCCAGACTAAAGCACAGCCTCCAAACATGGTGGAGGTAGTTTCACACACTGTAACAGCTCACAGTGAAAGCTAGCCAGGCTAAAGCACAGCCTCCAAACATGGTGGAGGTAGTTTCATACACAGTTACGGCTCACAGTGAGAGCTAGCCAGGCTAAAGCACAGCCTCCAAACATGGTGGAGGTAGTTTCACACACTGTTACAGCTCACAGTGAGAGCTAGCCAGACTAAAGCACAGCCTCCAAACATGGTGGAGGTAGTTTCACACACTGTAACAGCTCACAGTGAAAGCTAGCCAGGCTAAAGCACAGCCTCCAAACATGGTGGAGGTAGTTTCATACACTGTTACGGCTCACAGTGAGAGCTAGCCAGGCTAAAGCACAGCCTCCATCTTTTAACAAGCTCTCAAAATGATATATTTTTATTCTATTTCACATTAATTACACATTTTTTTATTCCTTAAGAATTAAATAACTAGTTGTTATTGTAGTTAATGAGTAATGGGATAGTTATGGGGGAAATATTCCTGCTACTGGCAATCCTGACTGGCAAGTAACACCAATTTATGAGTAATTAGTATAGAGATAGCTTTTATTTAGTATAATTAGGATATGAAAGGTTTATTTTAGATACAGTACATTGTGGTGTTATTCATAACTAGTCATATCCTATTTATAGAGCATTACAGTGTGTGAAATCTTAAATATTTATATATAATCAACAAAAATGCCTAAATACTTTATCATAACAATTTATAATACCATGCATTTGTATAATATATTACATTATATATATATATATATATATATATATATATATATATATATATATATATATATATAATATCACTAATATTAGCAATACTAATAAATGTACTTACATTTACTTACTTACTACATTTATTACACTTTTATTACATGGTTGTATGGTTAGAATAATTGGGTGGTGCAAGAAAGTTATTAGTATAGTAATTAGTACAGAAATAACTATAGTTTATTTTAGATACAGTATATTATTGTTATCATTGTAATCATATCTTATTTGTAGAGCATTATAAATGTGTGGAATCTTTCTTAAATTCTCCCAAAATTAAGTAGTAAAAAAATATTTTTCTGCATTTTAGTTATTGTCATGTGTTTTTATGTGTATTTTATTAATTTATTGATTATTAATTGTTTTTATTTTTAGTCATTTATTATAGTCATTTTTATTATTAGTCATTTATTATAGTCATTTTTATTATTAGTCATTTATTATAGTCATTTTTATTATTTATTATTATAGTTTATTATTATATTATTTATTATTATAGTCAATTTTCTTTTGTTTATGTCTGTAGTTTCATAGTTTTTTTATTATCTTAGGTTGTGAAGCACTTTGAGCTGCACTCTGAATAAAGTCATTATTATTATGATCCATCCATGAGTCGCTAAGTAAACCTTTATTATTACTATTACTGAAATCCTTAAAGAAGAGCAGCTTACCTTTCAGTAGTCTCTCTAACGCAACCACGCTGCCGTGCTCACTGTGTTTCCCTCACTATTTCATGAATGGAAGCATGTCGTAAAGCAGCTTGTGATGCTGAATCATGCTGGATTTCCAAGAAAAGCCCATGAATCAGCTCTTTCTATTCTAGAAGCAGTGACAGTATCTAGTAGGCGTTCTTCACTTTCATTCCCGCAAAGTAGAAGAAGAAGCAAAAAGACTCAGGTTGTGCAAGAGGGAAAAAGGAAGATTGCTGTAATGCAGGAACTCCTCGGCCACTGAGGTCAGTCAGCTCTGAAGCCGCAATGCCGACCGCCGCTTATCTGCCTCAGTATCTCAGTATCTCCTGTGTTGACACTCGCCTCTTTTCAATGGAGACGGCCGTCCATCTGCTGCCAACTTCTCCACCTCCACTATTTACCCTCGCTGGTCAATACACAGATAACAGAAAATTAATAAGGCACGGCCAGGTCCTGGTCCTCAGCCCTCGACTCCCTGCATCTGCATCTCCGTGGTAACATCCCTACTGTACGGGCTCCCGGCTCACATTCGAGGGGAGGGACTGACTAAAGTGTGTTTGTAATGGAGGGGAGGTGGGAGAGAGGCGGGGGGTCAAACATGTGCAGGCCAGCAGCCGCAGAAAGATTTATACAGCTTCAGGTGTGTGGGGGAGTTGATTAGGAAAGAGTGAGGAAGGAGTGCGGGTGAGAAAGAGGCAGAGGAGGTCATTAATCAGCCTTCCTGCTCCGCCTCACACTCAGCATCAAAGCTAGTCCCCGTTTTCAAAGGGAGATGCATGAAGCTGCCTGTATTTCCCTCGATTTTCCCCTGTTTCCTCCTCGACACGTCTAAATGTGTGTTTAACGGGAGCCGATAAAGCCCTGAATGAGTTCACTGTTCTCAGGTACTGATTGGGACGTGAAGGCCGTGCTTTAGACGGTAGCTCACGCTCTGGTGCAGGTGTTTCACAATGCTGGACAGTCCACATACCAATATACTGAGAATACTGCTCAGGGTTTCTGGGCAGGAAGGGGTGGAGTAGTCCAAACAGTAGCGCCTGAACCATCGGAAAATTGCCAGAATAGATTTATTTGACCATGTAACCAATTATTTTATATATTAATCAATCATATTCCTACATCCTACAGACCTTTATCACAGTCACTCCTTCAAATATCAAGATTCAAAAATCTTCGCTGGGCTTCAGCACAGCCAACAGTAGGCAGTTAGCATGTCTGGGAGTCCCTCCAACATGGACGAAAGCGGCGATCTGCTAGGATTCCTCTTGTGAGGAGGAGCAGGGCGTCACTTTATGCTAACCCCACATGACCTCATCTTTGACTGGACAGACTGAAGTCCAGCACTCCCTGAGCTTAATTCTGGAGGAGAAACAGTCAGTCCAGCAGGTTTAACTCCTCCCACTCAGTCCATGTAAACATTAGCTAGCATTATTAGCGAGTGCCCTGAACACCACAGCTAGCTAGCATCGTATTTCTACATTAAAACTCCCCACCAAGTCCTGCCGCTGAAGGGTTTGACCCGGCACTGAGGCGTCTGTCCTGGCACTGAGGGATATGAGATGGCGCTGAGGGGTCTGACCCGGCACTGAGGCGTCTGACCTGGCACTGAGGGGTATGAGATGGCGCTGAGGGGTCTGACCTGGTGCTGAGGGGTCTGACCCGGCACTGAGGCGTCTGACCTGGCACTGAGGGGTATGAGATGGCGCTGAGGGGTCTGACCTGGTGCTGAGGGGTCAGAGATGGCGCTGAGGGGTCTGACCCGGCACTGAGGGGTCTGACCTGGCACTGATGGGTATGAGATGGCGCTGAGGGGTCTGACCCAGCACTGAGGGCTCTGGCCCGGTGCTGAGGGGTCCATTTATCAAGGATTTTAACCAAACCTTGCTGAAACAGTCTGAACGGATGTTGAATGGATTACCGCTGATCTTCTACTTTAGCGTGCTAGCATTTTTCACAGACATGAGTCAGTCTGTCCCACTGTTCAGCCCTGTGTTGGGTGAATTATGGGTGTATTTAGGAAAATACACCCTGCTTGCTTCACAGGCTCTACTCTGGTCAGCCCTTCTACGGTTGGCCTGGACTAAGCTTTTTGTTATTTTTGGGTTCCATATTCTCCTGACGTAGTAAATGTAAATGTGTAAATTTAACGAATCAAGACTGTAATGAACAGTTGTGGTGTTTAGGAATTGGCCCGATCTACAGCTCTGTTTTGGTTCTCCCGGATGCTCTTTTGAATGAAAACCTAACAGTGTTTGAGGTTCACGCTTTGTCACGTCCACGTACTGAACTCTCATGATTCAACTATACTAAGCTAAACACAGTTTCACATTACAGGACCTAGACCCTTTCTAGGAAGCTAAGAACCTCTATTGGTCATTAAACCTGTACAGGACATTGAAATGTTCTCTTTGCATTTTCCAGCTTAGAAGGCTGGGTCCAGAGCACAGGGTCAACCATGCTACAGCACCCCTTTGAGGTGAGGGTGAGCACTGTTTACTAAACCCACAACCACCAGTGGAGCCAGCGCTCCCCACTCCCCAAGTAACTTTAACAAGGACCCAAATGGTCCTTGGTCAAAGGTCTGACTATAACAGCCTCATTAAAAGGAGAGAGACAGAAGGTAACACAGACACGGAAGCACCCTGAAACGCTAGCGTCCATCTGCTCCACCGTCCACAAACCTGAGTGATCGCGTGTAAGCAGTGATACGACAGCTCCAGCATCTCAGTGTGCTACAATTCCCTGTGCCCATGAACCCTAGACCTGCAACCTTTATCTAAGAAACATTCATTACCAAAAGCTAAACTAAACAGATGAGTTTCCGCCTAGATTTAAAGATTGTCTGAAAAGAGTGTTCATTAAAAGGTATTATTTTTAACGTGCTCCAGTTAAAATACTCCCCTTATCTGATTTACAGAAGTATTTCACAACACATCCACTTTATCACTTGCACTCCATGGACTTTGGTGCTAAATGTGGTCTACAATATGAGTGTGTGTGTGTGTGTGTGTGTGTGTGTGTGTGAATAGGTGTAGTGATAAGTATTAGCCAGTGTTAGCCAGTGTGACTCATAATAATAATAACAGTAAATGCTAGTGACTAATGACAGTAGGAATGTACTAATAGCAGCCTTTTGTGGCATGGTGGCTGTGATAGGTGACAGTAAGTTCAATCAGTTTCAATTCTTGGGCTTGTAGGCCTTACTTTTACTCCTACAAAAGCTGTGGGTGACAGTTTGGGTCTTCTTTCAGACTTTTCCACCTCCCAATAACTTGCACTTGCATTGGCAACAACTGATCTTGGAATCTGCAATCATCCTCCTCTCACTCTGAGCTGCTTGGACTTTCCAGTTGTACTTTTTCTGTGGTACAGAGAAGGTATCAGATGTAGCCAATCATGATCACTGACAGGACGTTAAGAGCTCTTGCTCTTGACAGGTTAAAAAGTTGCTTCCGGCCACAGCTCTGCATTAGATAACTGTTACTATATCTGATGTGAACAAGCCTGCTCACCACCTACAGCAGTGTACTGTAGTAGATTCTTCTACAGGGCCATTTTCCAGGTTAAGGACTTTAAACACCCTTATTGTTCACTGAGCATGTGTTAACAATGTGAAATGAATATATTAGTTACAGGGATGACGAATGGAAATCTGGACCTGCCAGCAGGTTAACTACCTAGTCCTAACATATAGACATTTCTTTTGCATCCAAACAACAAGATTGGAACAAAATAACAAATAATAAAGAATATTATAAACCAGCTTCTAAACCTGCAGTGCACGTAGGGCAGATTCCTTAAAGCCCACCCCAGATTTACTAGAATGTTCAGATGAAAATGCATGGGCTCCAAATGACTCAGCAGTTCTAGAAGTTCTGCCATGCCTGTCCCCTTGTCTAAAATGTCCCTGTCCTGTAATAAAAGGCATTATGCCATCTCAGTGGGACATGCAAGGGATTTTACCAAGTAAATCTAAGCTTTATCTGAAGTTGAGTATCTGTCGTTGCATGTATAAATGAATGATGGTGAGTCATTTAAGAATCTAAGTCAAATTTGAAATTAGGATATTTGAAATTGGACGCCAAGAGCTCCTCTTTTAATCTGCCACGCCCCCTTCTTCTCTGCTACAGACCCTTTCTCCATTGTGCCTTTTCATCTCATATTGTGATCAGATTGCTGCCACTTTTTAAATGTATTTTCCTATTTATTCATATATAATTGTCACATTTAAGTGTGTGTGTGTGTGTGTGTGTGTGTGTGTGTGTGTGTGAATAAGCGTAGTGATAAGAGTTAGTAGAGTTAGTAATTAGTGACTAATAATAATAATAACAGTAAAGGCTAATGACAGTAGGAATTTACTAATAGCAGCCTTCTGTGGCTTGGTGGCTGTGATAGGTGAAAGTAAGTTCAATCAGTTTTAGCATCTGTTGGTCAGGTTGGACTAGGCTAGGAGTTATTGTACAGTTAGAGTAACTTCGCTCAGTTGGTGGGGTAAAACATGTGTGCACTTTGTATTGGCTGGTTGGATCAGTGCTCCAGGAGAGAATCCCAGGGGGGGTGGCATGGGCTGGACCCTCTCCCTGGCTCTCTCTCACTCTATGATCGCTCTTTCTCTCTTAGGCTATTCTTACTCTGATACCTTTAATACATCCCTCTTTGTGACCTTAAACCAACTTGACGTTTAGCCTACTGCTTAGTTAAGAGCATAATGGGTATTCATGTCTAAAGCTATTCAGACATTACTCAGATAATTGAATCTTTATGGAGTCAGATTACATCAATATTTATCACACATTTAACCCTTACCGGCCCGGGAACCATTGTTGGGCCGGGTTTCTGGAGTAGGGTATACAAGAATAAATAACCCTGCATACTTTAATTGTGTTTTACAGTAATTATTATTATATTACAGTTAGTAATCATCTCTGATCACTCTTTCTCTCTTAGGCGTATCTTACTCTGATACTTACTTTCCTCATATTGTGATTAGATTGCTGCTACTTTTTAATTGTATTTTCCTATTTATTTATATATATATATATTTGTCACATTTATTTATTATTATTATTATTATTATAAATTATTTATTATATTTATCAAATTATTATTATTATTGTTGTTGTTATTTTATTTATTCATAATTGCTCTTTGGGTGTAACTGGAGCCTTGAGATCTCAATTTCAGACAGATACTGTACATACATTTCAGACAGATACTGTACATACATTTCAGACAGATACTGTACATAGATGAAGAGACAAAATCAGGAGAAGACAAGTCAAGTCAAAATTTTGAGTTGCCAATTGAACCAGGTCTACAATGGTCATGCGTGTTGCTCCCCCTGAACTAAGCCTGCTATTCCTGCTCTACCAAGCAGGACTGCTTTCCCACTGGACTGAAACACAGAGTGCCTGCTCGGAAGTCCTCAGCCACCCCCCCCCCCACCACCCCCATTTTTACCGGCTACAAGCTGTGGTGATAGTAAGCAGGACACAGGCATCGGACATCTCAAATCCTAGTCTCGACTGGACCTTCCAGTGAGAGCCGGCCTTTGGGAGGATCTTTAGAGCTCCAGACTCTGCAGAAAAAAAGGTGGTCAGTTTTAGCTGCAAATTACTGGACTTGATGCAGCTTTTGGAAGAGTCCTTGCAAGATGAAGGGGTCCGGAGAGGCGTTGAAGGTTACCTGAAGCACCTTTTGGGATTGATGCTGGGGAGTTGAGAGAGGATGAGGGTGAAGTTGATGGAGCAGAAGCAGTAGATGCAGAACAGTATTAAGAACAGCTCAAGGTGGACGGGCATGAGGACCTTCAACTGTTCATAGCTGAACTCCTCATAGCAGGTGTTTCTCAAGGCAGATCGAGGATGGTGTTGTTACTGTGATCGAGATTTCTGTAATATAGGCCCAGGAGTAAGAATTCTTAGCTTGTAAGTTATGCTAACTCAGACCACACACAAAAAATGAGCAGTCTTTTAGCGAGATGCTAGCTGAGAATTCTTTTGGGTTCACATTCTGGGAGCTACTAAAACATTCATTCCATGCCCGTTATCTTCAGCCAAAACTGTGCAGGAATGAGCCTGTTTGCTCAAAACAGAGGGAACGGCTCACATAGCGAACGAGAGCCAATTAGCGCTAGCCCTCCAGCTCAGGAAATGCGTGTATTAAAAAGAAGAATCTCTTCTAACTCCAAAGAGGCTCGCTATTAACCACAGACAAGAGAGCGCCTATCAGCAGGAAAGTCAACTGGTTGTCGGCTCTTTCCAGAGTGAAGTTTGTAAAAAGCCTCTGTTAATCCCTCTTCTAATACCCTGTGTCTATATAAGCCCTTTGACTCTCTTTATGCGCAGTGGAGAAATAACATTATTTCCACATCACAGCGATGGAAGACATGGATGCAACACATACTATATATTCAGATGCTAATGTAGGCCTCCTCAGACACCAAACCAGCCATCTTCATCAGAATTCCCCTCATTCCACTGCGTCCTCTCGGATCACACGTCCAAGTGGGCATTAAAGCCCACGTCCAGTTACTGATCTTAAGCAGGGAGCGGCATAATGCATGTTTTTGGGCCGAGGTGCTGAGTTATTTTCATGCTAAAGACCACCTACACAAGTCCAGAGACATGAAAGAGAGGGTTTCCCATTCTCCCGCTTTACAGGACATGAGTTTTAAAGAGTGCAGTGAAGCTTCAGGGCGTCTGTATTCTGTATTTGCTGTTCTGCTTCGAAAGGGAAAGAGTGAACAGCCCTTAACGCCGAGCACAAAGACAGCAAGTCTGAAATGTGAAAGCAAACACTTACCTGCGCTGGTCTGTGTGGAGAACCCAGGCTCAGATCTGACTAATGTGCTCAGGCTCTCATGCAGCAGTTTATATAGTGATGTATCAAATAAGTGTATTATAGTGGCTTACTTCCTCTTATAACATTAATATCCAGAATGAAGTTCTAATGGCATTAATATCCAGTATGAAGCTGTAATATCATTAATATCCAGTATGAAGTTCTAAAGCATTAATGTCCAGTATGAAGATCTAATTACATTAATATCCAGAATGAAGCTCTAATATCATTAATATCCAATATGAAGTTCTAATGGCATTAATATCCATAATGAAACTCTAATATCATTAATATCCAGTATGAAGCTCTAATAACAATAATATCCAGAATGAAGTTCTGCTAACATTAATATCCAGTATGAAGCTCTAATATCATTAATATCCAGTATGAAGCTCTAATATCATTAATATCCAGTATGAAGTTCTAAAGCATTAATGTCCAGTATGAAGCTCTGCTAACATTAATATCCAGTATGAAGCTCTAATATCATTAATATCCAGTATGAAGCTCTAATATCATTAATATCCAATATGAAGTTCTAATGGCATTAATATCCATAATGAAACTCTAATAACATTTATATTCAGTATGAAGCTCTAATAACATTAATATCCAGAATGAAGTTCTGCTAACATTAATATCCAGTATGAAGCTCTAATATCATTAATATCCAGTATGAAGCTCTAATAACATTAATATCCAGAATGAAGTTCTAATATCATTAACATCCAGTCTGAAGCTCTAATAACAATAATATCCAGAATGAAGTTCTGCTAACATTAATATCCAGTATGAAGCTCTAATATCATTAATATCAAGTATGAAGCTCTAATATCATTAATATCCAGTATGAAGCTCTGCTAACATTAATATCCAGTATGAAGCTCTAATATCATTAATATCAAGTATGAAGCTCTAATATCATTAATATCCAGTATGAAGCTCTAATATCATTAATATCCAATATGAAGTTCTAATGGCATTAATATCCATAATGAAACTCTAATAACATTAATATTCAGTATGAAGCTCTAATAACATTAATATCCAGAATGAAGTTCTAATATCATTAATATCCAGTCTGAAGCTCTAATATCATTAATATCCAGTATGAAGCTCTAATAACATTAATATCCAGAATGAAGTTCTGCTAACATTAATATCCAGTATGAAGCTCTAATATCATTAATATCAAGTATGAAGCTCTAATATCATTAATATCCAGTATGAAGCTCTAATATCATTAATATCAAGTATGAAGCTCTAATATCATTAATATCCAGTATGAAGCTCTAATATCATTAATATCCAGTATGAAGTTCTAAAGCATTAATGTCCAGTATGAAGCTCTGCTAACATTAATATCCAGTATGAAGCTCTAATATCATTAATATCAAGTATGAAGCTCTAATATCATTAATATCCAGAATGAAGTTCTAATAACATTAATATCCATTATGAAGCTCTAATAACATTAATATCCAGTATGAAGCTCTAATATCATTAATATCCAGTATGAAGCTCTAATAGCATTAATATCCAGTATGAAGCTCTAATATCATTAATATCCAATATAAAGTTTTATAAAAAAAAAAAACATACCTAGGATTAAATTCTAAAAACAATGTGTGCAGGTGGGTGGTGTTGATAACAGTTGTACAAACGGGGGCACTTGTATGCACTTTAGCAGCCACATGCATCTGAAGCCAGAAGAGCTCTGTGTAAAGTGATGATAACAGTCATTTCAGATAATTCAGGCTTAGAGAAGCCAAAGGAAGGAAGCTTTCCAATCACATGGTATGTTGCAATGTACTGATCATAGAGATGGATAGCATGGGATGCATGGACAGTTGTGTAGTGGTGCTCTGATGATTCTGCGTGGAGGTCAATCAACCAGGTAATTTAGATATTTAGAAATATATTGATATTCTAATGCAAAAAACATAGATCTCCATTTTTTAATTATAGACATTGACACTATGTGAATCTGGCAGTTGCTGTTTATACGGGGTCAAAATGTCATGATGAATTGATCAATAGAAATGCACCAAAATGATCTTCAATAAAATCTTTGTACATTGACTTCCAATGAAAGTCAAGAATGTTTTTTCCTCCTCCTGTAAAGATGGATCAGGTACTGGCTATTTTAAACCCTAACCCTAACCTAACTCTAATCCTAATCCTAACTAACCCTAACTCTAACCCTAACCTAACTCTAACTCTAACCTAACCCTAACCCTAGCCTAACCCTAACTAACCCTAACTCTAACCTAACCCTAACTCTAATCTAACCCTAACTAACCCTAACCCTAACCTAACTCTAATCCTAATCCTAACTAACCCTAACTCTAACCCTAACTCTAACCCTAACCTAACTCTCACTCTAACTCTAATCTCACTCTAACTCTAATCTAACCCTAAACCTAACTAACCCTAACCCTAACCTAACCCTAACCTAACCCTAACTAACCCTAACTCTAACCTACCCCTAACTAACCCTAACCCTAAATTAACCTAACCCTAACCTAACTCTAATCCTAACCCTAACCCTAGCCTAACCCTAACTAACCCTAACCTAACCCTAACTAACCCTAACCTAACCCTAACTAACCCTAACTCTAACCTACCCCTAACTAACCCTAACCCTAACTAACCCTAACCCTAACTTAACCTAACCCTAACCTAACTCTAATCCTAACCCTAACCCTAGCCTAACCCTAACTAACCCTAACTCTAACCTAACCCTAACTCTAATCCCTAACTCTAACCCTAACTCTAGGGTGGGTGGATGACTCCACCCACCCTTCACACAGACTGTTCTCCCTCCTGCCATCAGGAAGAAGGTACCGCAGCATCCGGTCCAACACGACCAGACTCTGCAATAGCTTCTTCCCCCAAGCCATCAGACTCCTCAACACAACTCAACTTCTGGACTGATATCTTTCTGGTACATGTACACTCTCCCTCTCTCTCTCTCTCTCTCCCTCTCTCTCTCAACCATTCACCCCAGATAACATGGGAAGCATTTTTTGCACAAGCATTTGCACTAATAACTTTACTACCTCACTGGACTCTATTTATTGCACATTGCACAACTTGCACACTACCGTCATTATTTATTATCCTCTGTCTGTACTGTGTTGTGTTGTCTGTCCGCACTTGTTTGTTTGTGTTGCACTTGTGTTCTGTATGCACTGTCTATGTTGCACCATGGTCCTGGAGGAACGTTGTTTCGTTTCACTGTGTACTCTGTATGTAGTTGAAATGACAATAAACCCACTTGACTTGACTTGACTTGACTTGACTAATCTAACCCTAACTAACCTTAACTCTAATCTAACCCTAACTAACCCTAACCCCATCCCTTACTAACTAACTAAGTAAAGAACATCAGAATAGTGGGATCCGAAGACAAGTACAACACTGCCATCTAGTGGTCAGGATTTAATCACAACACTAAATGAACCACTGTCTGCCACCAATTTTTACACATGAACTATTCATTAATAATCAATACTGTGTGTTTGAAAATCGATACAGTGCTGCTAAACATTATATTGCGATACTTTAGGAATATTTTCCTACAGCCCTAAACGTGAATACCATTTGTTTTTCTCTCACTATGTGAAATCTTTCACAAGTCTGAGCACAGAAAACATCCCCTAAACACAGTGAAGTGAGCGGTATCCCGTCCTTTCTGTAGCTCCAGCATCCTCCCCCTCTTTCGGTAACCCGTCCGACACGTCATCTCTGCTGAGTAGCTGTAAGGCTGTGAAGGCCCCGCTGTGTCTGCCTCCCAGTGTACGCAGCTCAGGAGTAAAGAAACACACAAAGCCTGCACTGCAACCTCGCTCAGCAAGTGTCTGGAGGTGAGTGGAACTCGCGGTACCCTCGTCAAGTCGTGGCTAAACGTGCCTCGTGTTTAATCAGCAGCAGTGGCAATCTTCACTGCCTCCACCCTGACATTTTAGCTGATACAGTCAGTGGTCTGCGCTGATAGATGGATCTATGTGATAATTAGATTGCCCTGTTCTCGATCTCAAGCTGTAATTACACAGAAATCCAGAGAGGCCGTGAGCGGCGTCAACAAGCAAAGGGGCTGTTTATCAACACAGATCTGACGGGTGCTCCCTCGCACATCACCAAGACCGCCTGTGATTTACCTGCTGACTCTGGGTCTAACAACCTGTCGGCAACAGCGGGCTTGTTATACACCACCGTTACCGATGTATGGAACGCTGTTTGGTCTTACTACTGCTAACAGTGTGTGAGCTCTATACGGACAAAAGTATTGGGACACCTGTTCATTTATTGTTTCTTCTTGAATCAGGAGTCCATCCTGTGTTTGTTGGAGTACCCAGGCTCTAAAGTAGGTCAGGATGTTGGATGATCACCACCCTAACTCATCATCCCCAACATTTACTGCTAGTATTATTGTTATTGGAGGGCAATGGAGGCCTCTATACCCCTCTAGCCCACGACTGGCATTAGGCAGCATGATGCTAATAGGTTCATGTTTATCTGCTCCAGAGAGTCCTATTCTATTGGCAGTACTTCTCTACAAGGATTCATACCTATCACGTATCATATACGTAAATTTGATGATGTATTTGGGATGGTCCAATTGTGCAGGTGGATTAATATGTCTGGGAAGTTTTGAGCTAGGTGGTGTGTGTAGAAGAAACAGGGAGGAAGAGCAAGAAGGATAAGAAGTGGTGATCAGAGCAGGGAAAGGTCTCCTGAAGATCAGGTCCAGAGCTTTCCCAGTTTTAAATGCTGCTCAGGAATGCTCCCCTACTGAAGCTAATGGCCTTCTTGGGCTAACACACACATGGACAAAATTGTTGGTACCTCTCGGTTAATGAAAGAAAAACCCACAATGGTCACAGAAATAATTTGAATCTGACAAAAGTAATATTAAATAAAAATTCTATGAAAATGAAAAAATGGAAGTCCGACAGTGGGTCGTTGTTTGAGGCAAAGTGGACTTAATGGGAGACGACCAAAGAGGACACCATTGTTAAAAACAAATCATAAAAAAACAGACTGGAATTTGCCAAACTACATGTTGACAAGCCCCACAGCTTCTGGGAGAATGTCCTATTGACAGATGAGACAAAAATGGAACTTTTTGCCAAGGCGCATCAGCTCTATGTTCACAGATGGAAAAATGAAGCATATCATGAAAATAACACTGTCCCTACTGTGAAACATGGAGGAGGCTCTGTTATGTTCTGGGGTTGCTTTGCTGCATCTGGCAAAGGGTGTCTTGAATCTGTGCAGGGTAAAATGAAATCTCAAGACTATCAATGGATTCTAGAGAGAAATGTGCTGCCCAGTGTCAGAAAGCTTGGTCTCAGTCGCAGGTCATAGGTCTTGCAACAGGATAATGACCCAAAACCACCATCATTTCTGTTCAGGCCTGTTTCATGAGGTAGTGGTTCCCTCAGCTCTGGATTCTCATAAGTTCTGAAGCGCCTGACTAGCGTGGTTTTGTGTTGTTGTCACTGTTTTCTCCCAGACACGGCCTGTTGGTTTAGGTTAGCTCTTTCTCTAGCTCAGACCTCTCCCTGGCTGGCCAAGCCTAGCCCTCATCTCGAGTCAGCCCCAGGTGTGCTCTTTGATTTATCCAGTTCAATTGTCACTGTTATTCTTTTGTTCATTATTATCCCTGGTTAAATCTTGCTGGTTTTGCGTTCTGTTCTGCCCTGCTTATTTACTAATAAACGCTCTTGCTTTGGTCCATCCCCTACGAGTGTTCACCCTCTTTGAGTCAGTCCCAGCGGATCATGGCAGGTACCAACAATTCTGTCCACGTGTGTAAGTGTCTTGAATTGCCACTTGTGGCTATGTTTGGGCACTATACCACTTTACAGCGCAACAAAATGTTCTCTTCGCATTTTCCAATTTAGAAGGCTGGGTCCAGAGCACAGGGTCGACCATGCTACAGCACCCCTTCGAGGAGAGGGATAAGGGCCCAAAAGCAGCCCTGGTTACTAAACCCATAACCACAGTCCCCAAGTAACTTACATACATTTGTCACTTTAATAAGGACGCAGATCACTATCCACACAAGGACTAACTTTTATGAATCACAAAAAGCTACAGGAGGATCCACTTTCTCACTTGGACCTCATGGACTTTGGTGCTAAATGTGGTCAACAATATGAGTGAGTGTGTGTGTGTGTGAATAGGTGATATGTGTTAGCCAGTGTTAGTGACTAATAATAATAATAACAGTAAATGCTAGTGACTAATGACAGTAGGAATTTACTAATAGCAGCCTTCTGTGGCTTGGTGGCTAAGACAGGTGACAGTAAGTTCAATCAGTTTTAGCATCTGTTGGCCAGGTGGACTGAGGTGTGTTTGGGGTCATTGTCCTGTTGAAACACCCAGTTGTGTCTAGTTGATGGTTTGAGGTTAGGCTGAAGAATTCTGAGGTAGTCCTCCTTCTACACTTGTGCAGTGTACCAGTTCCACTGACTGCAAAACAGCCCCAAAGCTTGATGCTACCACCACCATGCTTAATAGTTGGGGTTGAAGGCCTCACTTTTACTCCTCCAAACATCTTTCAGCTTCTTGGACTGTGCCCTGTGGGTACTGTACTGTGGGTCATTCAATCCTCAGTGCTGTCAGTCAAACTCTTTTTCTGTGGCACAAAGAAGGTAAGAGAAGATACCAGCTGTAGCCAATCATGATCACTAACAGAAAGTTAAGAAAGTTGGTACATAGTTGATGCAGCAGTCTTGGGCTTGAAGTCCTCACTTTGATTCCTCCAAACATCTTTGTCTCATCTGACCATAAGACTGTACTCCAGAAGGCCTTTATTGTTGTCCAGGTGGTTCAGCTGCACACTTAGTCAAGCTTGAAGCTTCAGTTTTGGAGCAGGGGCTTCTTTCTCGACTGTAGACAAACCAATGAGGCTAACGGCTTGCAACGCTGCACTACAAATGCTGCATAACAACAAGAGATGACATCAAATGCTAGTTTTAGACTGGGATGTCCCTCTGTGGTTCTGCAATTCAGAGTATTGTGTTCTTCTGTGTTTCAGTACTCTTAACAGTGTTTCAGTACACTTTCCATTGCAGCTGCTAGTTCTATTCTCTCTCAGCATGGTATTAAAATGTACTTAACATCTTTTAAACAAGCAGAAACTAAAGAATGACCACTATTCTTAACATGGTCAACATTTATATAACAAAAAGTACATTACAGTAATTTCAAAATACATATTTCCTTATTATTTTTATTTTTATCATATATGTATTTTTTATGTGAATGTTTTTTTTTATATATTGACATGGCAGAGAATGGAGTGCGATATGCAAAATATAGGCAAACATCATACAAAATGCTCTATTTTGCTATACAAAAATTTTTATTTATTTATTTTATTGATTCGTATCTTGTGTGCTACAAACGCCTTAATGAACAAAAAAAAAACAAGCATATTTTTCAAAATATGTGGACAGAGGTCAGGTCTATAGGGTGTTCTTCAGGGCAGGACCAGCTGTAAGCTTCAAATAAGCTTCAATGTGTTCTGACCACGATATTTCTCCAAAAATAACATCATTCTTCCCATTTATAAATGCGTGTATATATATACAGAATAGGACTCATATTCATAAGTGAATACATTCACTGTACATTTACAATCTAAGCTTCTCTTTATATTCACATCCTAATGCTTATTGTTCACTGAGCATGTGTTAATAATGCAATGCAATGTTTTGAAGAAGGGATGAGGAATCGAAATCTGGACCTGCCAGCAGGTCTGAGACTGGTACTGTCACGGTATGGTGGAGCTTGGAGGCGGAGGCGGACGTAAATTAAAAGGAGTTTATTGAAAGAAAACAAAACCCAACAAACAGGCAACAAAGGAACACAAACCAGGGAAATGATGTAAATACTGAAACTAACTAACTAAACAGAAACAGAACAAACAGGATACGCAAACATGACATACAGATATTAACAAAAGAAACAAACAGAAACCGAACAGGCCGTCCAAGGAAGGCTGAAACAAAGGGGTACTTATAACAAGGACGAATGAGGAACTCATTAGGGACTTACAAGGGGGCGTGGCTAAAGAGAAGGCACAGGTGGGATCATTGGCAAACAGGCGGGGCTAGGAATGACAAACACAAACAGAGCAAGGCAGAGACGCAACTCCCAGGGCGCATGAAGTCAACCCCTCTGGAGCTGGCAAAAGGGGAAGACCAATGAACATGGCTTACAGAAAGGGGGTCAGATAGGAAACAGAACTGGGACATGGACAGAAGACTGAGCTTGAGGCTGAGACTGAGACTGGGCACAAGACTGGACAAGGGAGATGATGGAAGACTGAACAAGAGACTGGAAAGATGGCTGCAACGGAGCAGCTGCAATCTTCAGCAGCAGGACAGATGCAGCTTTTGGAAGAGTCCTTGCATACAGTGTTTGAATGTTCCTCGGAGCGCCGAAGACGAGAAGTAGAAGATGAAGGGGTCCAGACAGGCGTTGAAGGTGCTGGTGAGCAGTGCGTACACTCTCCAGCTTGGACTGTACCATCTGATGTAACCCACCACATGGGACATGTTGAAGGGCATGAAGCAGATGATGAAGACAAGGAGGGTGCCAAGGGCGAGCCCGATTGCCCTGAACCGCCTTTTGGGATTGATGTTGGGGAGTCGAGAGAGGATGAGGATGAAGTTAATGTAGCAGAAGCAGCAGATGATGAAAGGGATGCAGAACAGTACGAAGAACAGCTCCAGGCGGACAGGCATGAGGACCTTCAGCTGTTCATGGCTGAAATCCTCATAGCAGGTGTTTCTCAAGGACGGATCGAGGACGGTGTTGTTACTGTGGTCGTAGTACTGCATGATGTAGACAATGCTGCAGTGGGCCATGGAAATCACCCAGAATATCACACTGGCTATCACAGCATTGCGGGGACGCCTCTTGAGCTTGTACTTGATGGGGAAGGCCACTCCGAGGTAGCGCTCTATGCTGATAGCTGTCAAGAGGAAGGTGCTGTTGTAGATGGTGGTGTAGAAGATGAATCCTGAAAGTGGGCAGAGGAAGTAGCTCATGGTCCATTTCATGTCAGACGCCTCTTTCATCCGGAAGGGGAGGAAGAAGAGGAAGACCAGGTCTGAGATGGTGAGGCTGAGCAAGAGCACATCGATTGGCGCAGGGTTCTGCTTCACCTTTCGGACAAAGGTGTAGAGGGCCAGGAGGTTGGCAGGAAGACCCGTGATTAGCGTGATGCTGTATACCGCCAGGACCAGGTCACTCAGTTGTCTTGTCCACTGCATGGTGCCGTTGTAGGTCAACAGAAATCTGTAGAAGAGAAGCAGATCAGAGTCAGATGTTTTGATAGGAAGTCTGATATTTGATCTCTTAGATCTGGGCTACCATAGTAGTCTCCAACCCTGCTTCTGAAGAGCTCAGAACTCAAGGTTCTCCAGCAAACTGCACCAAATCTTAGCTTGGGGTTGAAGACCAAAGTTGTCCCCAGTGGTTTGATCCTGTAGACCCAGCACACACCAACCCAAGGTTCACAGACTTCGAATCCAACCCTAATCGTCCCCTTTTGATTCAACTAATCACTTCCTTCAGATGTCCTTGATTGGCTTATTGGGGTATGTTAGATTTGGGTTGTAGTTGAAATCTGCTGGACGGTTTTCCCAACCCCTCCTCTATTGACAGCAAAATCCCAGGCTGCTTTAGTTACCGGTCCAGTGCCAAAGTAGATCCACCTTCAATATCAGGTCTCCTGCCAACTTAGCACATGTGAAAAATGTACAATAGGGGGTTGACAAAAAATATGTGAAAGAGGGTCTTAGTTGAAGTAAAAAGAGTAGAACAAGGCATTTGAACTGCTTCATGCATGGCGAAGGCAACCGTTAGGATCCATTCAGAAGGTCGCCATCTACCACTGCGTAATAGAATGAAGAATCCTCACTATTTCATCATCAACTGTGGCTACAGAGATGTGGAGTCTTCTAGGGGGCGCATTAGCCAGGTTTGGAATAACCTGGAATAACGCCGTCCGGTTCCGGTCGGCGGCGCGTTAACACGCAGCGGCCACTCTTGGTCCGAGAAATGGTGCTTTTTGTGTCATTGTTTGTGGATATTTACATCCATCTCTGCAAATATGTGCACCGGAACACCAGTGCACATATTCTACCACCGCCAGACCCTGCTTCAGTGGAGAAATCAGCCTAGAAACAATCTTCCGGACGACGTTCTGCAGACGCTACAAGAGCTCAGCCTGCTACAAGACCCAGGCCTGCAGTCCGCAGCGTTTCCTGATGGCGGAGCCCGGCGGAAGTGTCATCGCAAGCGGTGCGAGCGAAAGCGGAAGCGCGGTAAGAGAGCCGGGGTTCGCGCGAGGCTAAAGGCTAGCCCTAGCCGTCCGGCTATACCATCGCTATTCCTCGCAAACGTCTGCTCCCTCGACAATAAACTGGACTGCATTCGACTCCAGCGAGCGACCCAGCGAGAGTTCAGAGACTGCTGTGCTCTAGTCTTTGTGGAATCGTGGCTCAGCGACAGTATTCCAGAAAGCGCCATTCAGCTAGACGGGCTAGCCTCGTTCAGAGCGGATAGGAGCGCGGCTCTGTCCGGGAAGTCCAGTCAGTACTCCCTAAATTCCATCAACATGTGGACTTTGCCACGAGAGGAGCGAACGCACTGGAACTTGTTTACACAAACATCCCCAGCGCGTACCGGGCCGAGCCCCGCCCCCACCTCGCGTTCTCGGACCACATGTCTGTGTATCTGACTCCAGCTTACACACCCCTCATCAGACGCTCCAGACCAGTTCAGAAGCAGGTGAGAACCTGGCCGGCAGGAGCCATCTCTGCCCTTCAGGACTGTTTTGAGTGCACTGCATGGGACATGTTTAGGGCTGCGACAGAAGGCGACTCTGTTAACTTGGAGGAGTACACAGCATCAGTCACTGGCTACATCAGTAAGTGTATTGATGATGTCACTGTCTCCAAGACCATCACCACACGCCCAAATCAGAAGCCGTGGATGACTCCTGAGGTGCGTGCGCTACTGAGGACCCGCGACTCGGCCTTCAGAGTGGGTGACAAGGCGGCCCTAAGGAAAGCAAGAGCCAAATTGTCACGAGCCATCCGAGAGGCAAAGCGCGCACACGCCCAGAGAATCCACAACCACTTTAAGGACACCGGTGACACACGGCACATGTGGCAGGGCATCCAGGAAATCACAAACTACAGGACAATGCCACCGTCCTGTGACAGTAATGCCTTCCTCCCCGATGCCCTGAACGACTTTTATGCACGGTTTGAGGCACAGAACAACACGTTGGTGAGAAAGACCACACCCAAGCCGGATGAGCAGGTGTTGTGCCTGACTGCAGTGGACGTGAGGAAAACTCTGCGCAGAGTCAACCCACGAAAAGCTGCAGGACCAGACAACATCCCCGGCAGAGTGCTCAGAGAGTGTGCAGACCAGTTGACAGATATTCTCACGGACATCTTCAACGTCTCCCTGCGCAGCTCCACTGTCCCAACGTGCCTCAAGACCACCACCATCGTCCCCGTGCCGAAGAAGTCCACGGTGTCCTGCCTCAATGACTACCGTCCCGTAGCTCTCACGCCCATCATCATGAAGTGCTTTGAGAGGTTAGTCATGAGGAACATCAAGAACCAACTGCCCTCTTCATTGGACCCCCTGCAATTTGCATATCGTCCCAACCGCTCCACGGACGATGCCATCACCACCACCCTTCATCTCTCCCTTACCCACCTGGAGAAGAAGGACACCTACGTCAGAATGCTGTTCATAGACTTCAGTTCAGCATTCAACACCATCATCCCACAGAACCTCACGAGGAAGTTAAGCCTGCTGGGTCTCAACACCCCCCTCTGCAACTGGATCCTGGACTTCCTGACAGGAAGGCCCCAGTTAGTCCGGTTCGGGGACAGCAGCTCCAGCACCATCACCATGAACACTGGGGCACCTCAGGGCAGTGTACTGAGTCCTCTGCTGTTCACCCTGCTGACTCATGACTGTGTTGCGAAACACAGTTCTAACAGCATCATAAAGTTCGCCGATGATACAACTGTGCTTGGTCTCATCAGCAAAGGCGACGAGTCAGCATACAGAGAGGAGGTGCAGCAGCTGACAGACTGGTGTACAGTCAACAACCTTCACTGGAATGTAGAGAAGACCAAGGAAATGTTTGTTGACTTAAGGAAATCAAGACCGGACCACTCTCCGCTTAACATCAACGGCTCCTCTGTGGAGATCGTCAAGAGCACCAAGTTCCTTGGTGTCCACCTAGCGGAGAACCTCACCTGGTCCCTGAACACCAGCTCTACAGCCAAGAAAGCCCAACAGCGTCTCTACTTCCTCCGGAAGCTGAGAAAGGCCCGTCTCCCTCCACCCATCCTCACCCTCTTCTATAGGGGAACCATAGAGAGCATCCTAAGCAGCTGCATCACTGCCTGGTTTGGGACCTGCACAGCCTCTGACCGCAAGTCCCTCCAACGCATTGTGAGGACAGCTGAGAAGATCATCGGAGTCTCTCTCCCCTCCGTCATGGACATTTACACCACCCGCTGCATCCGCAAAGCAACCAGCATTGTGGATGACTCCACCCACCCTTCACACAGACTGTTCTCCCTCCTGCCATCAGGAAGAAGGTACCGCAGCATCCGGTCCAACACGACCAGACTCTGCAATAGCTTCTTCCCCCAAGCCATCAGACTCCTCAACACAACTCAACTTCTGAACTGATATCTTTCTGGTACATGTACACTCTCCCTCTCTCTCTCTTTCCAACCATTTATCCCAGATAACATGGGAAGCATTTTTTGCACAAGCATTTGCACTAATAACTTTACTACCTCACTGGACTCTATTTATCGCACATTGCACAACTTGCACACTACAGTCATTATTTATTATCCTCTGTCTGTACTGTGTTGTGTTGTCTGTCCGCACTTGTTTGTTTGTGTTGCACTTGTGTCTTGTATGCACTGTCTATGTTGCACCATGGTCCTGGAGGAACGTTGTTTCGTTTCACTGTGTACTCTGTATGTAGTTGAAATGACAATAAACCCACTTGACTTGACTTGACTTGACCTAGCACTTTAAAATCAGGTGCCTCATTCACCGCCATCACAGCAGATTCATACTGCAATTAACACACGATTCCCAATATAAACCACTGTAAGCTATCATGCTAGTTAATGCTCTACTGCAAAGTTTTAAGTAATTTTATTCAGGACAAAATTTTACCTAAATATGAAGTTTTTACCCTGAAGATCAGAATTGACGTACTACATCACTTACAAATTTTCAGTTCCTTAAGTTAACACCACATAGACATTAGATAAGTGAAGTCAGCCATACAGTTTACAGTGTAGTGACCTTGTTATGATGCTTATCACAGTTGCCTAAAAATGCTAACACTGTATTTTCAGTGTAACAGTTGGTTGTAGTGGTGGATGTTGCATAGTGGGTAGAAATACTGCATTCCCTTTGACAGACTAGTGTTTGGCAAGCCCATCATACTGCACAAATAAGAGTCCTTGGGCAAGACTTCAAACCCTACATTCTCCAGCCCCAAATGCTGTAAATGTTAATATAAAGCCTAAAACAGAAGATATGACTCACATTCGGACTGATTTGGCAATTTTGCAAAGCTAGGATATGTATCTGAAGTCAGGAAATGAAGCTGAACTAAAGAAACCTTATTTTGCAGACGCTGCTGACCCCAATTCAGTGCTAACTAAAGTTGTCATGGTGACTAAACCGATTTGAGTTAGGAGATTTCTGGAATACCGGCCCGGGAGTAAGAATCTGACCGGCAGCATTAGACTGTTGATGTCTGCTTGGTGAAAAGTCGGGGCAGTGTGCTCGGAGACCTTACACTTTCAATCCCTGTAAGCTCGTAAGTTATGCTAACTCAGACCGCACACAAAAAATGAGCAGTCTTTTAGCGAGATGCTAGCTGAGAACTAATTCTTTTGGGTTCACATTTTAAGGGCAATCCTCAGAGTAGAACATTGACTAGCATGATAGCTTCCAGTGGTTTATATTATGAATTGTGTGTTAATGGCAGTATAAACCTGCTGTGATTTTAAAGTGCCAGGTTGTTCCAAACCTGGATAATGCGCCCCCTAGAGGTTACAAATTCAGTACTACAGACTCCACAACTCTGTAGCCACAGTTGATGATGAAACAGTGAGGATCGGACTACAAAAACATTCATTCCATGCCCGTTATCTCCAGCCAAAACTGTGCAGGAATGAGCCTGTTTGCTCAAAACAGAGGGAACGGCTCACATAGCGAACGAGAGCCAATTAGCGCTAGCCCTCCAGCTCAGGAAATGCGTGTATTAAAAAGAAGAATCTCTTCTAACTCCAAAGAGGCTCGCTATTAACCACAGACAAGAGAGCGCCTATCAGCAGGAAAGGCAACTGGTTGTCGGCTCTTTCCAGAGTGAAGTTTGTAAAAAAGCCTTTGTTAATCCCTCTTCTAATACCCTGTGTCTATATAAGCCCTTTGACTCTCTTTATGCGCAGTGGAGAAATAACATTATTTCCACATCACAGCGATGGCTTTGTGGTGACTGAGCCTAATACGTAGTTGGATGATGCAGCGTTATCATGGTGGTTTGTGGTATAATAGACCACACCAGCACCTCTGAGGACTGAGCATACAAGCCGTACTGAATAGCCTGTCTGCAGCCGTGACCAGTCTGTCGTGATCGGTGCTTATCTAATTAACTATAAGATTTGCATTGGTAGGTTAAGACTGATTAAATGCATTAAACTGCCATGTTCTGCTTTTGGTTCCTCTGAGGATCATCTTTATGCATAATGCATTTAGTCATTTTAAAGCTGAATTTTTAAAAAGCTGGTGGAGTTTACCTTTAAGGTTCAAAAGCAAAGCATGTACTAAATATTTACTAGAGCACTACACTCTATACACATGTACTTTTAGTCTCAAAGAGCTGGAGTGTATTAAAAAATGCATTAGAATGATTATAGAGTAATGTACAAAAATTAGGACACCCCATGAAAACATTTCAGCAGTAATAAATGTGGGGGGTTCAAACGTTTTTCTCACTAGAAAAACATAAAAAATTTCTATGAATTACATTGTACAGGTTATTTTTAATGACATTTCTTTAGATTTATTTATTTATTTGATATACTGTGGGGGGGGCGTCCTTTGTTTTACAAGACTGTTGTATTGTCCACATCAAATGATGAAATCTACAGAAAATCATACATATGCAACACATACTATATATTCAGATGCTAATGTAGGCCTCCTCAGACACCAAACCAGCCATCTTCATCAGAATTCCCCTCATTCCACTGCGTCCACTTGGATCACACGTCCAAGTGGGCATTAAAGCCCACGTCCAGTTACTGATCTTAAGCAGGGAGCGGCATAATGCATGTTTTTGGGCTGAGGTGCTGAGTTATTTTCATGCTAAAGACCACCTACACAAGTCCAGAGACATGAAAGAGAGGGTTTCCCGTTCTCCCGCTTTACAGGACATGAGAATTAAAGAGTGCAGTGAAGCTTCAGGGCGTCTGTATTCTGTATTTGCTGTTCTGCTTCGAAAAGGAAAGAGTGAACAGCCCTTAACGCTGAGCACCAAGACAGCAAGTCTGAAATGTGAAAGCAAACACTTACCTGTGCTGGTCTGTGTGGAGAACCCAGGCTCAGATCTGACTAATGTGCTCAGGCTCTCGTGCAGCAGTTTATATAGTGATGTAGCAAATAAGTGTATTATAGTGGCTTACAGGAAAGAAGAAATGCTTACTTCCTTTTTGGCATTTATTTATTTATGTTTTCTTCACTTTCTCAAATCCAATCAACTGATACACTCCTAAAGTAAAGGTGCTTCAGATGGTTCTTTGAGGGATTCCATAGAAGAACCACTTTTGGTTCCATAAAGAAACATGTTTGTATTAGAGATGTGTGTGTAAAGAACCCCATCCCCATTTATGTGAATTCATTTATGTGAATTCACTTTCACTAGCAATAGCAATGCCCCCCAGCACTAGGACAGTGAAGAGTACAACACGTCTCCTCCAACACACTCCAACTTAAGCTAATGCATCATCGCTAGGCAGCCAACCCTCTCAGAGGAAAGCGGCAGATCTCCAGCTCCAATATAACAGCTGACAGAGGCCTGTGCTGACCAACATCACACCATGAGTGATGTGGAGCAAAAGTGCCATCAACCATGCCATCAAAAGGCCAGTTGTGCTCTCTCTGACTTCGGCTGCTGATAGCAAGCAGCATGACCCGGGATTCGAACCAGCGATCCTCCATCCCCTATTACAAACATGGTTCTTCATGGAACCAACAGTGGTTCTTTAATGGCATCTCTTATAGAACCATTTGGAAAGTGAAACGATTCCACAGCCTTTACTAAAACCCCCTGAAACCCTGTTTAATGATTGTCTTTTAAAGAATGAAAATTCTCTCACCTTTACTACATAACCCTTGAAGAACCATTTATTAGGCTGTATATTACCAGTGCAAAAGGAACAGAAGCAGACCAAACATCCAGACGGACTGTTCAACCCTAAATTCCATCAACATGTGGACTTTGCAACGAGAGGAGCGAACGTGCTGGACCTTGTTTACACAAACATCCCCAGCGCGTACCGGGCGGAGCCCCGCCCCCACCTCGCGTTCTCGGACCACATGTCTGTGTGGCTGACTCCAGCTTACACACCTCTCATCAGACGCTCCAGACCAGTTCAGAAGCAGGTGAAAAGGAAAGCGAGAGCCAAATTGTCACGAACCATCCGAGAGGCAAAGTGCACACACGCCCAGCGAATCCACAGCCACTTCCTCCCCGTTGCCCTGAACGACTTTTATGCACGGTTTGAGGCACAGAACAACACGTTGGTGAGCAAGACCACACCCAAGCCAGATAAACAGGTGTTGTGTCTGACTGCAGTGGATGTGAGGAAAACTGCACAGAGTCAACCCACGGAAAGCTGCAGGACCAGACAACATCCCGGCAGAGTGCTCAGAGAGTGTGCAGACCAGTTGACAGATGTTCTCACGGACATCTTCAACGTCTCCCTGTGCAGCTCCACTGTCCCAACATGCCTCAAGACCACCACCATCGTCCCCGTGCCGAAGGTGTCCTGCCTCAATGACTACCGTCCCGTAGCTCTCACGCCCACCATCATGAAGTGCTTTGAGAGGCTAGTCATGAGGAACATCCAAGACCCAACTGCCCTCTTCATTGGACCCCCTGCAATTTGCATATTGTCCCAACCGCTCCACGGACGATGCCATCACCACCATCCTTCATCTCTCCCTTACCCACCTGGAGAAGAAGGACACCTACGTCAGAATGCTGTTCATAGACTTCAGTTCAACACCATCATCCCACAGAATCTCACCAGGAAGTTAAGCCTGCTGGGCCTCAACACCCCCCTCTGCAACTGGATCCTGGACTTCCTGACAGGGAGGCCCCAGTTAGTCCGATTCGGGGACAGTAGCCCCAGCACCATCACAATGAACACTGGGGCACCCCAGGGCAGTGTACTGAGTCCTCTGCTGTTCACCCTGCTCATGACTGTGTTGCAAAACACAGTTCTGACAGCATCATAAAGTTCGCCGATGATACAACTGTGCAGGGTCTCATCAGCAAAGGCGATGAGTCAGCATACAGAGAGGAGGTGCAGCAGCTGACAGACTGGTGTAGAGTCAACAACCTTCACTGGAATGTAGAGAAGACCAAGGAAATGGTTGTTGACTTCAGGAAAACAAGACAAGACCACTCTCCACTCAACATCAACGGCTCCTCTGTGGAGATTGTTAAGAGCATCAAGTTCCTTGGTGTCCACCTAGCGGAGAACCTCACCTGGTCCCTGAACACCAGCTCTACAGCCAAGAAAGCCCAGCAGCGTCTCTACTTCCTCCGGAAGCTAAGAAAGGCCCGTCTCCCTCCACCCATCCTCATAGAGAGCATCCTAAACAGCTGCATCACTGCCTGGTTTGGGACCTGCACAGCCTCTGACCGCAAGACCCTCCAACGCATTGTGAGGACAGCTGAGAGGATCATCGGAGTCTCTCTCCCCTCCGTTATGGACATTTACACTGCCCGCTGCATCCGCACAGCAACCAGCATTGTGGATGACTCCACCCACCCTTCACACAGACTGTTCTCCCTCCTGCCATCAGGAAGAAGGTACCACAGCATCCGGTCCAACACGACCAGACTCTGCAATAGCTTCTTCCCCCAAGCCATCAGACTTCTCAACTCAACTCAACTTCTGACCTGATGTCTTTTCTGCTACATGCACACTCTCTCTCTCCAACCATTTACCCCAGATAAAATGGGAAGCATTTTTTGCACTAATAACTTTACTACCTCACTGGACTCAATATTTATTACACACTACAGAATTTGCACACTACCCCCAATTATTTATTATTCTCTGTCTGTACTGTGTTGTGTTGTCTGTCCGCACTTGTTTGTATTGCACTTGTGTTTTGTATGCACTGTCTATGTTGCACCATGAGCCTGGAGGAACGTTGTTTCGTTTCACTGTGTACTCTGTATGTAGTTGAAATGACAATAAAACCCACATGACTTGACTTGACTTGAGAAGCCCCGTCTCCCTCCCCATTCTCCAAGATCATTGGCAAAAAAGTGTTCACCAGATTATTATTATCTAAAGCTCCAAGTTTACCTTGTCTCATTTGTGAGCGAGTCTCAGCACAGGAAGTGAGGGGACACATCAGAGAAAACTTCCATGCACAACGTCTTCTTGGACTTTCCCATTGTACTGTGGGTTGGTCAGTCTAACTGAGTGCTGTCAGTCAAACTCTTTTTCTGTGGCACAAAGAAGGTAAGAGAAGGTACCAGCTGTAGCCAATCATGATAACTACCGGAAAGTTAAGATAGTTGGTACATAGTTGGTGCAGCGTTCTTGGGGTTGAAGTCCTCATTTTGACTCCTCCAGAAGGCTTTTTTCCTTGTCCAGGTGGTTCAGCTGCACATTTAGTCAAGCTTGAAGCTTCAGTTTTGGAGCAGGGGCTTCATTTTTCCATGGTCATATTTACTCACTTGACTGTAGACAGTGACACTGCTGTTCCAGCGGCTTCCAGTTCACGGCTGACAACTGATCTTGGACTCTGTAATCATCCTCCTCAGATCTGCTCAGAGACTTTCTAGTTATACAGTGTGTCACTCAGTCCAATGAGTGCTCTCAGTCAAACTCTTTTTATGTGGTACAGAGAAGGTTCCAGATGTAGCCAATCATGATCACTGACAGGACGTCAAGAGCTCTTGGTCTTGGCAGGTTAAATGAAGTTGCTTCCGGCCACAGCTCTGCATCAGATAACTATATCTGATGTGAACAGGCCTGCTACAGCAGTGCAGTGCGGTTTCAGTTTCCAGGTTAAGCACTATGAAGACCCACTTCTACTGATGTATCTTGAAGATGGGGGACACATCTGAAAAACTGAAGTGTTTGCAGGTGGACATGTGAGGCTGTTTGAAACGTATCACTGAATATCACACCTGTGTTTCTAAGCCTCTACATCAGAAGCTATGTTAGCAATCTATTTTTGCTTTTAGCAGTGTTCATTTATTGTTACTACTGAAATCAAGGGTATTAAAAAGAGTTGATCCTGCTTTTGTTGGAGTAAATGTCTCTGCTGGCCAGGGAAGAAGGTTTTCTACTAGATTTTGGAGAAGCATTAATGTGAGGATTTGATTGCATTCAGTGACAAAAGCACTTAAATAGTTCATGATGTTGCATGATCACTACCCACCCTCATCATCCCCAACTGATTCCCAACTCATCCAACCCAAAAGTACTTCAAGGGACATCAAGGGACATGGTCAGTGGTTGATTATTCACTTGAGTTTTGTACACTCGCTGCCAGTAGTGGATGAAATGAAGCAGCAGTGTTGGTTATTTTTCGTTTTAAAGTTTTAAACCCGAAGTATTGATAGAACTTGCGTGTAAAGAGGACGGTCTCAGTTTAAATCAATTGATCACATTGGCCATCCAGCTAGATAATGGTTGGTTGGTGTGGCGCAACAGATAACACCACTACCTGCCACTGAGCTACCACACTATGTGGGAGACTGGGGTTCAATTCCCTGTCTGGGTGACTATGCTGTGCTACACCAATAAGAGTCCTTGGGCAAGACTCCTAACACTACACTGTCTCTGTAATAGGAGTAACCTTGCAAGTCGCTCTGGATAAGAGCGTCAGCCAAATGCCGTAAATGTAAATGTAGATAATTTATTACATCAACGCAGCAAGCCCAAGACCAAGAGAAACGTTAAAAATCGGCTGGCTGGAAAAACAGGCTGAGAGGAACCTTCATGCCGAGTGACATGACGGAACCCATGCAGTGTGACTCCTCCTTGTCGTATGAGAGACTGTCTTTGCTTATATTGTGGTAATATCAGCCACTATCTGCGAGAATGCATAGCCCAACCACAAATACATAATGCCCCACCCCCTGGACAGCACATGAAGCCATAGTATTCCCACAAAGGGATCGGTTTCTAAATCTTTCATGTTGCTAGTTGTTGTATATGTTCAATCCCGCTCTGTTGTCCTTCAGCCTTAATTGATTCCAGAGCTGAAGGAAATCTTATACACACATGTCTGATGGAGCAACTACACATGAAAATCGAAGAACTCAGGACCCCGTTGAGAGTGGCAGCACTAGGTGGAGGACCAGTTGCACTAGGGACCATCTCAAAAGTGACTCAATCATCAGGTCTACAAGTCTACAAGTGCATTACATCGAGAGACACTCTCCTTTCTTATTCTAGAACAACCCAAATTTGAAATGATCTTGGGTCATCTTTACCCTGGTTAGAGAAACACAATCCATCAATTTCTTTGTCTGATCCTGCCATCAGAATTGTCCACTTCTCCATCTTTGTCGGTAGGTTTTACATCAGTTGAATACCCTGATACTATTGTAGAAGTGCAAATCCCAGCTAAATACATAACAAAATTCGAGGTTTTTAGTAAGCAGAATGTCACCAAACTACCTCCACATCGAGAAAGTGACTGTGCTATTGATTTAGTAGACAATCCCATAGTAGATAGGTCCTCCATATTGTCTAGCTTTTTCTTCATCAAGAAAAAAGACGATGGCCTCCACCCATTTATAGATTACCAAGCCCTTAATCAAATCACCAAAAACTACCCATATCCTCTTATCTATTAGTTCCTGTAGCATTAGAACAGTTCAAGGGAGCCAGTTTTCTCATGAAATTAGATTTATGGAGTGCGTATAATTATAATTTGATTAGAATTAAGGAAGAAGATGACTGAAAGACTGCGTTTGTGACCACTAGGGTGCACTATGAATATTTAGTCATGCCATTCATTCTCTCGAAATCCCCCTCTGTTTTTCAAGCTTTTATCAATGAGGTTCTCAGAGACATGTTGGGTACGTTTGTCATAGCATATTTGGATGATATTCTAGGTTATTCACCGGATAGAGAAACACATAATAGACACATGCGTGCAATCTTACTATGCCTACTCGACAACAACTTATTTCTGAAAGGAGAAAATGTGAATTATGGTAAAACAGAATGATGGCATAGGAGATTGTGAGCTGTTGACAGTGAAATTAGCCCTAATGCCAAAACTGGCTGGAAGAAGCTTATCACTCTCTTGTTGTCTTAACTAATCACTGCTCTACAGGCTCGATGGTCCCTCTTTTTCTCACACTTCCATTTTAATTTTACTTATAGACCTGGTCCCAGAAATACTAAGGCCAATGCAATATCACATATTTATCAGGATGATCAAATGGAAAGTGAACCCAAGTTACGCATACTACCCCCAGAAGTGCCAGTATCCTGCATTAGGTGGGAAATAGATGAGGTTAATACCAAAGAATTAGAAAAAGTCGTTATCCCAACTCCCAACTGGTTTATAGGACCTAGGTACCCCTGCAGTTCCATACACAGCTCATTACATGGACATTTATTTTGGACTATGTTTTTCCCTTTATTCTTTTGGTCTGTTTGCACCATGTGATGTTTGTGCGTTTGTCTTTCATGTGTCTTTTGGAACTGACCTTGGCTTGTTTATCAGCCATGGATTGTGCTTATTCCAGTAAAGCCCTCTTTATATTTTACATCTGCGAGTGTCTGGCCCTGTTTGGCTCTTTACAGTTTATTAGTCTCTACATAAATTTTTTTATTAAAAAGAATTCTAATATTTGTCATGGTGTGTACGGCCAGACACCAAGGGATGAACACTCACAGAGATGGAAATCAAAACAAGACACTTTATTAACAAAACCAAATACAAAACAAAGAGATACGAGAAGTGAAGATGAAATCAAATCAGATGGCGAACAAAACAAACCTGGGACTGGGAGAAGCAGGGAGCCGAGCAAGAGAATAACAAGAGGAAATACAAAACTGAGGACAGAGCCGCGCTCTGTAAACAAACGGGTAGCTGGGGAACCAGCCGCTAGACCAGAAAGCAAGGCCAACCTAACCTGAACATGCAGAGTACTGCCTAGAATGTAGGTCGCCTTGGAACCTGAGCAGGAAGCGAACATACCTCGCTTGCCTCTCAAGTCGGACAGAGAATCTCTCCTAAACATGGACCACAGAACTAGAGCTAGCCTGCACACGCCAGTAATGCTTAAAGAATCCCAGAGCATCACAGAGATTCAAGTAGAGTCAATTCACGGCAGTGAACAAAGGGGATAACGCTCCTTAAGTACTCCCAGTCCCAGGTGAAACATATGAACAATGAACGAGCAATGAATTAACACAAATGAACATGAATCAACTCAATTGAACAGAAACGAACAGTAAATCCTTATATGGGCCTGTGGGCGGTGGTTCGGGATCGCCCCGGAGGAGGGCCTGACAATATTCATATGTCATATTACATCATACTCTATTAAATTAAAGAACAGAGTATCATGAGATGAGTTATTTTTTACTGTGATAGATATTTATTAAATGTTACATTACAAACAGGCATTTCACAATACACATATGTTTATATATTTTGATCATATGTGTATTTTTTATGTTCATGTTTTATAAAAATCCATTGACACGGCAGAGAATGAAGTGCAAAATGCAAAACACAGGCAAACATAATACAAAATGCCCTACTTTGCTATACAAAAACACCACTTCATTGAATTGTATTTATTTTTTATTGATTCATATCTTGTATAGTACAACTGTCTTATTAAGCAACAAAAAAACAAGCATACATATAAAATATATGGATAGAGGTCGGGCCCAGAGGGCATTCTTCAGGGCAGGACCAGCTGTAAGCTTTAAATAGTCAGTATTCTGACCACGATATGTATACAAAAATAGCACCATTTTTCCATTTGAGAAATGTGTATATATACAGAATATCACTCACACTGAACATATTCATAACTAAATGAATACATTCCCTGTACATTTACCATCTAAGCTGCTTTGTATATTCACATCTTAATGCTTATGTTCACTGAGCATGTGTTTATTATGCAAAATTAATTTAGTAAAAAAAATAATTGTATAAAAAATTAAGGTTTAGAGATAGAAATCTGGACCTGCCAGCAGGTCTGCAATTGATACGGGGTTAACTAAGACCTTTTATTTACACCCAAACAAGAATATTTTCATAGAAATAAGTCATCAATAAAATCTGTAAAGAATATTATAAACAGCTTATGAATAAACTAAACCTGCAGTGCACGTAGGGCAGATTCCCTAGATAAAACCACACGCCAGAGTTAAGAGGTAAAATCATGGCTCAGCTGCAAATGGTTTAGCAGTCTAATGCACTACCACTATGGCCAGGGGGTTGCCAGCTCAAAGAGTTTGAATACCGAGCCGTGCCACTTTGCCATCAACAGCTAGAGTCTAGGAGAGCACAATTGGCTGTGCTCTCTCCAGGTGGGTAGATGGCGCTCTCTTGCCTAATCATTCTTCAAGTGATGTTGGCCGACTCAATGTTGGCCTGTTATCTTGTGTGGTGGAGCTGGGACCATGGCGCTTTCCCCCAGTTTGAAAAGATGTGGTGGCTGGCTTTGCACGTATCAGAGGAGACGTGTTAAGTCCTTACCCTCATAGTGAGGGGAGCATTGCTAGTGCTGGGGGAGCTATGAACGGGTGGGATAATTGGCAGTACCAAATCGGGAGTAAAAATAAAAAAAATAAAATTGCTCAAAAAAGAGAAAAATCTCTTCTTGCTTATATTTTTCTTTCATTTAAAGTCATGTAAAAAAGAATCAGACACCCCATTAAAACCTTTTTTGAGCAAAAACAAACAAACAGACAAACAAAAAATAAACAGCAGGACAAGACTCACAGTTTCATCTTTACAAAGCACAGCTTTTAACAGGGTGTCCTAATTTTTTTTACATAAATGTCTGTTATCTTCCAGTGTTTGAAACATATCATCTAGCATCTGTGTTTATTAGTCTCTACATGTTTTCTTTTTATCCTAAAAACTTTCACTTTCATATGTTTAAATATATATTTAATAAGCCAAGATTCTAATGGGGTGTGCTATTTTTTTCACATGTCTGTGTAAACCAGGATTATCAGTGGCTTTGCCATCTATGTGAGATCTGGAACCAGTGGTCTTCTTTGCAAGTACTGTTAGAGGTTCGGAAACCACACCATCGTGAAAAAAATATTAATGTGAATGAGCCTGAAAAAAAAGTTGACCCTGTATATCACTGGCAAGCCTTCATGTACAGACACACACTGATTTACACTGATCCACCTATACAGTTAAAAGCACATTTTGATCTGTTTGGATTAAGCATCATTACAAACATCACAGCTGAAGCCGAGATGAACTTGAGAAGGCTTTCGGATCCTGTTGCTTGTTTGGTGCTGAATTGACCAAATGTACACTCTGGTTCTCTGAGCAATGCCATAGAAAAAGCATATTTGGTTCCATAAAGAACATAATTTAACATAAAGAAAATAATTTTACAAATTTAAACGTTTTTTACACTTACACATCTCTATTACAGACATAGTTATTTAAGGAACCAAGAGTGGTTCTTCTATAGCAGCACTCAAAGCCAAAACCATTTCAAGCTACTTTTTTTATTGAGCATATCTCTGTTTCTTTTAATAGAATTTGTTGATCTGATTGAGGTTTTTAGCCCATTTGGAGACTCAAACAGGCGCTACACTCTGGTCATTAATATTAATGAGCTTGTTAATATGTCAATTTTGATTGGCCTTTACTAAGATCACTTGTACAATTACACCCCCGTAACTTCATGGATAAAACCACCCATGTTGCCTGACGTAGCGCTGTTGCCATTGCCGTTGCTGTTGCACTTGTACATGAGTTCTGGGTCTATGTGAAAGCTCTAAAATAACGCCCGCCAACACTGATAGCGAGCTTTTCATCCCGTTCTGTGGTACATGACCATGAAATACCATTTGAGCAGAATACAAGAGTCCACTTCTGAATCGCTACTCCGAGTTCATTGAATAGAGAGCACTTCCCCTCTATCAAGCTCTAAGGGCAGCCAGTAGCACAGCCAATGACATGCAAACAAGTGGCAGATCTTGACCTGTTCTTTATGGGCAGTGACACCATCAAGGGAATGCATCTGAAGAATATCAAAACTCTATTGGCCATGTCTGTGGACAGTGGACAAGGATTGGCTATACTGCTCTAATGGTCCTCCAGTCTCTGCAAGATTCCTTCAAGTGTTCCAAAATGCTGGTAAAGACATTCACGGTGATGGTCCACTGTCCAAACGTCTACACCTGCCTCATTCTCGTTTTGGATGTAGATTCTAGTGAGTACTCATTGGAGCTTTGCGTGGTCTCATCGGCCATGGAGCAGCTTAACTGGGCACAGCTGCAATCTTTGCAGCAGCAGGACAGATGCAGCTTTTGGAAGAGTCCTTGCATACAGTGTTTGAATGTTCCTCGGAGCGCCGAAGACGAGAAGTAGAAGATGAAGGGGTCCAGACAGGCGTTGAAGGTGCTGGTGAGCAGTGCGTACACTCTCCAGCTTGGACTGTACCATCCGATGTAACCCACCACATGGGACACATTGTAGGGCATGAAGCAGATGATGAAGACAAGGAGGGTGCCAAGGGCGAGCCCAATTGCCCTGAACCGCCTTTTGGGATTGATGTTGGGGAGTCGAGAGAGGATGAGGATGAAGTTAATGTAGCAGAAGCAGCAGATGATGAAAGGGATGCAGAACAGTACGAAGAACAGCTCCAGGCGGACAGGCATGAGGACCTTCAGCTGTTCATGGCTGAAATCCTCATAGCAGGTGTTTCTCAAGGACGGATCGAGGACGGTGTTGTTACTGTGGTCGTAGTACTGCATGATGTAGACAATGCTGCAGTGGGCCATGGAAATCACCCAGAATATCACACTGGCTATCACAGCATTGCGGGGACGCCTCTTGAGCTTGTACTTGATGGGGAAGGCCACTCCGAGGTAGCGCTCTACGCTGATAGCCGTCAAGAGGAAGGTGCTGTTGTAGATGGTGGTGTAGAAGATGAATCCTGAAAGTGGGCAGAGGAAGTAGCTCATGGTCCATTTCATGTCAGACGCCTCTTTCATCCGGAAGGGGAGGAAGAAGAGGAAGACCAGGTCTGAGATGGTGAGGCTAAGCAAGAGCACATCGATTGGCGCAGGGTTCTGCTTCACCTTTCGGACAAAGGTGTAGAGGGCCAGGAGGTTGGCAGGAAGACCCGTAATTAGCGTGATGCTGTATACCGCCAGGACCAGGTCACTCAGTTGTCTTGTCCACTGCATGGTGCCGTTGTAGGTCAACAGAAATCTGTAGAAGAGAAGCAGATCAGAGTCAGATGTCTTGATAGTAAGTCTGATATTTGATTGAGCTTCCCAAGCTACCATAGTAGTCTTCAACCCTGCTCCTGAAGAGCCTGCAGACTTTGAATCCAACCCCAGTGCAACCCTAATTCATGTAAAGGTAGGTCTCCAGAAGCAGGGTTGGAGACCACTGTGGTACACCAACCCCAAGCTAAGATTTTGTGTAGTTTGCTGGAGAACCTTGGGTTGACCAGTGGTTTGATCCTGTAAACCCAACACCTGCCAACCCAAGGTTCTCCAGCAATACCATAGTTTTATACCATATACCAATACCATACTACCATAGTGGTATTACCATATAACATATCCGATACCATAGTGGTAATATGGCATTACCATTAATTACCATTACCATTAATAGCATAGTTTTTAAACCATCCACTGGGGCACACCAACCCAACGTTTTTCAGCAAACTGCCACAAGTCCAAGCATTGGGTTGGTGGACCTTCTCCTGGAGATCTACATTTTTACAGACAGTTGTCCCCTTTTGATTTTTAATTGAAATCTGCATGATGGTTTTCCTAACCCCCCCCTTAATTGACAGCAAAATCCCAGGCTGCTTTAGTTGCCAGTCCAGTGCCAAAGTAGATCCACCTTCAATATCAGGTCTGCTGCCAACTCATGCCAGCACATGCGAAAAAAGTACAATAGAGGGTTGACAAACAATATGAGTAAAGTCAGCCGTACAGTTTACAGCGTAGTGACCTTGTTATGCTGCTTATCACAGTTGCCTAAAAATGCTAACACTATATTTTCAGTGTAACAGTTGGTTGTAGTGGTGGATGTTGCATAGTGGGTAGAAATACTGCATTCCCTTTGACAGACTAGTGTTTGGCAAGCCCATCATACTGCACCAATAAGAGTCCTTGGGCAAGACTTCAAACCCTACATTCTCAAGCCCCAAATGCTGTAAATGTTAATATAAAGCCTAAAACAGAAGATCTGACTCACATTCGGACTGATTTGGCAATTTTGCAAAGCTAGGATATGTATCTGAAGTCAGGAAATGAAGCTGAACTTAAGAAACCTTATTTTGCAGAAGCTGCTGACCCCAATTCAGTGCTAACTAAAGTCGTCATGGTGACTAAACCGATTTGAGTTAGAAGATTTCTGGAATACCGGCCCGGGAGTAAGAATCTGACCGGCAGCATTAGACTGTTGATGTCTGCTTGGTGAAAAGTCGGGGCAGTGTGCTCGGAGACCTTCCACTTTCAATCCCTGTAAGCTTGTAGTTTATGCTAACTCAGACCGCACACAAAAAATGAGCAGTCTTTTAGCGAGATGCTAGCTGAGAACTAATTCTTTTGGGTTCACATTTTAAGGGCAATCCTCAGAGTAGAGCATTGACTAGCATGATAGCTTCCAGTGGTTTATATTGTGAATCGTGTGTTAATGGCAGTATAAACCTGCTGTGATTTTAAAGAGCGAGGTTGTTCCAAACCTGGATAATGCGCCCCCTAGAGGTTATAAATTCAGTACTACAGACTCCACAACTCTGTAGCCACAGTTGATGATGAAACAGTGAGGATCGGACTACAAAAACATTCATTCCATGCCCGTTATCTCCAGCCAAAACTGTGCAGGAATGAGCCTGTTTGCTCAAAACAGAGGGAACGGCTCACATAGCGAACGAGAGCCAATTAGCGCTAGCCCTCCAGCTCAGGAAATGTGCGTATTAAAAAGAAGAATCTCTCCTAACTCCAAAGAGGCTCGCTATTAACCACAGACAAGAGAGCGCCTATCAGCAGGAAAGGCAACTGGTTGTCGGCTCTTTCCAGAGTGAAGTTTGTAAAAAGCCTCTGTTAATCCCTCTTCTAATACCCTGTGTCTATATAAGCCCTTTGACTCTCTTTATGTGCAGTGGAGAAATAACATTATTTCCACATCACAGTGATGGCTTTGTGATGACTGAGCCTAATACATAGTTGGATGATGCAGCGTTATCATGGTGGTTTGTGGTATAATAGACCACACCAGCACCTCTGAGGACTGAGCATACAAGCCGTACTGAATAGCCTGTCTGCAGCCGTGACCAGTCTGTCGTGATCGGTGCTTGTGTGGCCAGTGTTTGTCTAATTAACTGCTTAACACTGCAAGGCTTATCACACACTAAGGTGTATTACTCAGTAACTACAGGGACTTCTGTACAAACTGGTGGGGCCATTCTTTGGTAATAGAAGCTTGCAGTAACACTCTAGGCCCGCCGGCTTTGCAGTGTTAAGCAGTTAATTAGACAAACACTGACCTATGCCTTGCCGGCAGGCCTAAAGTGTTACTGCAAGCTAATTTATTAAACGATTCAATGATTCTGCCATCAAGAAAAGGTTGAATATCCAACCCGAATTCTGCCAGAAGCTTGATTACAGCTACCAAAAGTGTCTGGTCCAAATTTAAGGTGTGCTCTATATACATTTTTGATCCTGTGGCAATTTATAAAATGTTTTCTATTAAAAATGTGTGTTTTCACTTAAGACAAGCCGACCATATTCACCATTACATGGAATTTGGCCTCCACCTTCCCATTCCGCCACCCCGAATGTACTAATTATGAGGGTTATTTTATTTGACTGAGCACTACACCCAAAAAATACATCAGACTGATATAGAGTAACATTAAGATACCCCATAAAAGCAGTAAGGGCTTCCTCCTTGCACATCCTCTGTGTTAATCAGGCTTGTTTGGCTACTTTCTAATGCAATACTTAAACTGTGGCAAGAGCTACCTGCTACCGTGATGACATTTGACACTGCTGGACACTTCTTTACTCATCTTGTGGTCATCTGAACATGTTGGCAGTTCTTCGCGGACAGATGTAGGGCTGATTTCGAACTGTTCTGAGATATTTTTAGAACCCCTTCCCAGACTCACTCTCAGCTCTCTGGATCTGGCCATGAGGATGATCTTCTTCACCAATCATGTCAACCATCAAGAGCTGACCAGACTAAATGTCTGAGGTTTAAAGACAGACTCCTCCAGAACCCTCCATGTTCTGATCATCTGCAGCTGATTCTAATTTTTCACATTTCAATAGTAATAAATGTGGGGGGTTTAAACCTTTTCCTCAAACTGAATCTCTATGAATGACATTTAACAGGTTATTTTTAAAGATTTTTCTTCAGTTTTATGTTTTACAAGACTGTTGTATTGTCCACATCAAATGATGAAATCTACAGAAAATCATTCATATGCAACATACTAGATATTCAGATGCTAATGTAGGCCTCCTCAGACACCAAACCAGCCATCTTCATCAGAATTCCCCTCATTCCACTGCGTCCTCTCGGATCACACGTCCAAGTGGGCATTAAAGCCCACGTCCAGTTACTGATCTTAAGCAGGGAGCGGCATAATGCATGTTTTTGGGCCGAGGTGCTGAGTTATTTTCATGCTAAAGACCACCTACACAAGTCCAGAGACATGAAAGAGAGGGTTTCCCGTTCTCCCGCTTTACAGGACATGAGTTTTAAAGAGTGCAGTGAAGCTTCAGGGCGTCTGTATTCTGTATTTGCTGTTCTGCTTCGAAAGGGAAAGAGTGAACAGCCCTTAACGCCGAGCACAAAGACAGCAAGTCTGAAATGTGAAAGCAAACACTTACCTGCGCTGGTCTGTGTGGAGAACCCAGGCTCAGATCTGACTAATGTGCTCAGGCTCTCGTGCAGCAGTTTATATAGTGATGTAGCAATGAGTGTATTTCAGCAGTGACATGTCAGAAAGAAGAAACACTCACTTCCTCTTTAGCATTTATTTATTTATTTCCTTCACTTTCTCAACACTAACCATGTAGTGACCAAACAAGCAATTGATACACTCAGACACACACTGCTGATACTGATCTTTGTTTGCCAGCCCTCCTTGGATTAAGTACAGTTTATTAGGAGGTGTAACCTTGAAGAACTCGACCCAAACTCAACCAGTTTCCTCAGCTGAGAGGAAACTTGTTCAGAAGGTCAGGAACAACCCAAGAACCACCGAGCCTGCCATTAACTCCAAGCTGCTGGACCACCAGTATCACTGTGTACATTCATGCACTATGTACAGTGAAATGTGTCCTCTGCATTTGACCCATCTGTAGTGGCACACACACACACACACACACACACACACACACACACACTAGTGAACTAGGGGCAGTGAGCACACACACAGCCAACCCCAGAGCCTCAGCCCCAGCCAACTCCAGCATCCGGGGAGCAGAGAGGGTGAAGGGTCTTGCTTAAGGGGGCTTAACAGTGGCAGCTTGCCGAGCCTGGGTATCGAACCCACAACCCTGTCATCAATAGTCCAGAGCTCTAACCACTGAACCACCACTGCCAGATTGAAGAATTAGAAGAGACTTGATTACTGCAGCTCTCTTCAATGCTCCTAAATTCAGCCATGTTCATCTCCTCCTCTGCTGCGTTCTCTCTTCACCGGCTTCCTGTAGCTGCTGCCCAGGTCATCAGATTCAAACCCCTGACTCTGGTCTACAAAGCCAAGACTGGACCAGCCAGCCCCTCCGTACTTGATGGCGATGGTCAGAAGCCGAAGTACGGCTTGGCTCGACCCGCCATCCTTTAAGAACCACGGAAGACGAGCGTCCAGATTTTTTTTTTGTCCTGCACTGAAGTGGTGGAACGAACTTCCCCTGAGTGTCCAAACAGCAGAGTCCAACACTCACTGTCCTCAAACCCAGACTGAAGACCCTCCTCCTCTTCTGAGAGTACTTGGGCGAATAGTAGAGTATTATGGTCTCCATACTGACTTGTGTTTAGTAGAGTCTAAGATTAGAGGAGCTTTGAATTATTAGTCTATTCAGACTAGCTGAGGTTTCTCTTGAGTAAATAGTGAAGCATTTTTGTAAGTCGCTCTGGAGAACAGCGTCTGTTAAATGCCTTAAATGTAGATGTTGATGTAAATCCCAGTACTGCCATGGCATTCCCGCCCATCCACTGTTGGAAATGTAACTACTATATGAGGATATTTAGCCATTGCAATCTGCCAACTGCAAAAAACCCTTCGCTTGTTTATATCCCCTGGCAGATAAACACAGAGCAAGTCACTCCTGGATACATCATTTAATGATGAAAGATTAATTACCCACATTAAAACAACAAAGGCTCAGAATTATTACAGTTTGATCACAGTGACTTGAAGCATCTGGAGAACACACATAAACTAAAGTGTGCTGTTTAGTTGCTGAGTTAGAAAGAAACGTTAGAAATGTGACAGTTTTGCACTGCTAAGAAGGATGGCAGGTCAGTCATCCCCCAATTTCCCCTGTTTCTCTTTGTGAGAGCCTGTACACGGGTTTCCACAGCTGAAACACCCTCTGCATTCAAAGTCATGTCTTTACTGTATCCAGAAATCCCCCAAATAATGCCTAATGTCTGAGAGCATGGAGTCCTTATATTCCCAGATTCCCATGCTTTCACGCAGTGTGTTTAATTAACTTCTAGCACATTTTTAACTTCTAGCAACTTATTCAATTATATTTAATGGGTAGAATTAATTAGACTTCCCTTACCAACATATTTGATCAAATATTTAATAATAACAGATTTGATAATAATATATATTTTAGTATAAACCTATGCAGTGTAAAAGTATATTTTAGTAAGTAAAATATGGAGTCCTTATATTCCCAGACATGTTTTCGCACAGTGTGTTTAATTAACTTATAGCACATTCTAGCAATTTCTATTTTTTTTAACTTCATTTCAATACATTTTCATTTAATAAAGCATTTTAAATGTATTTAACCTAGTAAACACGTTTTAAAGTATGTACATTTTTAAAAGAAAAAACATGAACAAGTTAAATTATCTGCATTATTTATTGAAAGAAGTTTTGCTGCTGATCTGTCAAAAAAATTACATTTCACCTGTAAAAATTGTTAAGTGAAACTAAATTATCTGCATAATTTATTTAAACAAGTGAAATTATCTGCATTATTGGTTGAAACAAGTTTTGTCTAACTGCTGATCGGTTATTAACTTAATAAAAAAAATATTTTCTGCAAAATCAAGTAATCAATCAACCCCTGTTAATTGTTAAAAAGTGTTAATTGATTTTTTTTAGTTTATTATATATTATATTATTATAAACTACTTGTGTTATTTCCTAAAACAAACTAAATTTGATGTACTATTTCTTAAAAAAGGAAAAATTATATGTCAACAGATAAGACATTTGTTCTAGAGACTGAATTAAATTGATTAACTAATATTCTTACTACAGCGTCATAATTAGAATTATTAGATATTAAGCCTAGAATTAAGATGATTATCCTTTCAAGGATATTACTGTAGGGTGTGTGATGTATGCAAGATCCTCAGATACTCTCTAACTCAAAACTGTTGCATTTAGGGACTTTCCTTTTCAGAAGGAGCTTCTGTTTTCCAGTTTTGATCATTTCAACACTTCTAGAGCCAAAGCTGGTCTGTTTTAAACCTGTGGTTATAAAAACCAATAGCATGAAACAATGGTCAGCTTTTTGTGACCATTCTTTCGAAATGGTATATATCAGCAATTTGTCTTTGTAGTGAAACTCTTGGTTGTACTATGTGGTGCAATAAGCAAAATGGAAACACTTGTGCAATTCTGGATGCCATATAGTCCCTCTTATTTCAACAGGCACACTGCAAGAATGAGGTACCAATCAATATACTGTTCTTTTGGAGAGTCCAGTAAGTTGTCTTGTAACTTATTTTAGTTTTTTCTGACCTTTGAAGTCATCTCTAGGCTTTTTTATTCCATATATCTAGTGAAAGTGTTTTATTCAGGAAATAATGCTTTAAAACATTAGCCTGAAACCATGAAAAAACACATTTTCACTAAATAAAATTGTTTAAAAAACATTATATTATATTGTATATTACTATTACAAAAGCCAAAATAGTGTATTTAATGGGTAGAATTAATAAGACTTCCCTTACCAACATATTTGATAATATATTTGATATGAACAGATTTGATAATAATATATATTTTACAATTATCTGATTTTTCATTCAAGTTATTGTTTTTTTTTAAAGAAACGTATTTAAATAAGTAGTATCTTATTTGAAGTAAAAAAATAAGTACATTTCATACTGAATTTTAACATTTTTGTATTTTTTACCAGACACTTTTTTCATAGTTTTCCAGAAGTAAAATATTAAACTTTTATTTAAAAAATATTGTGTCTAATATATTTTTTAGCATCTAGTCTAAGGTTGCCCACATAATCAGTCATATCATTTAAACCACCTGTCTAATATTGTGTAATATCATGCCCCCAAAACAGCATTGATTCATTAAGGCATGGAACCCACAAGACCTCTATTGTGGTATCTGGCACCAAGACGTTAGCAGCAGATTCTGTAATCTGCAAGTCCTGTAAGTTGTGAGGTGGGGCCTCCATTAACATCAGTGAGCCCTAGGTACCCATGACCCCATCTCTTGACAGGTGCCCTTGGAATCAGATAATCAGTATTATTCACTTGACCTGGCAGTGGTTTTAATGTTATGGCTGATAGCTGAAGGTATACTCATTCACTGAAAGCAAATTAATGAACACTGTTGATCCATATTTGTCGTGGTTTCCAACGCTTCAAATTGAGGAACTTTCTGCGGATCTCTGGGCCTCAATATTCACTGACGAGTTGTAAAGCATGTTGCAAAACTTCTACAAGTGTTTCTGAGTCTAATTTTGAGAACATGCGAGTACTGACTCAGCATTCTGCTCAGCTTTCATTCTGTATTCAGGTTCAGGCCTGAATTTGGAAAACCAGTTTCAAGGACATCATCTGTGTCCTCAAATATACTTCTCTTCATTTAATACACAATGAGAACAAAAGCCATTAGAACTATCTATAAAACCCAGAGGCAAAATATAAGAATGTCTTCCAGAATAACCGATGAATGGAAGTGACAAATAGTGTCAGAATGAAGTTCTGATATCCAGCATGAAGTTCTAAAAACATTAATATCCAGAGTGAAGTTCTAATAACATTAATATCCAGTATGAAGCTATAATAACATTAATATCCAGTATGAAGCTCTAATAACATTAATATCCAGAATGAAGTTCTAATAACATTAATATCCAGTATGAAGTTCTAATAACATTAATATCTAGTATGAAGTTCTAATAACATTACTATCCAGAGTGAAGTTCTAATAACATTATATCTAGTATGAAGTTCTAATAACATTAATATCCAGAGTGAAGTTCTAATAACATTAATATCCAGAGTGAAGCTCTAATAACATTAATATCCAGTATGAAACTCTAATAGCATTAATTATCCAGTATAAAGCTCTAATAACATTAATATCCAGAGTGAAGTTCTAATAACATTAATATCCAGTATGAAGCTCTAATAACATTAATATCCTGTATGAAGTTCTAATAACATTAATATCCAGTATGAAACTCTAATAACATTAATATCCAGTATGAAGCTCTAATAACATTAATATTCAGTATGAAGCTCTAATAACATTAATATCCAGAATGAAGCTCTGATAGCATTAATATCCAGTATGAAGCTCTAATAGCATTAATATCCAGTATGAAACTCTAATAACATTAATATCCATTATGAAGCTCTAATAACATTAATATCTATAATGAAGTTCTAATAACATTAATGTCCAGTATGGAGCTCTAATAACATTAATATCCAGTATGAAGTTCTAATAACATTAATATCCAGTATGAAGCTCTTATAGCATTAATATCCAGTATGAAACTCTAATAGCATTAATATCTATAATGAAGTTCTAATAACATTAATGTCCAGTATGGAGCTCTAATAAAATTAATATCCAGTATGAAGCTTTATTAACATTAATATCCAGTATGAAGTTATATTATTATTATTAATATCCAGAGTGAAGTTCTAATAACATTTATCTCCAGTATAAAGTTCTAAGATTATTACTAATATCCAGAGAGAAGCTCTAATAACATTAATATCAAGTATGAAGTTCTAATAACATTAATATCCAGTATGAAGTTCTAATATCATTAATATCCAGAATGAAGCTCTAATATCATTAATATCCAGAATGAAGCTCTAATAACATTAATAGATAAATGCACTCTTAACCAATAAGTTCCAAAGACAGCAGAAGAAATCAGCAGCTGAACTGCAGGTACGTCAGGTTTTAGACGTGATGGCGATGAAAAATGCCAAATAAGAACAAACTGGACCAGGAAAGAGGAACAGCGGTGGCAAGTCAAGTCTCACCACAAGGCATGGGCCGACTTTTACCAGGACAGTTGCTAAACATTTCAAAACGCAAACGTTACCACAGAATGAACTCACACTTCTATGACGTGCCTCAATGAACGTCTGTGCCATCAGCTTAGCACAGTCTGGAGACAGTCGTTTGTAATGGACATGGTGAACTGAACTGATCACTGTCATTTTCGATAAGTCAGGCTCAGAGAAGCCAAGGGATGCTTTCAAAGCACAATGTATTTCGCAATCTACTGATCATGGAGAGGGATAGCATGGACAGCAATCTAGTGGTGCTCTGATGTATTGCATGGAGGAATATCAACCTGGGAGTGTGAGGACATTACAGAAGAAGATTTCTATTGGTCCATTCCTTATAAAATCCTCACACAATATTAAGAACAACTGCCTCACTGATTCACATTATGGGCCCTATCTTCCACCCCGCCAATAGTCTATTATCTCTCCTTTCTCCTGCGTGGTTTAAACAGCAGCGCTGCTTCTGAATATATCTACACTGATGGGCGCGGTGGCCCCGAAATAAGGGGTGTTCAGGTCAGTTTCGGGTGTATTGCTGTGTATCTTGCTGACGGAAAACACAGGAGGAGCTTCACTGACTGAAAAGTCTAGACAGACGTTCTTCAGCAGTCAGACGTTCGTTGCTATCTTGGCAGTGAATTGTCAACACAGGCACGTGCAGCCCGACGCTTTACACCCGCCCCCCTCCCCCCCACGTTTACACCACTGAAACAGCAACCCGCCAAGGTCAGTCTGACCGCACCTGGCTCTTAAAGGGATGGCGAGCGACACGCTGATTGGTTTATTACTGCACGATGCGCCCAAAAAAAATCACACCCATGATTCATTAGGAGACTCAGTAAATGACTTTTGAGAGTTTCGAGCCGAGCAAGGTGAACTTTTCCCGTCGTTATGACAGCTAAGACACACTGACACGCCCTAAATCAAGCTGTGCCATGCACGGTTCCCAGCTCGCCTAAAGTTTGCTAAAAGAGGGCCCTATATCTAAACACTGGCCTCTGCTGACCGATGCAACAGAGCCAGGTAAGAGGCGTGTGTCAGCCTTCACCCTGTTGGTAGCATTGCATGTGATGGGGGAGATTATGTATGGGTCGGGTAATGGCTGATCCAAATTTGGCAGGAAATGGTGAAACAATTAGGGAAACTGTCGTATCATTTGCATATAATTTGACAACACTGCCATCTAGTGGTCAGGATTTAATCACAACACTAAATGAACCACTGTCTGCCACCAATCTTTACATCTAAACTATTCATTAATAATCAATACTGTGTGTTTGAAAATCGATACATCCCGTCCTTTCTGTAGCTCCAGCATCCTCCCCCTCTATCGGTAACCCGTCCGACCCGTCATCTCTGCTGAGTAGCTGCAAGGCTGTGAAGGCCCCGCTGTGTCTGCCTCCCAGTGTACGCAGCTCAGGAGTAAAGAAACACACAAAGCCTGCACTGCAACCTCGCTCAGCAAGTGTCTGGAGGTGAGCGGAACTCGCGGTACCCTCGTCAAGTCGTGGCTAAACGTGCCTCGTGTTTAATCAGCAGCAGTGGCAATCTTCACTGCCTCCACCCTGACATTTTAGCTGATACAGTCAGTGGTCTGCGCTGATAGATGGATCTATGTGATAATTAGATCGCCCTGTTCTCGATCTCAAGCTGTAATTACCCAGAAATCCAGAGAGGCCGTGAGCGGCGTCAACAAGCAAAGGGGCTGTTTATCAACACAGATCTGACGGGTGCTCCCTCGCACATCACCAAGACCGCCTGTGTTTTACCTGCTGACTCTGGGTCTAACAACCTGTCGGCAACAGCGGGCTTGTTATATATGAGTGTGTGTGTATCCCATACACTGCTAAGAAAAAAATACTGTAAATGTACAGTAACTTGCCAAGTAGCAACCATTTATTTATTTATTAATAATTATGGCATTCCAGAAAGAAGCACTGTTGTAAGCTAATTTAGCTAATTTAGTTTAGCTAAGTTATGGCACCGCATTACGTAGTTCTCTAAGTGGGCATAGTCCTGCCCACTTCACCAGAGTTACACAGTTAGCATGCCGTGTGTGTATGGAGGAGTCCATCCATCTGGAGCTGAGAAGTCTGATGGCTTGGGGGAAAAAGCTGTTGCAGAGTCTTGTCGCGTTGGACCGGATGCTGCATTACCTTCTTCCTGATGGCAGGAGGAGAAACAGTTTGTGAGAAGGGTGGGTGGAGTCATCTACAATGCTGGTTGCTTTGCAGATGCAGTGGGCAGTGTAAATGTCCATGACGGATGGGAGAAAGACTCTGATGATCCTCTCAGCCGCCCTCACTATTCGCTGGAGGGTAGGGTGGTGCAGTTGCCAAACCAGACAGTGATGCAGCTGCTCAGGATGCTCTCTATGGTCCCTCTATAGAAGAGGGTGAGGATGGGTGGAGGGAGACGGGCCTTTCTCAGCTTCTGGAGGAAGTAGAGATGCTGCTGGACTTTCTTGGCTGTAGAGCTGGCGTTCAGGGACCAAGTGAGGTTCTCTGCTAAGTGGACACCAAGGAACTCGGTGCTCTTGACGATCTTCACAGAGGATGCGTCGATGTTGACAAGCAAGAATATGGAAAAATGGCATTTTTTGCTCCTGGGCTCCCTCTACTGTCTTTACTACACTTTGAGCCACCTGTAAAGGACACATCATTCTGGACAAGCTGAGAGAAGCATGTGGACTGAGGCGGCAGAGTGACATTACTGGAGTGCACACCAATATGACTCAGGTACGTTGCAGCATTATGCAGTTATGCAGTTACGGAGTTCGTACATAGTTCTTATGTAGTTCTTACGTAGTTCTTACGCAGTTCTTACGCAGTTCTTGCAAGCGTTGTCCTGAGTTACGCAGTGCAGTAAGTAGACTGCCAAGCCCAAAGTATTGACAGCAGCGACGCTACCTACCCAAACCCACCCACCAGGTAGTTGCCAGGTAGTTGCCATTGATTTATTAATATTTATGGCACTCAAACTTTACAAAGCTTACCCATAAAGGCATTATGGGAAATGTAGTGCCTGCAGTTGCCTGTAGTTCTGCTCAGCAATTCAGGATTTTAGCGGGGCACAGCAACATTTTACTGGGGACGTGCCCCGCCAAACTGGGTTCAATGACACTGCAGTACAGATGTTCTACATTTTTAACCAAAAACAAAACAAAAACTGTTAAACATTCACAAATATTTATTAGCTAAGATACCAGTTTCAGATACAGTAAAATCTACACACTAGTAACTACACAAGGTTCTTTTGAGCAGTGCCATAGAAAAAACACTTGAAGAGCCAAATCCATAAAGAACCAAATAATAAAGATATGTAATAAATATATGACCTGTTAGTTGATAAAGAACCAAAAAAACCACCAAGACCAAGTTTTTGGGGGGTCTTTTACAGGTTCTTCACACTTCTTCACACTTCTCTAGGATAAATAACAAGTTCTAATAATAGAACTTCTTATAATATATGAATAATAAGTTCTTCTTGGAACCAAAGCAGATCTTCAGAGTGTAGGCAAGGCAAAGTTATTTGTCTAGCACCTTTCATTAAAACATACAGACAAATAATTTAACATTTAACATTTACAGCATTTAGCAGACGCTCTTCTCCAGAGCGACTTACAAAAGTGCTTTGCTATTTACCCAATAAAAACCTCAGCTAGTTTGAAAAGGCTAAAAATTCAAAGATCCTCTAAGTTTAGACTCTATTAAACACAAGTCAGTAAGGAGACCATAATACTCTTCTCTTCGCCTGAGTACTCTCAGAAGAGGAGGGTCTTCAGTCTGGGTTTGAAGACAGCGAGCGTTGGACTGTTCGGACACCCCGGGGAAGTTTGTTCCACCACTTCGGTGCAGGACAGTAAAAATGTCTGGACGCTCGTCTTCCATGGATCTTAAAGGATGGCGGGTCAAGCCGAGCCGTACGAGCCAAACTAGGTGTGTAAAATACAAAAATAGTAAAAAGGAAAAGCAAGTACAATAATTTATAAATCATAATTTAATTCTAATATAATAAAATTCTAAAGAGAAAAAATAAAGAGAAAAAAATGAAAAAAACACTTGAGTTAATGTTAAGATGTTACTTAATATTTTGCATTAAAAGGACATTTTTGTTAAGATTCGTTAAGGTCCTTGTTTTTAGAGACTGTAGTTACTACTCACCGCTTCGATTAGGCTGACAGACCTCCGATCTCTGACCCCCCTCGTTACATTATACATTATAGGCCCTAGAATACATTTTGTGTGGGATTTCCTTTCATTTCTAATTTAGCAAATAACCTTTTAGATACAAACAACTTTTCCTTTTCTGACCTTCCGGTGGAACAAGTGGCTTGGTAATGTAAGGGAAGTGGTCTTTGTGGTGTAGCTGCCTGGGGAAGAGACATGAGGGGGCTCCTTTCGAATGCACAAATAGCTGCACTTTGAAAAGGAGCTGATTTGCATTCGTTTGGTATAAGCTGCTGAACGTGCTGATGGTCACATCTTCTAGATGACATTGCTGCGTGTCATTAAGGGGGAAATCCAGTGTTTTGTTCAATCAGGGCAATCAGTGTATTCAGTGTAGGAATGTATTTTATTGTGTGTGTGATGTCCAAATGTTTGTGGAGACCACCTGTAATGAATGCATTCAACTGCTTTACATTGCGTCCATTGAGCTGTGGAGCAGTGGAAGAACTGGGTTCTCTGGAATGATAGATGGTTGAAGCTCCATCCAGTACTGTAGGGATGAGTTGGGGAAGTTGTGGATGATGAGGTGGGGCGGTGATCATCATCCAACATTTTGACCTCACTATCAGTCTTGCTCCAAACTTTCCTAACTTTCAATGGAAGTCAATGTAAAAGATTTTATTCCTGGTCATTTTCGAGCGTTTCTATTGGTCTGTTCATTATGACATTTCCACACAATAAAAAGGTACAACTGCCAGATTGAAATGAGTAAAAAGTAAAAAAAAAATTGTTGTGTTGTGTAATCCCTGCAGCCAGGGATTTTGGGCCCCATCAATAGCTATTACATTGGGCGCCACAGCTCTAATAATTTTGGGATTCTATTGGTGGAGGCTGTGATCCTCATTGTGTGCATTGCTGGCTCCCTCTAATGGACAAATGCCTTTTTTTTTCTTCTGAGTTTCTTCTGCTTTTGAAATTACGGTTGACCTGGAGGCCTCAGAGTAAAGTACCGTCATCAGCTAAAAGAACTTTTCTGTACAGTAAAATAAGTAAGTAAATATTTATTTGTTTGTTCAAAAATAAAATTCCACTTAACTTTTTATAATAAAACATCACAGACAGTCAAGATCAGCTTTACTTTACATGATAAAATTACCATTCAGTTCCTAAAACCCTCTACACACACACACACACACGCACTCCTCAATGTGCAAGTACAAACTCAGTGCTACATGTTTACATGCTAACTAGCTTTAAAGGGTACAGCTAGAGGCTACATCTCATTGTATCATACGCTACCAATCGAAAGCCTGGAACCGCTGTTCAAACGTTGGGGTTCGACCTGTTTGAGAGTATAAAATAGATTGAGTAGCAGAACGTATGCTAATACGCTAGTCCTGTAGAACTAGAGGTTGGCGATATGACAGTGTTTCATTGTATCGTGCAAAATAGTCATGTTATATTGAATATTTACTAATCCTGACCACAATTTAAGTGACCACAAGTGGCCGGGATTTGTAAGACAGTCCACCTCGGATTTGTTCAGGAGTCAACTGATATTGATTCTTAGCAATATTTCAAATTCAGACATAGTCAGTCATCCATAAGAAGACTGAACAAATGTTTGTAAAATAATAATCTTTTAAATATCACAATATATTATTTATGCTAGTTATCTCCCAGCCCTAGATATAACTTTCGAATGATTGGTTTCCAGAATTCACCAAAATAATAAAATATAAATGTAAAAATGTAAATTTTAAAAAAAAAACCTGTAGAACATGGTTAACAATATTCAGAATATCCAAAATGCCTTAAATAAAAAAAAACAACAAAGGCACAAAAACTGCAAAATACAGTACAGTATACAGTATGTAATACATCAGCTACTACATTTTTTCTGTTCACAAAAGTCTATAAAACTAGCAAACATGTTTAGTTTATAATATTAAAACCTCTGTTATGCAAGTAATTACTATATTTAAATCTCCATGATACAAATAACACAACAAATAACAACAGTTTATACACTATATGTCCAAAGGTTTGTGGACTCTGCTACTTTACATTGCACCTATTGCTGTGGAGCACCGGAAGAACTGTGTTCTCTGGAATGATGGATGGTGGTGCACCATCCAGTACTTTTGAGATGAGTTGGGGAGTTGGAGATGATGAGGTTGGTTGGTGGTCATCATCCAACATCCTGACCTTACACTCAAAAAAATAAAGGTGCTACAAAAGGCTCTTTGAGTGATAACATAGAAGAACCACTTTTGGTTTCATAAAGAACCATCTTTGTCATAGAGATGTGACCATTAAGCTGATGGAGAACCTTTACATCAGGAGCAAGTTTTTAGGGGTCTTTATGGAACCAAAATGTATGGAACCAAAATTGGTTCTTCTATGGCATCGCTCACAAGAATTATTTGTAGCACCTTTGTTTCAAAAGAAACATTGAATGAGCAGGCATCCCAATACTTTTGTCCATATAATGTACAAATGGCAACATTTGTATGATTGCAACCATTTGAACTCTGAAGGATTGCAGGATCCTTTGAGGGATCTAACAACGCAACCAATCAAATTGTGTTGTTGAATCATGACTAGCATGCTAGCCTGTGGGTTAGTCTGCTGACTAGCTGAGATAGATTAGCTTGTAGCTGGAGCATCAGATCAGAAGCACAGCTCTTATTGTAAATATTGCACTTTGATAATGCCGAACGCTCAAATGAGCTGAAAATGCTTACGTTGACATTTTAGCACAAAACCCCTGTATCTCCCTTCAGCTTTACAGGAGAAGGAACACACCTTCCAAACCTTAAATGGAAGTCAATGTAAAAAAAAGATTCCCATAATGCCCCAGGGTAAACTCTGTGAAATTTGAGTGCCGTAAATATCAATAAATAAATAAATGGCTGTTGTTTTTTGTATTGTGTGAAAATGTCATGAGGAATTGAACAATAGAAATGCTGCAAACCCTGTATTTCCAACTTTACAGGAGAAGGAATTAACCTTCCTAACTTTCAATGGAAGTCAATGGAAAATGAATTCTTTCCATGTAATTTTTGAGCATTTCTAATGGTCCATGCCTCATGATGTTTTCACACAATACATAGTACAACTTCCAGATTGAAATTATGTCAAAAAGTGAAAAACAACAACATTGCAGATGCAAGGTTTTCGTGTAACAGTGACCAGAGGCACTGCCAGAGACTTTGGGCCCCATTATTAGATATTACACAGGGCCCCCACAGCTCTAATAATTCTGCCAAAATATAAATTTAATACATTGTTTAGGGCCCTTGTCAGTTTAAACGCCTCTGACAGAGACGATATATTAGGCACGCCTCATTTTTGTTGTTTTGAGAAATCCAGTGTATTAAAACACTATTATATCATATGGAATTATGAATGCTGTGTATCGTTACACCCCTATTTTTGAATGGTTGTGCAAGCAGTAACATAAAGTACAGTAAACTGAATGCTAAGCTAAGGCTTCAGACCATGGTCGCTGTTCAAGGCCTTAAAATATGGGGTTTGGCCATGGTGCCATGGTCAGTCATCATTAACGAAAGCTGATGGTGGAGCTTGGAGGATTCTCCTCGACAGTGGAGCAGTTCAGCTGGGAGCAGCATGTACCATTGGGACAGATGGACAACCTTTTGATGAGTCCTCGGGCGCAGACTTTGAACATCTGCCGGAGCGCCGAAGAGGAGAAGTAGAAGATGAAGGGGTCCAGACAGGCATTGAAGGTGCTGGTGAGCAGTGCATACACTCTCCAGTCAGGATTGTACCAAGCAATGTAGCCGACCAGATGGGTCATGCTGAAGGGCATGAAGCAGACCATGAAGACGAGGAGGGTGCCCAGGGCGAGGCCAATCGCCCTAAAGCGCTTCTTGGGGTTGATGTTGGGCAGTCGGGAGAGGATGAGGATGAATTTGATGTAGCAGAAGCAGCAGATGAATAAAGGGGCGCAGAAGAACACCACGAACAGCTCCAGGCGGACGGGCAACAGGACTTTCAGCTGTTCTTCGCTGAAGTCCACGTAGCAGGAGTTCCGTGCAGACAGCTCGAGGGCGGTGCTGTTGGCGTGATCGTAATACTGTGTGATGAAGATAATGCTGCAGTGGCCCAAGGAAATCACAGCAAACATGACACTGGCTATCACGGCGTTGCGGGGGTGCTGCCTGAGCTTGTACTTGACGGGGAAGGCCACGCCGAGGTAGCGCTCCACGCTGATAGCCGTCAAGAGGAAGGTGCTGTTGTAGACGGCAGCAAAGAAGACAAAAATGGACAGCGTACAGAAGAAGTAGCTCCTCGACCACTTCATTTGTGCCGCCTCTTCCATGCGGAAGGGAAGGAAGAAGAGGAAAATCAGGTCAGAGATGGTGAGGCTGAGTAGGAGCACATCAATGGGCTTGGGGTTCTGCCTTACTTTTCGGACAAAGGTGTAGAAGGCCAGCAGGTTGGCGGGAAGGCCCGTGACCAGCGTGATGCCATACACTGCCAGGATCAGGTTACTCATGAGCCTGGTCCACTGCATGGTGCCAAGTAAGCAAGGGAGCGATCTGTAAAAACATTGAAAGGGTTAACTTAGTCAGTGTCAGGTATTTTCGTGCAAGCATCTGATTAAATGCGGCTCTCAGGGACCCCGAATTGTCTATGCCCCTTTAAGGTAAGTTGGCCTGGAGCTACATCTAGGCCATCTTGAGGTCCCTGAGGACCTGTTTTGAGAACTTCCTGAAAGGACTGTCCTAAAGGACGTTTCCTCTGGTTTGCAACATTTGGGAGTGGTCAACGCTAACACTGTGGACATACTGGTAGACCATACTCATTTTACAAAGGTGGGCCAATGTAGTGTTAGGAGTCTTATTTGATTAGCCCAGACCAGGAATCGTATCCCAGTCTCCCACATGATTTGATAGCTAAGTGGCTCAGCTGTTATTCATTGTGCCACACCAACTATAGCAGTACAGTATATTTACATTTGAATGCTAGAAAAAGTAAGTGAACCCTTTGGAATCACCTGGATTTCTGTATTGATTACTGATAGAAATGTGCTGTGCTCATTATCGAAATTATAATTAAAGGCAAACATAATCTAATTTAACTAATCATACAAACAGTTAACCGGAAAGGGTTTATACAGCTGTTTCAGCACCATATAGAGCTATTTTATTGCTTTGAGGGTACTAGCTCCCATGGTGAGTTACTAAATTGTGCCAATCTGTGCTAAATTATACATTCATACAATCATACATTTTTTTATATACAAATAATTATAAAATTATACTATATTATAAGTCTCAGAGAAAGATTTTTAAATAATGTAAATGTATAAACATGAATTTTGGAAATGTATACACAGTTATCAAAACATTTCTGATGGAAAAAAGGCTAATCTTGAGAAACATCTGTATGATGGCCTTAAAAGTCTGCAGATGACAGTTCAAACCCAGGTTTAAAGGCTGTTAACCTTAACAGGAACCATCATGAGTTCTTCTTTGGGTCATGTAATATTCTTCTTCCACAAACTCAAGCAGAAGTCCAGTTTCAGTTTCTTAATTTATTGAACATTTGGTATATCAATGACACTTTGCTAATGGTTTAAAGAGCTAAATTCAACTACATAAGCTTTTCATAACAAGTAGCACAGTATAAATCTGCATGGATGTTTATAAAGGTTTGATTAGGAATAAGTCAGTTGTCATTTCACTATGCCGTTTCACCTCAGAAAGTGTTATGACAACTTACAAAGCCTAAGGATGTCAGTTAGCATGTTATGAAATCACTGAATGGTAGGTGTTATGTAGTGTTATGAACCCTGCTCAATTTTAATAGTGTCATAATAAATAAAATGGTTATAAAATAGTTGCTAAATTTTTTTGGTTTGGGTAAAAATGCCAGTTCTAGTCATATTCTGTACTTTTAGGGCTTCTTTTGATGTAGAATTTTATTAATTAATCCCATTTTTCCTGCAGAAACAACTGAATTATTTGCTAACAGTTTAGCATGCTTTGGGAGTCCCACAGGGTTCAGTTTTGGGGTCTTTTAAACTGGGGTTAACAATGCATATGAGGGTGAAGAACTGAAGTGTATGCCTACATACAGGGTTTAAGAAGTTAAATAAGTATTGTAACTGATCCATCATTTCAAGTGACATGCAAAAGTTTGGGTACCCTGGTCAAAACTAATTTTATTATAATTATTTTTTTTATTTGTTCGTTTTGTACAATTTTACAGTGGAAAAGAAAAGGAAAGGAGCACCTTTTAAACATTTGGGTGCATTTTATTAATTAGCTTGTTACAGTATATAGAGTTACAGCCTGGTCACAGTCATTGTTTTCAAAGTGTCAGGTGATGCAAATTTAATTTCAGAGAGTTATAAATACTCTGACTCCTCAAACCTCTTCCCAACAATCAGCAGCCAATCTGAGCAGCTGCAAAGCACTCTGAACATCAACATAATAACATAAGAATAGACAAGAATTAGAAAGGTGTATTCCTAGACAGGCAACTCAAAACTAAAGAGCTTTAGCAGGCTCTGGTGCACTGTTCTACTGTGCAGCGACACCTGCAGATATATGAAGATAAAAGACCTACGTCCTCACCTCAAAATTCAGCATCAGAAGGAGAAAACAAACTAAAGAAAGATACTTGCTGTGGACTAATGAGGTTAAAAATAGCAGGCAAAAGCTGTATTAGGAGACTTAGCCTGGTTGTACAGTAAAGCCCTGTATTAGTATAATGACAATACATTTGATTTGTACTGAATTGAATTTATGCCTCTTCTTACTCAAATATAAAGTTTAAGTACCTCTAAACTTTGCTGGAGACCGGCACTTCAAGACCGAATTGTGTACCCCATGATTTAGATATGCACTGTAACAGATATTTTGAATAGGGATACTTTTGCATGCCAGTTTTTGCATGTACTTTCCCCCACATTTTAAGTCCTTGCTGCGACACTGACCCGATTACTTAAAATTGCCCTGTTTATTTATTTATTTTTATTAAACAACATGATTTCACTGAAAACGTGCATCAGAAATGGGTTAACTTATGGGAAACCTAATTTAGGTGTCCCTGGATTCACAGAAAAGTTATATATATATATATTTGATGATCTTATAAATGATGTGTTTTTTTTTATTAGATTTTATAATTATACAGTGTTTCTGTTAAATTCTCGTAATTTCTTTTAATGTTCTCTAAAATCTAATGCACCAAAGCTAATATATTAGACCAGGTTTTTATTTTGCAATTCATAAAAACATTCAAAAACCAGTAAAAATGTCTGTAAATAAATGTCTTTATTGCGATACGTCCTCACTGTGACATGTCCTCATTGCGACACTCTGGTGATATAAACATTTACATTTACATTTAAGGTATTTCTTCTCCAGAGCGACTTACAAAAGTGCTTTGCTATTTACCCAAGAAAAACCTCAGCTAGGTTAAATAGGCTAAAATTTCAAAGATACGTCTAAGGTTGTGGTGGCAAATGAAAAAAAAAGGTGAAAATGTCTTTAAATATAAAGTATTTAAGTAAAACATCAGTGGGAATGTCTTTATTGTGACACGTCCTCACTGCGACGCTCCGTTTCTCTGATTTATGTTCATCATTTTTGTAGTTCAGAGGTGTTTCATCTCAGTTCCCTACATTTGTAACTTTTTAAGATCTGTCGCCCTCAGAACATGTTGCATATGAATATTTAAATGAGCTAAATCCTTTAGAATCGAATGATTTCCCTGCTCATAAACAAACAAACAAACAGGTCTTACTCAAGTAAACAATCCCTGTATATTACTGTTGCTGTTTGTGCTGCAAACCTCTGAGGCATAAGTGAAGTTGTGAAGTGCAGAGCTCTTACCTATTGGCAGTCGTTGATGCTAATGACAGACGCGTCCTCGCCAGCACTTTAAATAACTGCACTGGCTCCCATACAAGAGACAGTAAGAGTGACTAGGGTTCAGAGAAAAAACGCTCCCCTGACAGTTCCCCTTTCACTCACCAGATAAAGCGAATATAGTGAATGACTTTTTATATATATATAGTGAACTCAGTTTTCCATGTCATTTGTGTTGACCAAGGCAGTGTCATATAAGTGCCAGCCCAAGATTTCATCTCTAGGCTTTGTTAGAAATGCCTTTCAGATTCCGATGGCAGAGTATGCTAATTTCACGTAACTTGACTTTGTAAGGGCCTGCTAGAAATCGTGTATGCTACAGCATGCCCTAATAAGGCCAACAATGCTGTCAGTGGTTAGCAGCCTGGTGTAGAGGTGTTAGAGAACCGGATTTGACTGAAAATATAATTAGAACAGCAGTGTCTCTAGAAGTGCCGATGACTTTTTGAGGTCTGTGAGCAGATAATTCACATACAATACATATGTCCAAAACTAAACGGCCACTGCAAATGCCAAGCCTCAGCAATCAACCGGAACAAGACTTGCTGGGTGTTATTCTTAAACCTCCACATTGACGCCTTATTGCTAAAGATCTGGCTGTTTATTACTGCATTGATTACACAACAAGCAATTGTTTTGCCTATACTTCTCCTTACAGATGAGCACAGTGGAACGCAAATATTTGGTCACCCTGGTCAAAATAGCTGTTTTTGTGAAGAGCTGCGTGACTTAAAATTGACTCGATTTTCTAAAGTAACACCCCCTCTGGGAGTATCGCACCTGTAGCACTTTCTGTAGAAACGAATAGTATATCAGTTCTTGTTTGGGGGGATTTTTACCCATTCTTTCTGAAGAAGGCTTCAGGTTTTGTGAGATGCTTGGGTCGTCTTGCTGCATTTACGGCATTTAGCAGACGCTCTTCTCCAGAGCAACTTACAAAAGTGTTTTGCTATTTACCCAAGAAAACCTCAGCTAGTCTGAATAGACTAATAATTCAAAGATCCTCTAAGTTTAGACTCTATTAAACACAAGTCAGTAAGGAGACCATAATACTCTTCTCTTCGCCTGAGTACTCTCAGAAGAGGAGGGTCTTCAGTCTGGGTTTGAGGACAGTGAGCGTTGGACTCTGCTGTTCGGACACCCAGGGAAAGTTTGTTCCACCACTTCGGTGCAGGACAGAAAACAGTCTGGACACTCGTCTTCCGTGGATCTTAAAGGATGGAGGGTCGAGCCGAGCCGTACTTGAAGCTGGAAGGGCTCTTGGTGTAGATCGGCTTTTGACCATCACCATCAAGTACGGAGGGGCTGGCTGGTCCAGTCTTGGCTTTGTAGACCAGCGTCAGGGGTTTGAATCTGATGACCTGGGCAGCAGCTACAGGAAGCCAGTGAAGAGAGAATGCAGCAGAGGAGGAGCTGAACATGGTTGGACTTGGAAATGTTGAAGATAACCAGATCTTGAGGTAGTCCACTGTGGATTTTGAGGGGTGGGTTTAGGATAATTAACTATTTTTTCTCCAAACACATCTTTCCTAATTTCCTTATTGTGACCTAATTTCATAAAAAATGCATCGGCCTTGTTTCAAGTCTTCTTTGAAAATGTCTGCTTCTGAATTTTTTGGGGATTCAAGAAAGTTTTTTCCATGAAGGTCACAGTTAAAGACTGCACCACCGTCCTAAAGATCTTCAGCAATCAAACAGGGGGTCTGATATGCCTTTCTAGGAATTCTACCTAAGCTCTTCATAGATCTCCACTGACTTCAACTTGACCTCCAAAAGACAGCACAGCATTGTCAGGTTGTCAGTTCCTTGAAAGATATTACCTGAAAATGCTGTGCTGTTTTCTTATAGCTGTATTTTGCCTTCTGGCAGCATCCAGCATTATTTTAATGCTCAGAGTGCTAGACAGCTGCCTAGAGGAGTCCGTGACTGCAGGTTGTTGGGACAAGTGTTGATAGCGTCACTTGCCTTTTTCTAATGAGGATCGTCAACAAATTACATCTGAGATTTTGGTGAAGGTTATCTGAGAGACCAAATCTCCTGTGGTGTTGTAGTGAGAGTGTGTTTTCCATCTTCTCCGGATAAACAAAACTGAAGCCCTCACCAAGATGCAGTTGTGGTCCCTCAGTCGGCGGCGGTGGTTGCACATACGAAACCTTATGTGGCTGCTTCAGCTAGGCCAGTTTTAGCTCAAATTTTCATCTCTTAACACTGGGTTGTACCTGAGAGATAAGTGGTGATTATGGGCCAAATACAGACGAGTTAAGGCGTTTATGGGTCAGTTACGGCAATGGTATGTGGATTCTGAGCCCAACTGTTTTGGCTTTGGCCAGCTTTGTGTTCTGGCACCAAGATCTGAAAAAAACAAACATTGCTGTCAATTCATGGTGGTACACAAGATGGGTGAAAGTATACAGTTGCAATAAAAAGCAAATAAATTGCCTGGATTTCTGCATTAATAATATGAAATATGGTCAAATATGGTCTGAACAATTAGACAAACACAATCTAACTAAACTAAAAGCACACATCTCTACTGTTCATGTCCTTACTTGAGCACACTAAGTAAACATCCACACAGTGCAGGCTAGAAAAAGTAAGTGAGCCCTGTGGAATTCCCTGGATTTCTACATTGATATCTGATAAAATATGGTCAGATTACTATTTAGGTCACAATTAGACAAAAAAACCCATTGCTGTCAATTCATGGTACAATAAAGTTGCAATAAAAAATCTGATAAAAACTGATCAAATATGGTCTGATCATATTTTTATCATCTAGGTTAGTCTAGTTAGACACACAGAGTCTATCTAAACTAACAGCACACACAACTGTACTGTTCATGTCTTTTGTAGAGCACACCAAGGAAACATCCTCATGGTGCAGGCTAGAAAAAGTAAGTGATTCTCTGTGTTAATGATTTCTCCAAGAGATCTGCCAAAACCTTCAGCTTGCACCCTTTGAGGTAGTCCAATGTGGATTTTTGGAGGTGGGTTTAGGATAATTCTCTTATTTTTATTGAATTCTGGAACCTTTTCTTTCTCTGAACATATTTACATTTACGGCATTTAGCTGGCACTCTTTTCCGGAGCGACTTACAAGGTTACTCATATTACTGAGGTGGGCCAATGTAGTGTTAGGAGTCTTGCCCAAGGACTCTTATGGGTGCAGCGCAGCATAGCCACCCAGACTGGAAATCGAACCCCAGTCTCCCACATGGTGCTTCCTAAATGCATCAGCTTTGTTTAGACGTCTGAATTTTCTTTAAAAAAATTCTAACCAATCTGCTCTTAAAGTAAATTTTCAAAATTCAAAATTCGTCATACTTTTTTTTTTCAATTCAATTCAATTTAGATAAAATGTATTTATATAGTGTTTTTCACAACAAATGTTGTCACAAAGCAGCAGATCCGGGTCTGAGCCTTCTTTGAGCAAGCCAGGGGCATCAGTGGCAAGAAAAAAACTAATTTACATTGAAGGCATTTAGCAGACGCTCTTCCCCAGAGAGACTTACAGAAGTGCTTCACTGTTCACTCAGAAAATCCCCTTATCTAGTTTATAAAGACTAGAATCCAGAAGATCCTCTAATCTTAGACTCTACTGAATACAGAAGTCAGTCTGAAGACACAATCCTCCACACACTCTACACTCTGCACACTGAGTCCTATCAGAAGAGGAGGGTCTTCAGTCTGGGTTTGAAGACAGCGAGCGTTGGACTTCTGCTGTTCGGACACCCAGGAGAAGTTTATTCCACCACTTCTGCTCTGGAACAGAAAAAAGTCTGGATGCTTGTCTTTCATGGATCTTAAAGGATGGCGGGTCGAGCCGAGCCGTACTTGAAGCTCGAAGGCAAGGCCATCAAGTACGGAGGGGCTGGCTGGTCCAGTCCTGGCTTTGTAGGCCAGCATCAGGGTTTTTGAATCTGATGTGGGTGGGCAGCAGCTACAAGAAACCAATGAAATCTCTCTCAGATTGAGATTAAGAAACCTTGAGAGGAACCTATCCCTAACCCATCCGCCCAATAAAATGTCCTGCAAATCTGTTCCAGGTTGGTCAAATCAGTTGCTGGACATTCTCCCAAAAGTGGACTCGGCCACTGTAGAACATTCATGGTTTGGTTGTTTGCCGTGCTCATGCTTGGGATCACTGACCTTCTCCCAGCCTTTAGCTGACCGAGGCAGGTTGTCTTGCAGTATCTTCCCGTATTTTGCACCGTCCATTTGTTCTTTAATTCTGAGGAAAGACAGAATTATAGGTCTTATAAATATATAAATAGACTGTTGTTCCAAAAGTTTGTGGACACCCCTTCTAACGAATGCATTCAGCTACTTTAAGTTGCACCCATTGCTGTGGAGAAGCATTGCCAATAGAATAGGACTCTCTGGAGCAGATAAGCGCATCAGCCTATTGGCACCATGCTGCCGAATGCCAGGCGTGGGTTTAAGGTAGGGCTGAAAGATTCATCGCAATTTTCCAATCGCAGGAGCTGTAATTTGAATTAGCTGCTAGCCTGCATTCTTTACAAGAAGAAAAAAATACCCAGTACAAATGAATGCGTGAACTTCCTGCTGATGACCAATCAGAAGAGCGTGGCGAAGAAGCACAACTAGCAAGCGAGGGAGGCACGAGGGCCAGTGGACAGGCTGCTACCAAAGATAAACAGCACATCATGTGTGTGGGAGTATTCTGGTTTCAACTAAAGTAACGAGCATCAAAAACAGGTACTGTGAAAAACACAGCGAGCATTGGTGCTAACCACATGGGGCAACACCACAAACCTTTATCAACATTGGCAGAAGCATCACAGATAAACGATAAGGGCATGCTGCAATTTCCTAATGTGATGGCCAGGCAGACCTCCGTGACACAGGCATTTGAAAGCATCATGCCAGATGAGAAAAGCTCATAAGAGCCCATTATTGTTGATGTTACTAGCTATTTGTCTTGTTATTCATTGCAGGCTTTTACTGGTTCGAATAAGTAATAAATACAACTTAAGAATCTAAATCTAAAGCTTCAACTGGGAACCCTGAGGATCTAGGGAAAATACATTTGATAAATATATAAGTCATAAAAAAACAATCACAATGTAAATCGCAATGGCAATACTGTGCAGAAAAAAGTCAGTCAGGCCAGTTATTGAATTAAACATTCACTGAATTCTGTTTTTATGAATCAGGACATAATGGAAAACATCTAGGTCTTAAAATTAGGGACATACAACCTCAGATGAAAAACAACACACAATAGATTCCACAGTGCCATTGTTTATTTAACCAAAAATGAAGCCAATATGGAAGGCTATGTGTCAAAAATTAAGTATACCCTTACTGCTTCCATAGGGATTAAGAGGGTAAGTAGCAGCAAGGTGTCGCTAATCAAACGTCCTTGATTAGTTGATCATCAGCAAGTGTGACCACCTCTTTAAAAGCAGACGTTTGGGCAGTTTGCAGGTCTGGAGCATTCAGGTGTATGTTAACACAATGCCAAGAAGGCATTAGCAATGATCTTAGAGGAGCAAATCTCGCTGCCAATCAATCTGGGAAGGGTTATAAGGCCATCTCCAAAAAAACATCAAACAAAGTCCATCATTCTACAGTGAAAAAAGATTTTTCACAAGTGGAAAACAAGATAGAAGCAAGGAATTTAAGTCAATCACAATGTAAATCGCAATGGCAATACTGTGCAGAAAAAAATCGGTCAGGCCTAGCTCAAGGGGTATACAGCGCCCCTGCATTGAGCCGTGGAGCAGTGGAATGATGGATGGTGGTGCTCCATCCAATATTTCTGGGATGAATTGGGGAGTTGGGGATAATGACAACATCCAGACATTCCTCTTGTTGCTTAATGCAATCAAATCCTCACAGCAATGTTTAGTACTACAAAATTTAGTAGAAAGCCTTATTCCCTGGGCAGTAGTCCAAACACTTTTGGGATAATGAAGTGGGGTGGTGATCATCATTCAGCATCAATGCTCCTCTAAAATTCCAGAGACAGTTACTCCAACAAAAGCATGAAAAACACTTTTTAAATGCCCTCGATTTTAGAAGAAACAGTGAATGAGTAGGTGTCCCAATACTTTTGTCAATACAGTGCGGCCATTTAGCGTGTCAATTGTGGTTGAGATGAATCTGTTGCCTTTAAATGTTGCCTATTATTATCGGTTATCATTAGCGGTCACAGCAGCAGAAAAAGGAACTGTGTGCTAAGTTGCCCTCGAACTACGGTAGGTCTCAGAGCTCGCTGCTGACAGCCACATAAACCTGGCCTCAGATCTGAGCCTGTCACCCTGGTGCAGTCTTGCTTGGTCTTGGCTGGTTTTCTCAATGCGGCACTTTCACGAGGTGAGAACGGAAAGGGCTGTCGTGGCGTTGTGAATAATTTAGTGAAAGCTGTGGCAGCGTAGAGCTCTGGGACAGCAGAGCAGCTGCAGCCTGTTGATGAGTCCTAGTGTGCAAAATGATGAAGGGGGTCCAGACATGCACTGAAAATGCTGGTAGGAAGTGTGTAAACCACCAGTCAGGGTTTCACCATTCGATGAAACATGAAGGCGGATGATGAAGGTGAGGAGGAGGCCTAGGGCAAATCCAATCGCCCTCAAAGGTAGTCTGAGGATTGAGGATTGAGATGATGTTGATGTCACAAATTCATCAGATGATGGAAGTGGTGCAGAAACACAGCAGGAGCTTCTCCAGACGACTTTTCTCCTGCTGTCTGGAGAAGCTTCATGGCTAAAGCGTCCACATAGCGGCTTTAGTGATATAGGCAGTGCTGCTGTGGGCCATGGAAATGACCTAGAAGATGTTGGCCGGCTATTGCAGCATTATGGAGACGGTATGTGTGATATAGGCAATGCTGCTGTGGGCCATGGAAATGACCTAGAAGATGACACTGGCTGTTGCAGCATTGTGGGGACGGTGTGTGTGTGTGTAGGCAATGGATTGAGATGATGTTGATGTCGCAGATTCATCAAATGATGGAAGTGGCGCAGAAACATGGCAGGAACATCTCCAGACGGCAGGAGAAAAGCTGTCTGGAGAAGCTTCATGGCTAAAGCGTCCACATAGCAGCTTTAGTGATATATGGCAATGCTGCTGTGGACCATGGAAATGACCTAGGAGATTATACTGGCTATTGCAGCACTGTGGGGACGGTATGTGTGATATAGGTAATGCTGGGGACACTGCTTAAGTTCGTACCGATGGGTAAGGCCACTCAAAGGTAATGCTTCACACGGACAGCTGTCAAGAGGAAGGTGATGTGTAGAGGTGTAGGTGCGTAATTCTGGTTACTTCTGGTGTGAGAAGTGTCATTTAGAGGTCGAGGTGACCTCTTTAGGGGAACTGCTTATGGCAGGCATGCTGATTTTGTAGAATCAAAATAGCCGTAAACTAAGTAAAGTGGTCTTACCTATTGCCGTTTTGGTTGGCACTGTCATCCCTGTGGCAGATGGGGTTTGATTCCCCAACCAGGCAAGCATACCACTCTACACCATGTAGGCCACTCTGTATAATAAGTCCATATGGCTTAGAAGTGACCTCACTAGTGGTGTTTAATCGTTTAACCGTCACAATATATATTTTATTGGTAAAATTGTGTTTCTGGATCCTTATTTTGCCATTTATTTCTTAACCAGATGACCCATTAGGAAGCTAATAAGCGTGTCAACTAGCTGGTTGACTTGCCCAGTTAGGGTAATTCTAGGCATTAACTAACAAGCATTAGCAGAGCAGTCACTATATTCCAGTTCTATTATATTACAATCAAGTTATTGAGTTAAACATGGACAAATTCAGCCATTCACTGAATTCTGTTTTTATGTATCAGGACATAATGGAAAACATCTAGGTCTTAAAATTAGGGACATACAACCTGAGATGAACAACAACACACAACAGATTCCGCAGTGCCATTGTTTATTTAACCAAAAATGAAGCCAATATGGAAGGCTATGTGTTAAAAATTAAGTATACCCTTACTGCTTCCATAATCAAACGTCCTTGATAAATTGATCATCAGCAAGTGTGACCACCTCTTTAAAAGCAGACGTTTTGGCACTTTGCTGGTCTGGAGCATTTAGGTGAATGTTAACACAATGCCAAGAAGGCATTAGCAATGATCTTAGAGGAGCAAATCTTGCTGCCAATCAATCTGGGAAGGGATTTCCCAAGATTTTTCACAAGTGGAAAACAAGATGTCCCAGGAGTGGACGTCTCAGTAAATTCACCCCCAGGTCGGAGCATGCCATGCTCAGAGAAATTGCAAAACTAAAAAAACAACAGCTACAGCTCTGACTCGACAGGCCTCAGTTAGCATGTTAAATGTCTGAAGTTCATGACAGTGCAATTAGAAAAAGGCTGAACAAGTATGGCTTGTTTGGAAGGACCACAAAGAGAAGGCCTCTTCTTTCTAAAAAGAATATAGATGCTCGGCTCACGTTTGCGGAGTTGCATCAGGTTCAACCACAAGTCTTCTGGAACAATGTCCTTTGTACAGAAGATGTTTGGTCATAATCACAATGCCAACAACCCAGCATATCAGCACAAACACCTAATTCTAACTGTCAGTCACAGTGGTGGAGGGGTGATGATTTGTCAAATGTGAGGCCATCTATCCAAAAGCTTGTGCCACATTTGGGTCATGTAACATGACAATGATCCCAAGCACACCAGCAAATCAACTGCAGAATGGCTGAATAAATAATAAAATATAATAATAAATATAAATAATAATAAAAGAACCAAGGTGTTGCACTGGACCAATAAAAGTCCAGACTGCAACCCAACTGAACTGCTGGGGCTGGACCTTAAGAGAGTGCTGCATAAACAAATGTAAGAGTAGGCCACAATTCTTCCAGAATGATGTTAAAGCTTAAAAAGGTCAGAAAACCATTACTTCACGTTGTTGCTGCTAAAGGTGGTTCTACACGCTGTTGATTCATAGGCTGTACTTCATTTTTTCATGTTTTTTGCATTTTGGCCTTGTTTTTGTTAAATAAATAATGTGGTGGAGTCTGTTGTGTGGTGTTGTTCATCTGAGGATGTATTTACCTAATTTACCAAATACCAACCTAATAGGACCTTATACGTAAAACTACAGGGTTTTCAATGAGGGTGTCCTTTCTTTTTTACATGACTGTATGTCTATCCCTTCAACTACAGTGTCATATGCATGTTAGTGTACAATATAATGTTTATAGCTACCTACCTGTCTAGATAGCTGTAGCTGTAGCTATTCAATGTACATTGTTCTTTAATGAGACTCAGGTATGGTGAGCTATAAGGTGCACGTATTTGTCATTGTACAGTGTGCACTGTACAGCGAAATGGGTCCTCCGCACTTAACCCATCTGTGGTAGTGAACACACACTCACACACTAGTGAGCTAGGGGCAGTGAGTACACACACACACACCCAGAGCGGTGGGCAGCCAACTCCAGCGCCCGGGGAGCAGAGAGGGTAAAGGGCCTTGCTCAAGGGCCCAACAGTGGCAGCTTGCCAAGCCCGGGAATCGAACCCACAACCCTGTTATCGATATCCTGGCGCTCTAACCGCTGAACCACCACTGCCTGCAGCTATGATGGCTATGGCAGAAGTAAGAAGCCCTACTGGCTCGTATCTTATTATGTAGAGAGTAGATCTGCCCATCAGAAGGTAATGCAGGATTCAGGATAATATTGGGACAGTGGCATACACACAAACAGGGGAGCTGCCAGGGATTTTGGGCCCTTATTAAAATAAATTACAGGGTGTGGGCCCCACGACTCTGACAGTTCTGCCAAAATGCTCAATTAATAAATAATTTAAGGACCATGTCAGTCACCAGCCGGTAGAATCAGATTATAGGAATGTCCTGGATGTCTTTTAGTTCTTCATTGTTTTTTTGTGTCACTGCTACACTGCTATTAACAATATTGCATAAATATGCCTGAGCTGTGCAGGTGTGGCCAACAAGGCATTCAAGGCTCCCATTCTTCCTTTTCAATCTTTACACCAATGGCTGCATCTCCAAGGACCCATCTGTGAAGATCATGAAGTTAGCAGACAACACCACCATGGTGACAGGTCTACCTACAGAGAGGAAGTTGAGCAGCTGGTGTTCTGTTGCTGCAGCAACTATCTGCTGCTAACAAAACCAACAAAAAAATGACAAAAGTATTGGGACACATACTCATTCACTGCTTCTGCTGAAATCAAAGATATTAAAAATAGTTGGAGTTCAGCTACAAGTGCGTCAGTGAGATCAGGATGTTGGATGATGATGATCACCACCCCACTTCATCATCCCCCATCTCCTCAACCCAAACTCAGAGTATTGTATGGAGCAGCAACCATCACTCCAGAGGACACAGCAGTTCTTCCACTGCACCACAGCTCAATGCTGGGGGGCTTTACACCCCTCTAGCCCACCCCTGGTATTAGGCTATTAACACTGCTATTAACACTATTAAATGAAGCCTGTCCTTCGCCATACTGACCATAGTCTTAGTCTTCACCTCATCCAGACATGCAGGCAGATACTGCAAGCGAACAAGTCTGCTGTCACAACAGTGAAGGCCTTGAGAACCTACGAGGCTGCAGAAGATTGGACTTTCTGAGTTTCTGAAGAGGATAAATAAATACGCCAATAGCTTCTGCAAGGACATTTGCACGGGTGAAATACTGCAAAGCCATGGTTTTGTAGGGATTTGTGGGAAAAAGGAGACAGCATTTAGGAGGGAGGACACATTTCTCCACAAATAGGCCAAACACTGGCTGGGGAAAAGGGAATAAAGCCAAGAGAAAATACTCAGACAAGCTAACAACCCAGCTTCAGTTTAAAAAGGCCTCCAGGAGATTACCAACTACAGTATCAGGGAAAACTCTCTTCAGAGCGCCTGCCAGCTCACCAACAACCTGAACATGTTCTACTGCAGGTCTAAAAGTGCAAAATCTGACAAAATCTTAAGACCCCCTCCCCCCACTCTGTTTTTCTCACCTCTACCCCCTGCTCAACTTGCCACCAATGAACAGGATGTTACATGGCTCTTCAGGAAACTCTGAAGCTCTGTGGCCTAGGTTTGGTCACACCATCCACACTAGAGCATTGCTGTGATCAACTACAACCAATTTTCACAGACATTTTCAACAAAACACCACCATGGTGACAAGTCTACCTACAGAGATGAAGTTGAGCAGCTGGTGTTCTGGTGCAGCAACAACCATCTGCTGCTAAACCAACAAAAAAATGACAAAAGTATTGGGACACATACTCATTCACTGCTTCTGCTGAAATCAAAGGGTATTTGTGAAGTAATTATATGAAGTAAATGTCTCTACTGTCTGGGGCAAAGGGCATTCTAGATTTTGGAGGAGCACTGCTGTGAGGATTTGATTGCATTCAGCAACAAGGGCATCAGTGACATCAGGATGTTGGATGATGATCATCACCACCCCACCTCAACATCCCCATCTCCCCAACTCAACTCAGAGTATTGTATGGAGCAGCAACCATCACTCCAGAGATCCATTCCACCAGCGGATCATGGACTTCTTGACCAACAGGAGCCAGCAGGTGTGGCTAGCAAGGCATGTGTCAGACACCTGAACCCCCAGTACTCAGTAATCCTGAGTCCCACAGGGCTGTGTGCTCCCACCCTTTCTTTTCAGTCTCTACACCAGTGGCTGCATCTCCAAGGACCCATCTGTGAAGATCTTGAAGTTTGCAGACAACACCACCGCACAGACTGGTCTACCTACAGAGAGGAAGCTGAGCAGCTGGTGTTCTAGTGTGGTAGCAACCATCTGCTGCTGAACCCACAAAAAACTGACAGAAGTATTGAGACACTTCTGAAATCAAAGGCTCTGGGGAGGAAGGCTTTTTCCTAGATTCTGCTGTGAGAATTTGATTGCATTGCACAGCCACGAGAGCATAAGCAGCAAGGTCGGGATGTTGGGTGATGGATGATCACCACCCAACTCATCATCCCCAACTCATCCGAAAAGTACTGGATGGAGCACCAACCATCCATCAATCCAGAGAACTCAGCACTTCCACTGCTCCACAGCTCAATGCTGCTGCTGGGGGGCTTTATACCCCTCTACTAGCCCACGCCTGGCATTAGACCTGTCATAGTGCCCATTGGTTCATGATGCTTATCTGCTTCAGAGAGTCCTACTCTCTTCCCAGTACTCCTTCACTACAGGGCCTAGACAAGCTGTGTATGTGCATGTCAGCAATGGCTGCAACTAAATGTGTCTGAATGCATTCAGAAGAAGGGGTGTCCACAAACATTTGGATATATAGTGTAGATTATTCGGTTGAATTTGTCATTAGTCTGTATACTTGTCTAGTCTGTTTATTATGTTACATGTCAGACATGCGTGCACTCACCAAGACAAATTGCTGGTATGTGTACAAGACTGTATTTGGAAGTAATCAAGGAAGACTTACTCACTTTTGTCAGTAAATACCATTAACAGTAAATGTTAAGGCTACTACATGCCCCAATAAGGCCATACTTGTCTGTGGCCGGCTGATGAAGACAATCGGCCTCATTCTCAGATACCTTTCAAAGAATTTATTGAAATTAGTGGCTGAGAAAAGTCCTAACACAAAGTCTAGGTCAGATTCATGATGTTGCCCTTATAGTGATGGATCCCACTGTCCTCCTGAACTGAACAAATCCCACATAAGACAACACTGGAAGGTCAGAATCTTTGTGAAAACTGCGGAAGTAAAGGGTATCACTTTACTTGGATGCTCCATTAGATGCTCACCTGACATTCAACTAACATTCAACTGAGTATGTATTAAATGCAACTGAACCCTAAGTTAAATGTAAATAGCTATTTATTATATATAACCCTGCCCCTAGACCTAACCTTAACCCTAACCTTGACCTCAACCCAAAACCCAATCCTAACTTCAACACTGTTCCAAATCCTAACCTTAACCTCAACCTAAAACCCAATTCTAACTAACCTTGGTCCTAATCCAATTCCTCAACCTCAATCTAAAACCCAATTGTAAGTCTAACCCTGGTCCTAATCCTAACCGTAACCTCAATCCAAAACATAATCCTAACCTTAACCTTAACCTTAACCTCAACCTCAATCTCAACCCAAAACACAATGCTAACCATAACCCTGGTTCAAATCCTAACCTCAGCCACAATCCAAAACCCAATCCTAACTCTAACCCTGGTCCTAATTCTAACCTATGCATAAATGCACAATACATTTTTTAAAAAACTGCAATCCAAATGCTCTTTCATACCGAGTATCATGATTTTTACTCAAAATTTGTTGCACTCTATTGAATTAAATGAGACTGATTACACTCTTTAAGCACTGTCGATATCTACGATACACTCATAAACGCATATTGTATACCACGATTAAAAAAAGTATCACGATACAATAAAATATTGTCATATTGCCCAGCTCTAAATACTACATATACTACATATACAGTAATACATAGTGCTTGGACCCCAACGGTTGCCCCTTGCAATGTCATTGTATTTGTAAATGTTGGTGTATATTGTGTTGTGCTTGCCCAGTCAGGCAATCAATCAATGTGTTAGACAAATCACTCCAAAATGACCACTGGTCTTAGCCTGCCCAACCTGCCTAATCTGCATATGTCCAGATGTAGAGCTTCACTGGAAGACAGGAAGATCTTCACTGATCTTGATAGCTAGTGATGAGGAAATAGCACCATCTGGATATCAGAAGTATGGAGACAGATTGGTGTGAGTGTTCTTGAAAACGAGGATGTGAGTTGATCATTTTTGTCAGAATTAATGTAAACTTTTGGTATGCCCCTCCCCCTGCCCCATAGTTTCAAACCAAACCATCAGCCATGATTAAGGTACACATTCCAAATCTTAATTTGGGGCCATTTTCATACGTCTCAGTTCCACCTTGTTGAAATTCCAACCCTTTTTTACAAGGGCGTAGGTCAAAGGGGTCCACGGGGTGCCTAGAGCCTTTACCTATAGATATAAGTATGGCCTATTGAAAGCTTTTATTTCAACACACACTGATAAGTCACAGTACATCATCAGTACACATACGCTACATTGCCAAAAGATTTCACTCGCCTGCCTTCGCACTCATATGAACCTGAGTGAGATCCCATTCTTAACCCATGTTTAATAAAAACCCATGGGTTTAATATGATGTCCTGCCACCCTTTGCAGCTGTAACAGCTTTAACTCTTCTCGGATGGCTTTCCACAAGGTTTAGGAGTTTAGTGTTTATGGTCATTTCTGACCATTTTTCTAGAAGTGCATTTGTGAGGTCAGACACTGATGTTGAACGAGAAGGCCTGGCTTGCAGTCTCTGCTCTAATTCATCCCAACAGGTTGAGGTCAGGACTCTGTGGAGGCCAGTCAAGTTCTTCTACACCAAACCCGCTCATCCATGTCTTTATGGACCTTGCTTTGTGCACTGGAGCACAGCACAGTTACGTTGGAACAGGAAGGGGCCGTCCCCAAACTGTTCCCGCAAAGATGGGAGCATGAAATTGACCTTTTGGTCTGCTCCTTTCACTGGAACATAAGGGGCCTGGAAAACAACCCCACACCATAATCCCCCCTCAACCAAACTTTACATTTGGTACAATGCAGTCAGACAAGTACCACCGTTCTCCTGGGAAACGCCAAACCCAGATCATCTATCAGACTGCCAGACAGTGAAGTGTGATTGGTCACTCTAGAGAACATGTCTTCGCTACTCTAGAGTCCAGCGGCGGTGTGCTTTACACCACTGCATACAAGCTCTTTGCTTTGTGCTTGGTGACGTAAGGCTTGGATGCAGCCGCTCGGCCATGGGAAGCTATTACGTGAAGCTCTCTACGCTCTCTGTTCTGAAGTGGGTGTAATAGTAAGTGGGTGGGAGAATGCGTTTAGCTATTAAATAAATAAATAAGTAAGTAAATAAATAAATAAAAACTAGTAAATATTAGATATCGGTGACCTTCAGGATATGGAGTAACTGTCTATTTCCACTGTACTTATTTATGCATTAGATGACACATGTCTTCTCGATCTTGATCTTGAGATAAGACTTCTGGCTAATGGAAAAAAAGCTTCCATTTAAACACACACCCACACACACATACACACACACACACACACACTCACTCACACCACTTACTGTAAATGTTGGCCCGCTGAGTTAATAAATGCTTTCTGTCCACTAAGGAGAAGTCCACAGTCTTTAGTCTACACTAAACAAAAGAGTCTAAATGGTACAGTCCATGTGCCATTAACACAAACCTTCTCTCACTCATACATACAGTGTTCAGTTGAGGATGGCCTGAGCTCAACACGGAAGGATTGAGCAAAAATGTGTGGACATACAGGAAGTGCTGCTGATTACTAAGAAAAGCCTTTAGAGCAGCGGCGTTGCTCCGTGGCTGTGAAGATGACTCAAGCTCTCTGAGCATGTGAGCTTTTTATATATAGCTGTCATATATATATATATATATATATACATATATATATGTGTGTGTGTGTGTGTGTGTGTAAATATACATATGTATAATAATATACAGCCCTGGAAAAAATGAAGATACCACTGCATCTCTATGTCTATGGCAGCCGTTTATTCCAGCCATTTCATCAAACAGAGCTGAGTTTGCTGAATCTGCAGACTATGAATGGCATAAAGTCCCAACAGCAACGTGAAAGACTAGTGGAGAGCCGGCCGAGACATGAGACCTGTGATTGGTCAGTCGAGGTTATTATTATTTCACCATAGTGATTTCTGAATGCTCTCGGAGTTCAGATATTATCACTGTGTTTAACTCTGAATAATAACTTCTTTTATTATTATTATTTATTATCATAATTTCTCTGCATTATTTGAGCAGCTGTTATTGAGCAGTTGTCATTTCTGAAAATAAAAAAAATGCTCTAAATAGTAAATATTTATATTTGGAATTTAGGGGAAATGTTGTCCATGGTTTATAAAATACAACGCAAATATTAATTTCTCTTAAACACACTGCCTATAAATAGTAAAACCATGTAGGGAGGTTTCTTAATTTTTTTCCCAGAGCTGTATATAAAATGTATCTGTTATGAGATAAAAACTAAAAAAGGTTATAATTTTTTCTCGGTTTGTTTGTTTTGTAAGTTTTTAATCTAGAAAAACTGTTGATAAAGTGTCTTATTCTTGCTTGTTTCACAACATAAAGAGCATTTACTCCTTTTTACATACCAACATACCAACATCCTGCACTGCATCGCTTTGTTTTCTCATTCTCTAAAACCATGAATCCTAGGGATACATAGCCAGGGGCAGGAATCCAGCCCTCCAGAACCGGAGTTCTCTATTTAGCCCAACCCATACAATTATACATGATACATGGCCATTAATGCACTTAAATCATGAAGGACATCTGTTTTGAGCAGTTGTCATTTCTGCAAATAAATAAATGCTCTAAATAGTAAATATTTATGTTTGCAATTTAGGGGAAAAGTTGTCCATGGTTTATGAAATACAACGTAAATATTAATTTCTCTAAACACACTGCCTATAAATAGTAAAACCAGAGAAACTGAATGTAGGGTGGTCTCTTCATTTTTTGCCAGAGCTGTATATACCCAAGGGAATCCCTTTTGAAAGTTTCATATGTAGGGTGGAGCTTTTTCTTGGTAAACGCTCAAAGGGCATCCTAATAAAAGCTATATGCTTGGGCTAGGCCAATTAGCAATTTTGAAAGTTTATAGACGGTATCTTTTTTTCATGCATTTTTCATGTTTTATTATTATCAATAAAAAAGCATACCGGCCACTGCTACGCACACTAACCCTGACATCGCTGGCCTCAAGCTCAAGCTGCGGGCCTCGCTGAGGTCGGATATTGCTGAGATTTCCAGAAAGGAATTAGAGAATGCTCTTGGCGATGCTTTGTCTACTATAAAGCTCGGCCTGCAAGCGGTGAAAACACAACTGACGACCGATAAGGTTGCTACCGATGCTACCATGTCCACGCTAAAAGGTACGGTGCCAATGACAACGCTGTGGTGAAAACTACTATCAAGTGCCTTACAGCTAATGAGTACTCATTTGGAGATCTGCAGAATATATACTGCGGTATACGGTATTACCGGGTTACCACCCAGCCCTACATTGGACTTCACCTGAAATGTTTCAGTGCATTCATGTCCACGGGAGACCCACAGGGCCGAGAATTCTTAGGCTACGTTCACGCAGCAGATGAAGTGGCCCAAATCTGATTTTTTCACCAAATCCGATGAGACTGTCTTCTTGATGTAAGCTATATCAGACATGCATCGGAACAGTCTGCGCTCCTGATCTGATGCGGATGGCCAAAAGAGTGTCAGCATCAGCATCACAGGAGCTACAAAGTGTGAGAATGTGCTCGAGCTCGCTATAAATATACATATATATATATACAGCTCTGGAAAAAAATGACTATGCATCTCTACGTCTATGGCAGCCGTTTTATTCCAGGTATTTCATCAACAGTTTGCCGACTATGAACAGCATAAAGTCCCTCTCTCAAAGTTAAGATATTAGTACTGAATAATAACTTCTTTTATTATTTATATATAAACTTTTATTATTATTATTTATTATCATCATTTCTCTTTTTATCTCTCTTCTATCTTTCTCATTATTCGAGCAGCTGTTTTTGAGCAGTTGGCATTTCTGCAAACAAACAAATAAATAAATGCTCTAAATAGTAAATATTTCTATTTGGAATTTAGGGAAAATGTTGTCTATGGTTTATGAAATACAACAAAAATATTAATTTCTCTTAAACACACTGCTTATAAATAGTAAAACCATGTAGGGAGGTTTCTTATTTTTTTTCCAGAGCTGTATATAAAATGTATCTGTTATGAGAAAAAACAAAAAAAAAGGTTATAATTTTTTCTAGGTTTGTTTGTTTTGTAAGTTCTTAATCTAGAAAAACTGTTGATAAAGTGTCTTATTCTTGCTTGTTTCACAGCATTTACTCCTTTTTACATACCAACATACCAACATCCTGCACTGCATAGCTTTGTTTTCTCATTCTCTAAAACCATGAATCTTAACGTGGGGTCCGGGAAATATAGCCAGGGGCTCCTCTGGCACCTTTCACCTTTTCATAATTCCTGTTACGAAACAGGTGAGTTGAATCAGGAGTGCTTGAGCAGGAAAGTGTATATAGCTGTGCAGGAATCCAGCCCTTCAGAACCGGAGTTCCCTATTCAGCCCAACCCATACAGTTCTACAGTTATATTATAAAGGATAAGGTGTATATATATACATACATATGAAACTAGAAGTTTACATTACAATACATAAAAAGACACATATGCATTTTTTCTCACTATGATTACTATGATTATACACTAAGATTACTATGCCTTTAAACAATTTGGGACAGCCCATATGATGATGTCATGTCTTTGGAAGCTTCTGATGGTTTATTGGCAACAGTTATTAGACACACCTGTGGATGTATTTTAAGGCACACCTGAAATACACTGCTTCTTATATATATATTTACAGTTGAAACCAGACGTTTACATAAAAATATACAGTCATGCCCGAAAGTATTCATACCCCTGGCAAAGTTTGACTTAAATTTACTTTTATTTAACCAGAAGTTATATTTTTTATATTTAGGCATCTCCCAGGAGATAACACGATGATGTACAAGAGGCATCATTGTGGGAAAAAGTATTTCTCAGCTTTTATACACATTTGAACAAAAAGTGGCATGTCCAAAATTATTCATACCCTTTGAAAACTGTCACAGTATATGGGAAAATCCAAAGTTCTATACCATTCCAAATAGTCCAAGCTGTTTTAAAGCATCCTAATTGCCCTGATTCATTGGGAACAGCTGTTTTAATCAACTCAACAGGAGAAAAACAGCAGCTCTCTGCAGTTGGTTTGTGGACAGTCATGGCTAAGACAAAGGAGCTCACTAAGGACCTGCGGCTGTGCATTGTGGCCGCTCACAAGTCAGGAAAGGGCTATAAAGCCATATCAAAATGTTTTCAAGTTCCAGTGGCTACAGTGCAAAGTATTATTAAAAAATACAAGAAGTTCCGCACTGTGGAAAATCTCAGAAGATGTGGTCGGAAGCCAAAAGTGACACCTGTGCTGGCCAGGAGAATAGTGAGAGAGGTGAAGAAAAATCCAAGGATCACCACCAAGGCCATCCTGGTGAATCTGGACTCTGCTGGTGGCGACATCTCAAGGCAGACAGTTCAACGGACACTGCACACTGCTGGGTTCCACGGACGCAGGCCAAGGAGGACACCACTTCTCCAGAAAAGGCACACAAAAGCCCGCTTGACCTTTGCAAATGCTCATCTGGACAAAGAAGAAGACTTCTGGTGTTCTGTTTTATGGTCAGATGAAACAAAAATTGAATTGTTTGGCCACAATGATGTGTGCACCATTTGGCGTAAAAAAGGAGAAGCCTTCAACCCTAAGAACACCATCCCCACTGTCAAACATGGTGGTGGGAACCTAATGTTTTGGGGGTGTTTTTCAGCCAATGGACCAGGGAACTTGATCGCAGTAAATGGCACCATGAAAAAAGAGCAATACATCAAGATTCTCAACAACAACATCAGGCAGTCTGCAGAGAAACTTGGCCTTGGGAACCGGTGGACATTTCAGCACGACAACGACCCAAAACACACAGCCAAAGTGGTGAAGAAATGGTTAGCAGACAAAAACATTAATGTTTTGCAGTGGCCCAGCCAGAGTCCTGACTTGAATCCAATTGAGAATCTGTGGAGGGAGCTAAAGATCAGGGTGATGGCAAGGAGACCCTCGAACCTCAAAGAGTTGGAGCTCATCACTAAAGATGAATGGGCAAAAATACCAGTGGAGACAATGCAAAAAGCTGGTCAGCAATTACAGGAAGCGTTTGATTGCTGTAATAGCCAATAAAGGCTTTTCTATTAATTATTGAGAAGGGTATGAATAATTTTGGACATGCCACTTTTTGTTCAAATGTGTATAAAAGCTGAGAAATATTTTTTCCCACAATGATGCCTCTTGTACATCATCGTGTTATCTCCTGGGAGATGCCTGTGTCATTTCCAGGCAAAAATATAATTTCTGGTTAAATAAAAGTAAATTTAAGTCAAACTTTGACAGGGGTATGAATACTTTCAGGCATGACTGTATATATATATATATTCTATATATATACATATGCATCATATATTAGAAGCATATGGATAATATATGAAACATATATATTATACATATATTTTTGAATGTGTGTATTACTGTCACTATTTAATATATATACACACATTAATGCTATGCTAAATAGTGACTGTAATATCAATTACTGTACAATATGGTGAAAACATTCCTTTTACTAAAGGGTCTTCATAAAGCCCTTCATGGCTTTGCTTATGAACATCCTCAAAGAGAAATGCACTGCTTTCAACAACAACAAACAGTCTCCTCAAAAGAAAGGAAAAAATAAAAATGACCCAGCAAACGAACAAAAACACAACGTCTTCTCAGGATTCAGAAAATAAGTGGATTCCTATGAAGGGTGGGGTCCAGCACAGTGTGTTGATGTCCCCTGCTCTAACACATCTGGTAGTTAACTCTCTAAACCCTGTATATATTTTTGCCTGAACTGATCATTGCCTGTTTGCTGACTTCGACTTTGGATTACGAGCTTTTTTTATTAAACCCTCTCTTTCAACTCAAGTCTGCAAGTGTCCGCCCCTGTGTGGCACAGAAAGTATCAAATTTTAGTATATATATGATATATATTGGTGCTGTTACGCAAAAAGTCCAAAACAGCAGATCTATGGGAGAAAGAAAAATCCTTCTGAGCTTTCAATGGAAGTCAGTGGAAGCAGATTTGTATTCCATGTCACTGTAGAGCATTTCTATTGGTCCGTTCATCATGAAATTGTGACACAGTGTAAGGAACAGTGGGATTGAATGAGTGGTGTTGAATGTGGAGAAAGCTCTTGTTCTATTAGTTGTGTTGAGATATTTAAATTGCTCTTGTTTGATTGGTTTATTGGAAACCAATTTTGCCAATAAAGCTAATTTGAAATGGGGGCCTACTGTATATATATATTTATGGCATTTAGCTGACGCTCTTATCCAGAGTGACTTACATGGTTGCTCATATTACAGAGGAGGGCCAATGCAGTGTTAGAAGTCTTGCCCAAGGACTCTTATTGGTGCAGCACACCCAGACTGGGAATCAAACGCTGGTCGTCACATGGTGTAATAGCTCACTGGCAGCTAGTGGTTTTATCTGTTGCGCAACACCAACCACTGTATGTAGAGTCAGCCCAGATCCACTGCATTTTCAATCGGCTGTGTTTTAATTGGGTGTACAGCGTGTTATGTTACCTTAGCATTGCCAATTCGCAAAGGACAATTCGCAAAGTTGGCCACCATGCAAGATTTCCCCTATATAATAACTAGAGTACCTACGTAGCTTTAACAGGTCACACATGATGCATTAGGAAATATACATGATGTAGCAATTGTCCAAGGCCATTAACATAACCAGGGCTTAGTTTTGGGCCTGGCCAATCCTAAAACCATACAGACCCTAGCGGAAGCTGTTGTTGGACCTTTGTGTGTTCTCCTCAACATTGGAGACGTTCAGCTGGGGGCAGCATGTAGCACCGGAACAGCATGACATCCTTTTAATGAGTCCTCTTGCGCAGACTTTAAATGTCTGCCGGAGCGCCGAAGATGAGAAGTAGAAGATGAAGGGGTCCAGACAGGCGTTGAAGGTGCTGGTGAGCAGTGCGTACACTCTCCAGCTGGGGCTGTACCAACCGATGTAACCCACCAAGTGGGTCGTGCTGAAGGGCACGAAGCAGACAACGAAGACAAGGAGGGTGCCGACGGCGAGCCCGATCGCTCTGGACCGCCTTTTGGGATTGATGTTGGGGAGTCGAGAGAGGATGAGGATTAAGTTGATGTAGCAGAAGCAGCAGATGATGAAAGGGATGCAGCAAAACACCAGGAACAGCTCCAGACGGAGATGCATGACGACTGGCATCTGCTCCTTGCTGAAATCCGCATAGCAGGCGTCCTTCTTGGGTTGGTCATGGCTAGTGTTGTTGGTGGGGTTATAATACTGCACAATAAAAACAGTAGCACCATGTATGACGGAAAAGACCCAGAAGATGGCGCTGGCTATCACAGCATTGCATGGACGCCTCTTGAGCTTGTACTTCACGGGGAAGGCCACGCCGAGGTAGCGCTCTACGCTGATAGCCGTCAAGAGAAGGATGCTGTTACAGATGCCAGTGAAGAAGACAAAAACTGACATGGAGCAGAGGAAGTAGCTCATGGTCCATTTCATTTCTGCTGCCTCTTTCAGGCGGAAGGGGAGGAAGAAGAGGAAGACCAGGTCTGAGATGTTGAGGTTAAGCAAGAGCACATCAATGGGTTTGGCGTTTTGCTTTACTTTTCGGACGAAGACGTAGAAGGCCAGCAGGTTGGCGGGAAGACCCATGATCAACGTGAGGCCGTACACTGCCAGGACCAGGTCCCTCATTTGTTTGGTCCACTGCATAGTGGCAATGTAGGTCAGTGACCTGTAAAAATAAAGATAGATCTTGCATGTTGTCAAATACATTGCAATACAGACAAAAGTATTGGTACACCTCTTCATACATTGTTATTTCAGAAATCAAGGGTATTTACAAAGAGCATAACTGTCTCTACTGTCCCGGGAAGAAGGCTTTCTACTAGATGTATGAGGAGCACTGCTGTGAGTATTTGATTGCATTCAGCAACACAAACAGTTCCCCAACTCATCCCAAAAGTATTGGATTGAGCACCATCCATTAATCACTCCCAATGCTGTGGGCTTTACCCTCATCCTGGCCCTAACCCTCACTTTGGTCCCTTATATATATACAATCTTAGCCTAATCAAGGTAAGATCCAGCTCCAGCCTCCACAGCTGGTTGAAGGTGGTGAGATGGTCTGTATTAGAGCTGTTAGATGATCTCTGATCTCTCAGCTGGTCCGGTGGTCTCAAAATGAGGGTGTTCAGGTCAGTTTCTGGTGGGTTGCTGTGTATCTCGCAAGCGGAAAACACAGGAGGAGCTCCACTGACTAAAAACAGCCTAGACAGACGTTCTTCAACAGTCAGACGTTTGTTGCTATCTTGGCAGTGAATTGTCAACAACCCCCCAACGCTTTACACCACTGAAATAGCAACCCACCAAAGTCAGTCTGACCGCACCTGGCTCTTAAAGGGATGGCGAGCGACACACTGATTGGTTTATTACTGCACGTTACTCCCAAAAAAAAACACAGTACATGACTTTTGAGCGGTTCGATTCAAGCAAGGTATACTTTTCTCGTTGTTACCATAGCAAAGACACACCGACACGCCCCCTAAATCAAGCTGCACGGTTGACGGCTCGCCTAAACAGATCGCTAAAATAGGGCCCCATGTCAGAATTTCTTTAATAATGTAAAGTGGCTCAGAACGTGTGGGGATTGCGGCAAAATGCGTAGGGGTAAGGAAGCATGGCTGATTACCCAGAAATGTCCCCGTGCAGATCGACCTGCTTTATATTTTTAGAACCAACATGCGTGAACCTTGGCCTGGTTTACGTTCTCATAAGAAACCACAGCTGAGGCTTCCTCCCCGGCTCTGTCTGTTCTCTGTGTTCGACAACACCTTTCCTTCTGCCCTTTTTCCATTGATTCACTTTCCACCAAGCTTTCTCCTTCAATTGGCTTTCCTTTCTGTGTGATCTGCCTTTAACTGACCGCAGTGGTCTAGAGCCTTTAGATTGCTAAAATGTTCGCGTTTAGCTCGTTTACAGGAGCATCCACAGATAGATAGACTACCAAGGTCTCAGACCTTCATTCAGTTTGTTGGAGCAATGACTACAATCCCACAATCATAGTTCAGAAAGGAAAGGTGATGCAAATTCCAAAGCTTAGTAGCTTAGCATCATTGATGCCCTCAATGGTGGAGAAGACTAGCAGTGTGTTTCCTTTAGTTCACAATAGAATTAAGAAAGGTCAGTTAACAGAAATGATGAGGTCAAGCTGAGGTCTGGAAGATCAAGATGACGGATTCTTAGAAAGGTAGGATTGTTAGAAAGACTAATCAAAGCCACAGCTTGATTGCAAACAACCTTCTGGAGGATTACGCAGACTCTGGAGTGGTGGTGCCCTGTTCTACTGTGCAGCGGCACCTGCATGATTAAGACTCACTGGAGAAAAGCCCTTATTACAAAATTTTTGAAAGCTGGTTGAAGGTGGTGAGATGGTCTGTATTAGAGCTGTTAGATGATCTCTGATCTCTCAGCTGGTCCGGTGGTCTCAAAATGAGGGGTGTTCAGGTCCGTTTCTGGCAGGTTGCTGTGTATAACAAACAGCACTGTGGATTTTTTGACTATACTGCTGCCCATATCTCTCCCTTTCGGACTCCCCCCAGCATCTCATTTGGTATAATGGGAGGGAAAGATTTAGCCATCCATAGGCCTGCTCCAAAGTTCACACATGTGGTTCTGTAGACTGGAGTGGGCAATGGTATAAAGCATGACCCCCGACCCTCACACTTTATAGGTAGTGTAAGGTGAATAGTCCGATGGCCTGGATAATGAAGCATCCACTAGAGGTTTCCTTTCCCCGGGTCATTTTTTATTTCACAAATTAACAAGGAAAAAAACAAGGAAATGTGAAAAGTAAATGTCCACTTACTTATTAGCCCACTTGTTTTTCTTCTCTCTGTGTCTACAGGTATAGCTCGCAAGTCGCCACTTCTACAACCGTAGAGTAGAAGATTCCCCCTTGAACAGTCGCTGGGCTGACTATATATAGAGGTAGCTCCTCCACCTAGAACATACCACATACCTTCAGGCCGGATAAAAAAACAGAGAGACAGGGTCCTTTTACAGAGAGTAAACAGACAACAGTGCATACTAAATCACATAATCCTCATGGGTGATAATGCATGGACAATCATGAGGTCATCAACAGTTATTGACAGGTCAGTATTTACAGGTCATTACCTCCCTCCCCCTTCAACAGAAGGTGGACTCATCCAGGTAAGTTAAACTCAGTGTCTCAGTAGATGAGACTGGTTTGCGTTCAAGCAAAACCACAAACCGCGAGTGAGAACTTTGGGAAAAGGTGGAAATGGCAATTACATGACCTGTAATGTAACCACACACACACAAAGGAACCATAAAGGGCAGTGGTGGCTCAGCGGTTAGAGCTCCGGGCTACTGCTGACAGGGATATGGGTTCGATTCCCTAGTTGCAACTCACCCTCTCTGCTCCCTGGAAGCTAGAGTTGGCTGCCCACAACTCTGGGTGTGTATGTGCTCACTGCCCCTATTGACGAATACATGCTCTGCTCTGATTGGCTGGTTTCGGGGACCGGCAATGGCTCACAGAACCAACATATTATAGCATAGTTATAACACTGACAAAAAAACCCCACTGTGATCATTCCAGAGTCTCAGCAGCCTGTACTGCTAACCTCTCGAAGGCTCAAGCTTCCCACTTGCTTCCCATGGTCGGTCTTTCATAAGTTTTACTATTAAACGAATTAGCCAGTGCTTTCCCATCTGATGTGAGTTCAGCCCCAGTTTAGTTCTGCTGAGGTGGTCCAGTTTGTAGAGCCTGGCGTGGATCCCCGTTTGCTCCCCCTGGCTTTTGCTTTGCCGCATGCCAAGTTTGAGCTCCCCTTCTATGGACACTGGCACAAGGACAAGATGCAGTCACAAGGCCTGTAGCAGCCCATATTCCCATAACTAGCAGAGTCTGGACCAGGGTCACATCATATTCTCCTCAAGTCGGCATCACGTGTTACTGTAGTGCCAGCTTTGACAATGTGGATTTAGAGCTTTTCAGAGCTTTTCAGTGTGCTAGTGCATATGCATTTTGGGGGGGATAACAGTTTGGTAACAGCCCTGATTTTCTTGCAGCCACTGCCATTCCTCTTCTAATGGAAAAGGCAACACTTGTTCACGCCTGTAGATTAGCGTTCATCTGATGTTCCTCTGAAGGTTTTTGCGGTCTGAGAACGTTACACTCCATTAGAGTGATGTTAAAGTGTTCAGTGCTACAGCTTAGCTTTCGCTAAACTTAGCTTTCAGATGTTGGAGACAGCTCTAATTTAATTGAGCTCATTTCATACCAAGTTTGGCCCCAACTTTGGCCCCAAATTCCTCCCGTAGGTCCCCCTTTCCCTCTTTACAGGGCCTAGTGACACATTAGCGCTTTTAGCTAGCGCTGTAAACACAGCGTCGCTACTGTTGAGCTCAGAGGGTAGATTAGACTTTATTTATACTGAAATACGGATTAAATCTCATAACTAACTGTCATTATCTTACATTTGATGAAGCTTTTTCTCTATTTAAGCTTCTGAGTCCAAGCTTCATTGTGTTCGAGGCTAAAGTTCTCAAAACACAGAGATATTATAAGACAAATACATAAAGTGGGGCAGTGGTGGCTCAGCGGTTAGAGCGCCGGGATATCGATAACAGGGTTGTGGGTTCGATTCCCGGGCTCGGCAAGCTGCCACTGTTGGGTCCTTGAGCAAGGCCCTTTACCCTCTCTGCTCCCCGGGCGCTGGAGTTGGCTGCCCACCGCTCTGGGTGTGTGTGTGTACTCACTGCTCCTAACACATGTGTGTGTGTGAGTGTGTGTTCACTACCAGATGGGTTAAATGCGGAGGACACATTTCGCTGTACAGTGTACACTGTACAGTGACAAATACGTGCACCTTTACCTTTAAAGCCAGACTGCTCTAGACAGTTTATTAGGCACACCACACTTTTAGCTGTTTAAGCTACCCGCCAAAAATTCGAGGACATGCTAGCTAGCATTTTAACCAGTGATTAATGATCATAATCAGTCACAGAATTTTGCTGTGATTAGCGCCTTTAAACCTTTTAATCGATGGACATCACTACTTATTTCACACTAGGGTGTATTACTCAGCAACTACAGGGACTTCTGGCGGGGCAATTCTCGGGTAGTAGAGGTTTGAAATAACACCTTCGGCCTGCTGGCGGCCCACAGGCTGTTTAAGCGGTTAATAACAGTGAACAGTGGATCAATTAGTGAAAGAAAAAAGAGAAAGGATAAAAGGAAAACAATCGCATTTGCAATTAATCAGCGCAGCCGTCTCCTCTTGAGCGAGAAACAAAGTCCGCTGAAGCGAGCGACTACTTTGCGGAGCTTATTTTCAAAAAACCAATTTGCCGGAGCTCTTCTTGACAACCTCCACCACTTCTACTCATTAGTATTTTCCGAGTCATTAACAGTAAATAAATGTGCATAATTAATAAGACCGCGTCCGTCTGACGGCTCTCCTTCATAGTTAGCCGAGCATTCCGTCCACGTGGGCACGGGCCGCATCGCGCTAATTGAGCAGTGTCGCAAGAAGCATCTGCGAAGCGAAAGAGCGAAAGCTGAATAAACAGCTGTGTGAGACATGCGAAACTGGAAGACCATTATTTATCGTTTAGCGCTTTCTAGCGGCTTGGCCTCATTTTCCATTCTGGATCCGGTCCAAGTTCTCCGCTCCACATTGTGGATTGTGTTTGGACCCTAATGAGTGAGGGATGATCCCCGAGCAGCCCTGTTTGGGTTGCAGACAGTCATCAGACAGATGGGCTTGGCGTTACAGGGTGGCCTATTGAAGATCCTTAACAGCACATTTTATTTGCCTACGTGATGAAAGTCATTTCTCAAACAATTGGTTCATTCTGCATATTAGTTATCATGCAGGAGAACACTACAGGAAAGCAGCTCGAAGTGTGAGACAATGGGCCGGATTCGGACGACAGCCGTGCTAATACAGCTCCTAATGCCGCAGCGCTTTTCTTAGACGCTGTTGTTTGCTGATAAGAACAACAACAACCATTGTGCTCCTCTGTTTAATGGGCTTGTCAAAGGCTTTTTATACAGTCGATCATGATTTACGCTCATGCTGAGTCTACTTTCTGTTGGTTTTGACTAGAAGACATAGAACTCATATCAGAATGATCTTACTACAGGCCTCAATGTGCTTAGATTCGTGGGTAAAATCATCACAATACCAAAAAAATGTTCGCGGGCATTCCACAAGGCATTCCACAGGGCTCAATGCTTGGGCCAATGCTTTTATATATATATATATAAATTCTGCATATGAGTTATCATGCTGGAGACCACTGCAAAAATAACCCACGAGTTAATTAGTTGGGTAAGTGTAGGCTAGCTACCTCCGCACCCATGGAGAAATTGGGTGTTATGTGGCTTGCTGCAGCTATGGACATTGAGGGAGGAGAGGATGCTGCTGACCCTACCTTTTTGCCAGTGAAAGAGATCAAAACCAGCAACCTTTGAGTACCAAAGCATTTTACAGCATTCCTGATGCTGAGAGGACCTGTGTGAAGGGCCTAACAGTTAGTGGGGTTCCACAAGGCTCTATGCGTGGGCTGATGTTTTTTTTATTATGTCTTAATAAGATTGAAAAAACACACTTTACGGTACACACAAGTGAATTGGGGGTTAGCGCTGGGCATCTACGTCTGCACCTGAGGAAAAATTACGGGTTATGTGGCTTGCTGCAGCCGTGGATGTTAAGGGAGGAGAGGGCGCTGCTGCCTTACTCCCCACTTTCTGCCAGTCAGAGGGATCAAAACCAGCGACCTTTCGGTACCAAGCCTGCTGCTCAACTCTTTGGGTTCTTTACAGCATTCCTGACGCTGAGGGGACCTGTGTGAAGGGCCCAACAGTTAGTGGGGTTCCACAAGGCTCTATGCGTGGGCCAATGCTTTTCACATTAGAAATGAAAACAGCTGGAAAAAAACATTTTTAAAATGATATTTTATGTATTTCATATATTGTTGTGCTTCCTGTACTAACCATGAACAATTGGTCACGTAAATCGTTACATATTCTCAAACAGTAGTGGATGTGGGCATTGAACCCACAACCCTGTGATCAAAAACCAACTGAGCCACCAATGCCCCTAGAAAGAAATTCAGTACTTTCAATGGCTGTAATCTTTCGAGACTCTGCGTCCTCATATGGGGACATTACAGTTCAGCTTCTCTGCACCATGATACTTCATTTTTTAAAACTTTGACCCTTTGGCCTCATATGAGGACTCAGCAAAACCCCTTCCTGCACACAGACTAAGTTTAGTTTTCATACTTTCATACTAGGTTAGATCCTACTAATCCCATAAAGGAGAAATTAAAATGCACACCAAGCAAAAGTCCGGGTCTCAGGAGGTTATACCTTAAATATTTTTGGAATTAGGATCTATCACAAGCTGAATTTTAGAAATTATTATAAATTATTCTTAATCATTAAACATTCAATACCTTTAAACTTGAAATATTTTGGAATTTAGACACATTTATGAATTAATAAATAAAAGCTGTTCATTAAATTGTGATTTTTTAAATACAGGAATTGAGCATGTGTATTTTTTTGTGTTATGGTGTTGGGCACTTCTTTACACAAGAAGGAAGCATTACTTATTGTTTTTTATTAATATATAAAACTCTATTGCAACAGTCCCCCCCCCCCCCTCCTTCATCCCATCACTCGTTACTGTCATAGTAAATGTAATATACATTAGACAAACCCATAACATGCTTTTGCATGGGCCTATGACTTTTTCCTGGCCCTGCTTGCAGTAGGTTCAGGGCCCACCCATAATCACTGGGCAGGATTATCCACGGCGGGAATCCCCTACACCCCAAACAGGGCGCCAGTCCATCACCAGTCCATAATCTGGTCAAATATCCAATGCAGTCTTGCTCTGTCAGAGCCTGGGTCTGCTTCTGTGGACCTTTCACGAGAAAGAGAAAGAGAGAGAGAAGAAAGAGTGAGAGGGTCATGTACATCACTGTCCGGGATCCTTTCTGACACTACGAGGTTGTAAAACATGGATGTAAAATCTTTCCCAGACATTCCCAGAGAAGCCCTTCTTCTAATAAGCCCCACTGCTGCTGTCCTGAGATAGTAATCCAGCTACAAAAACATTACTCATGTGCTGTCAACTAAATATAGTAAAGTAAATAACACCAAGTGGCTCATTCTGAATACAAATACACCTGATAAATAAGTGCACCAGAAATGGGCACGGCAGAGCCTGACATGCAGGCGGTTATTGTGCTCAGATGCACAATAAATGGCTACAACCACAGATATGACAAGGCAATTCATTCAGCAGCTCCTTCTGCATTACACACAGCAAGTGAAACCACCTCAAAGCCAGATAATATGTCTAATATTCCCCATTTGAAGATTGTTGGGAGAAGATTACATGGTTATAGAGTTCTGTGATATTGATGCCAGGGTTGTGTGTTCGATACCCGGGCTCGGCAAGCTGCTAGCTAAAGCTATCTGTCCAATGAACCAAAGGATAGGCAACTATTAGGTAGATATGGGTGCCCATTCTTTTAATCATACAATGACAAATTTGTTGCTGTCAAGGAAGAATCTCCAAACAGCAACTTTACAGATGTGAAAAAGTAAAAAAAAAAAAAAATCTAATCTATATATTAGATTCTTGATGTATTTTTTACTATATATATATATATAAGTAAATATTTCATATATATACATACATTTATATATATTTTTACTATATATATATAGTATAACATATATAATATTACTATATATTAATATATTAATTTTACTATATATATATATATATATATATATATATATATATATATATATAAAGTAAATATTTATATATGGCAGTGTCTTTTTATGATGAATCAGCCAATAGAAATGCTCCAAAATTATATATATACAGTATACATATATATAAATGTTTTTATATATATATTTTTACTTATATATACTATATATATATATATATATATATATATATATATATATATATATATATAATTTTGGAGCGTTTCTATTGGCTGATTCATCATCAAATTCTCATACAATATAAAAAGATTTTTTTTATTGTCAATAGTCTGTATTGTCAATCAGCTAAGTCTACACAGTCTTCAGCTCTCACCTGGCTCGTATGAGGGGGGTGTCTTTGGACGACCACATTGCCATGTCTGCGTGCATTGGCTTGCATGTGCTGGTTCCCTGGGTGTCGTTGTGGACTAACGTGTATGGCTCTTGGCTGTCTGTGCATGTCAGGAGGCCTTTGACCGTGAGGCTGCCTCGGTACATGGACAGGCTGTAGTGTCCTCGGTTGCTTCAGAGGCTCCCGCGGCAAAGTCCGAAACTCTGCAGGTTGCAGAACCGGAGGAGGAGTTGGCGGTCTCTGGCCTGCCTGGGTCATTTGTGCTGCTGCTGGATGAGGCTGGGGCTGACTTGGCTGGCCAGGTCTTGACCCAGGCCCAGGGTTTTGCAGAGTGGCTCGGGTCTGCTGGTTGCGGCTGGAGAAGGGATTGGGGGTGTGAGTGGTGTGCAGTTGCAGGGCAGCTTGGGTCAGAGGGAGAGTGCGTGGAAGGTTGGCAGTTTGAGACCTGATCTGGTCCGTTGCAGCTGGAGGCAGTTGAGTTGCTTGATTCTGAGGTACGTGTGTTTCCCGGGATACCCGTGTGTTTTGTTGGGGGACATTCGTTGGGGGTACAGCATGTAGATGTTCACCAACATTGCGCTGCAGGTCTTGTCTCTGAACGCTCAGGTCCACACGAGAGGGACTGTTAGCAGTCTCTCTCTGGACGTTTCTCCATGGCGCCCCAGAAGCGGCCCGAACCTGCATGTCTGGTGCATCTACAGGTGACCTCTGTCTGGGAATCTGTGACGAACGCCCCCTCTGTGGATCTGACCGGGATGGCCTGTCTCGCAGCGTTGGAGGTTGAGACTCAGAACTGTCGGAATTACCGTCCATTTGAGGGTTGGGGTATGCCGGCGTACCTCGAAGGCGGTCCCAGGGCATCTGACGAAGGTGTGGGCTGAAACCTAACGTGGGGTCAGGAGATCTGGAACGTGTATCGTTTGAGCGTCTGTCTCGGAGCTCTGGGGAAGGGTGATTAGTTCTAGTGCGATGTCCGGTCAAGTTGTGGGTGGTGGGATGCGAGTAGCCGGTCTGGACAAGACCACTGGGATCTTGGTCTTGTCTTTCTAAAGTGCTATTCAAGGCATTGGGAGCTGTATTGAGAATGTTGGCCCCCCGAGTCTGAGCACCACCAGCATGAGGGAGGTTCTGCTGGCTACCGTTAGCAAGCCTCTGTGGTACTACACTGTTTTGCTGACCGTTATACATTGTGACATTCTGGTTTGGCTGGCCTGGAGGAGGCTGAGGTGCATTAAGACTGACTTGCACTGTGTGGGGTTGTGTGGTCGAGTGCTGCAGCTCCGTATGCGGCAGGGGATTTAGGTTTATTAGTACGGTCTGACTTCCTGGCTCGCCGTTGCCTGTCTGTATGAGAATATTTGGGTTCTGCTGACTCGACTGTGGGAACAAGCCGTGGGAGTTATGCAGGCCATTGTGTGGATATGAATTGCTATTCTGATGACCATTGTATGGGTGGGCACCGGAGCTGGGATTGCCATTGTTTGGGATCGTGCCAGTGTTAAGATTACTGTTGTTGAGTCTGTTTTGTGCCTGGTTGTTCTCTTGGCCAGTGTGCCACACAGTGGTTTCTTGATTCTTGGGGAGATGATGCATGTTCAGGTTGAGCGGCGGTGGATCAGGTTGGTCACCATTGTCAATGTCCCTGGAAGTGGTGTGGCCATTCTGTGGAGCTGGAAGAACCTGAGAAAGAGATGTTAGATGTGAATGATGAATATGCCATTTACATCAATCGTGTAGATTTGATGAGATCTTAGTTCTGAGGAAGGATCCCTAATTTCTCCTGAAATCAGCACAGCAGAAGGTCAAGGCTGCTTGCTGTAGGGTACTGGGTAACACCACAGTCTTCACCTGTAGTAAACTAGGCTTCAGCTCCCCAGCTGGGCAAGCCCACAGACACATGCACAACCAGCCACTGCCGCCTTTCGAACTGCCACCGATGCAACGGTGCACCAGGCAACCAACGCGCTCTGAGGAAAAGCGCCGGGTACCCAGCTCTGATGCATTGACTAGCAGACGCCTGTGCCAGCCAGCATCACACTGAAGTTCATGGCTGCACTTTAAGAAGGCTTATTTAAGAGGTTTATTTGAGAGGCTGCTTCACTTACCGGTGGCCTGTTGTTCAGGTTCGTCTTTTGATGTGCCGTGACATCCCTGAGTCTACGATCGACTACGACAGAAGAGAGAATGGCATCTGAAGTCATAAAAAAGCAGCTTAAAAGGCTCAAACTCAGGTTTAGTGTATGAGAAAGGAGTTTTACCGTTCCGTTGCCGTAGCAGCAATATGATGCCAATGATGATTAAGATGAGAACAACAAAGCAGGCAACAACAATTCCTGCCACTGCACCCACACTGAGACACGTACCTAAGGGTGGAGGGGTGCAATTTCGGGTTAGGGCGCACATGTGAGGAATGAAGGGTGCACTGATTAAAGGATAATGATGACTAGAGCTGGACATTTTGTGATAGAAAGTAGTGTTTCTGTAGAAAGGTGGTTGTTATAGTAACCCGGGTGGATGCTGGGAGGTGGCTATGGTGTTGGTAGGTGGTTGCTAAGTGGTTGCTAGATGTTTGCTGTGGTGTTGCTATGCTATTCCAGGTAGCTGCTATGGTGTTGTTAAATGGTTGCAAGATGGGTGCTATAGTGTTACCAGGTGTTAGCTGAGGCATTCCTTAGTGGTTGCTAAGTGGTTGTTAGGATGGTAAAAGGTGGTAGCTAAGAGGTTGCTAGGTGTCTGCTATGGGATCACAGAGAATACATATGGCTTTTGCTAAATAGTTGCTAGATAGGTGTTATAGTGTTGCTAGGTGGTTGGTTACTAGGGTGGGTGCTAAGAGATTGATATATGGGTGCTATAATGTGGCTACATGGTTGCTATGTTATCCTAGGTGGTTGCTATGGTGTTGCTAGATAGGCGATATAGTGCTGCTAGATGGTTGCTTATTGGTTGCTAGGTGGTAACTAGGGTGGTTGCTAAGAGATTACTAGATGGATGCTACAATGTGGCTGAGTTGTTGCTATGATATCCTAAGTGATTGCTAGATAAGTGATAAAGTGCTGCTAGATGGTTGCTTAGTGGTTGCTAGGTGGTAACTCTGGTGGTTGCTAAGAGATTGCTAGATGGGTGCTATAATGTGGCTACGTTGTTGCTATGGTATCCTAGGTGGTTGCTATGGTGTTGCTAGATAGGTGATATACTGTTGCTAGATGATTCTATGACATATCAGGTAGTTGCGAGGGCGTTCCTTAATGGTTTTTAGGATGTTGCTAGGTGGTTGAAATGGTGTTGCTTGGTGGATGCTACAGTGTTGCCAGATGGTTGCCACAGCACTGCTTAGTAACTGTTAGGCTGTTATTCAGTGGTTGGTAGGCATGTGCTACTGTATCTCAATGTGTTTTTAGGTGGTTGCTGTGGTACCCCTATGGTTGGTTGGTTTTTACTAGTGTATTTGTATCATCGTGACTTAAAAAGGGTGTGCAAACTTTTGCACACCATTCATTCCTATGGGAAAACCCAAAAATCCATATGAAGGTCTGTTGCTGCATGGAAGCAAATGATGGAAGATCAACCTTCATTCCATCACTTCCTCCATCATTTCCTTCATCATTCCCTTCGGGAAGAAATATCTGAAAGCAAACCACTGCAGCCAGAAGAAAATCGTGATTCCTCCCGTGCTCTGGCACATGGATTCATCACTCTATCCAGCTACCTCCAAGAAAATTGCTCTCCAGTCAGGAAAACGGATGCTAGTCAAGCACCCCGGCATCAGTCACCGAGGAAGAGGGCTGGCGAATAACTCACCAACCACGGAGAGGTTGACCTGCTGCTGCGAGGAGCCTGTGGTGATGCTGTTCCGCGCTGTACAGATGTACTGCCCGCTCTGGTTGGTGGAGAAGACCTGCAGGTTCAGTGTGCCGCCGTCCACTTGGCTCGCTGTCAGCAGGTTGCCATTGTATTGCCATGACAACAGAGCAGGTGGCAGAGAGACAGACGTGCAGGTGAGTTTGACCGTCTGACCGACCGTGGCGTCTCCTCCTCCTACACAATCTGAAGACGTCTTAGTCACCTGAGGGGTGTCCGGACCATCTGGTGCACATAAGAATCACATGCCAGCGCTGTTAATGTCTCAGCCTCACATCTCCAAAGAGCTTCACATCTCCAAAGCGGCAACTTTACAGGAGATGGAAAAAAGCTACGTCATTTTAACGGCTCCAAGAAATGAATGGCACCATTTTTTTTTATTATTATCAAACAATCAATATCAACAAAAACAGATCAGCTTAACCCCTCAAACAGTGGTGGGCCTTAAGTCTTATTAACTGTATATACTGTATATATCCTATAGTACATACTTCATATATCCACATCCTGCTTACGTTATGTTATGGGATACAGGATTAATAAAGTGCTATCTTATCTTATCTGATCATGATAAATATTGTGTAATGTAAAATGTCGTGAAAATATCATGATATCATATTTTCCCACATCGCCCAGCCCATAGCAGAAGGCTCCATCATTTCAGCACAAAAACTGCTCTTACGATATTGTTTGCTACGTGAGTTTCAGCTACCACACTAGTAGTTTAGCTAGCATGCTAAACGCTCTACCATGCACCAAGCGCCAGCTAGGCCTGTCATTATAATTACGCTATCGACTTATCATGCAATATATGGACAGGACCTTTATCATTTTCGCTGACCATGATATTGCCCATGTTTATCTTCATTCCACAGCTCCAGTAGAGCCTATTCTATCAGCAGTAGTGGTTTATTTTATTTATGTTTTATTTGTTTTTAATATTGAAACATTTTTATATTCCGATTTCAGAGTGTGAATATTCTTAATAATTAAAGGTTCGCTGCTCTTTTAAAGTGAGTAACTGCATTGTTTAGATATTATATTAATATTATATCAGCGACATAAAATGCTCTTAAAATCGCAATATTATCGCAAAAAATTTATTGTCCAAAAAAATTGTTATCATGACAGGGGACCCTGGGGAGGTCAAAGCACTCCCACATAATTCTAAATCAAAATCTGATTGGTCGACCAAACCCTACATCCATGATTATAGCTTTCTTTATGCTAAAGGCAAAGCAATTCTGTCGATGAACAGAGAGGGTCCTGGGGGTGGGAAGAGGGTCCTGGGGGTGGGAAATTTCTCATAGAGACAACAGCATAACATTTTTTTACATGGACCTTTAGAGAAGGCCCTGACCATTAGCCACTGGTAGTCAGTTACTTTACCCCTAAACAGCCTATGGTCCGCCGGTGGGCCGAAAGTGTTATTACAAACTTATATTACTAAGAAATAGCCCCACCAGTTTGTACAGTAATACACCTTAGTGTGTAATAAGCCTTGGAGCATTAAGGGGTTAATCATTCTGCATTGGCCTGACTTTAGATGTTTTGCAGGGTAAGCTGAGGAGGTAACGTCTACGTTGGTACTCTCCAATAACCCAACACTGAGCGAACAAGCGAGGCGATGTGAACCCCCAGCAGACTGTCTAAACCACTGCCACAATTCCCACAGCCGCTCAGGTTCTCAGAGTCCCGCGGCGCCCCCTTATTCGGACGCTGCTGAAGGACTTTAAAGCAGGAACAAAACCACAGACGTCGACCTTGGATGACATCTGGCTTTTAACTCACATCGCGAACGGCAAGATTAGTCCAACGTTTCAAAAGGAACATCATTACCTTCTGCAAACTGCATGTTACCTCGCCTCAGCCTTGTACTACCAGCCAATAGCTGGGCAGGAGAGTCTGCAACATTACCAAGCTAATTAACCCTGAGTGGCCTTGGCAATCAGGGAAAATGGGCCGCTGAATAAAAATCTGCTCATATTGAGGTATTTCACGAGATTGGTGCCAAACAGACATGCTGATTTCATTCTTTTTGTTTCATGTCAAGAGATCAGACTTTTTTCTGTAGTTTCAAATACATATTACTCAAAAACAGATTAACTATTTTATATTTTTATGCAAAATTACATTGCAGGCAAGCTTGTGACAGGATTGTATTTCCAAGATCAGAACTTCTAATGTCAGTTTTAAAAGTAAAAAAATAAACTAAAATAAATACAATTAAATAAAAAATAATTTAATATAATACTTAACAATAATGTGTTTAAAAAAAATAAATAAATACAATTAAATAAAACATTAAATAATATAACATAATATAATAATAATAAGTATTTAAAATAAAATAATTATAATTAAATATAAAATAAAAGAAATATAACAATAATAATAAACAAAAAATGGTTTATTAAACTCTTGTTCCTAGTTCAATAAACAGTGAGTTATACATTTCTAAATGATTGATTCACTGTGCATTAAGTTTATTAATTATTATCTTTATTATTGCATAACTTGGGCTCTATTATGTAAAAATCACTATCACAATATTTGCATTAGCGATGCACCAATTGCAACTTTCTTGGCCAGTTCAGATTTCTGATTTCTTTATCATATGACTGCCTATTTAATATTTACATTTACATTTATGGCATTTAGCAGACGCTTTTATCCAGAGCGACTTACAAGGTTACCCGTATTACAGAGTTGGGCCAATGTAGTGTTAGGAGTCTGGCCCAATGACTCTTATTGGTGTATTGCAGCATAGTCACCACAGACTGGTCTCCCACAGGGTGTTGTAACTCAGTGGCAGGTAGTGGTGTTATCTGTTGCGCCACACCAACCACTAATATGTAGAACTATGTTTAACATTTTAGCTATTGTAGATTAAGTACAGACATCTGAAGCCTGTAAAAGACTCTATATATTTTGCAGAACACTGATGCGGAATTAGTTAAAAAAAAGAAATAAATACAATTAAATATGACATAAAATAAGTATAATAATAATAAAAATAATAACAGCGTTAAACGCCTTCTGATGATGTTTATCTGCTCCAGAGAGTCCTATTCTATTGCCAGTACTTATTCTCTACAGGGACTAGACAAGCTGTGTGTGCATTTGCACGTCTGTGTCAGCAATAGGTGCATCTTGAAGTAGCTGATTGCATTCATTAGAAGGGGTGTCCACAAACTTTTGGCCCATAGTGTATTTCTCTGACAGCATACATACAGTGTGTGTAATAAAGGCCTCTTAGTGTCGACTGGATCCACACAGATGGTTACTAAGATGCAAATTCCTGTAAAAATTTGCATAATTAGGAGTGACTTCCAGATAAACACTGTAAGACACAAGGCTGGCCGTTGTACCTGTCCACATGTCAGCGGCAAACGAGTCTCAAAAATTCCTGCTTTTCCAGATTTTCCAGAACATTTGGGACCTCCGGTTTGGTGTACTGAGGTGGACATGCAGGAGGAGCTTCCACAGGCTTCCACAGGTCATTTCTCCTAGAGGCACACTGCACATCTGTGTACCTGCTATGCAAAAGTCTATGGTATGGTGTTGGAACTGAGCAGAACCGAGAAGAACAGAGAAGAACTGAGCAGAACCGAGTAGCAAAGTGGCCAACATCAAGATCAAACCACATCTTCAGGTTCTTTAAAGCGGCGAACCTGCTCTCCTGTCTTTAATGTTGGTACTTACGTACTGAAATACTGGATCTGTATCTACTGGAGGATTGTTTTCCTCCTACTTCCACTTTTACTTCTCTGCATATTCTGGATGAGTTTAATACTTTTACTCAGGTATATTGTTTGTTTACATGCTGCATCGTTACTCATTACAATTAAAATAAAAATGGTCAGAATTATTTCAAACCCACATTATCTCCTCCAGAGCGCTAGATGGCGCTGTCACCGGGTCCGATGAAGCCGCCTCAGCATTGAGCAGAACAGGCGATCGAGCTGTGAGCTCTGCTGCTGCAGTGAGGACACTAATGCTAGAGCTCTGTTAGTTTATCTCCAGATGAAGAAGAAGAAGAACCACCAGAAGAACCTCCTCCATCTTCATCTCCTGCACCAAATACTCGTATATGCCCGAATGGCCTGAGATCTTTCAGCTGTAGTTGAGTTTACAGAGAGTGAAGCTCAGGGGTTTGAGCTGCTGTCCTCAATGGTTTTACAGATGAAGCTCTTGTATGTGGCGGGTTGAGTCAGGTCTGAGTTTGTTTAGAGAGTGAACTGAAGACTCGTGTTCATGAACTCTGTCTTCTACAGTCCTGTCCTTCTACTACAGCCAGAGGAGCTGAGACCGTCCTTAAGCCTGAGCATCTAAACTAATAGACTGATACCCAAACTTTTGACTGCTTTCTGTGAGAACTACAGAACACAGTACTGTACTTTTACTTTCAGTACTTAAGTAGTAAAATTCAGAATAAACTACTTGCCGTACTTAAGTACTAAAATGTTGAGTACTTTAGTACTTTCACTTAATTACAGAGCTTAAAGAACTTTTACTCAAGTCACGTTTCTAAACTTGTACTTTCACTGAAGTCTGAGTCTCTAGTACTTCTCTAGGGGTTTGCGGACACAGGGAATTGTAGCACACTGAGATGCTGGAGCTGTCGTCTCGCTGCTTGCACGCGATCACTCAGGTTTGTGGACGGTGGAGCAGATAGACGCTAGCGTTTCAGGGTGCTCCCGTGTCTGTGTTACCTTCTGGCTCTCTCCTTTTAATGAGGCTGTTATAGTCAGACCTGCCGGAGTCGTCAGACACACTCTGACACTGCTCAACATTCTCTGATCTCTATAAAATCCTCTCAGAACTAACTCTGTCTCCTTACCTTCTCCCAGTAAATGGCCACCCAGCCCGACCTGCTGGAAGATTGCCCGCTGAGGTCCCCTCTACCTACCAGCAGGCCCCCACCACCCATACCAGACCAGCGGCACACCCTCCTACCACTGCAACCTGTTTAATGACCATGCTCAAACATAAATGGACTCTTAACTATCTGCCCCTATTAATATCACCACTATTAACTATCTACACCATGATTATTATATTATGATTATGATCAGAACAATTCAACAGTATTGATGGTTTGATAACTTTTATCAATAATTTATCAATAGTTCTGATCAGAGGAGGACGGGTCGGGTCCCCCTTGTGACTCTTGGTTCCTCCCAAGGTTTCTTCCTCCAGCTCTGAGGGAGGTTCTCCTTGCTACTGTTGCCGTTGGCTGCTCACTGGGGGTCTTTGATCCTTCATGTCTTTTATTATTAATTATAATTATGTAAAGATACATTAGACTTGACTTGACCTGACTTTAGACACTTCTGAGTATAAGCTAGTACACTCACAGTACACAGTGAGGCTGGCCGTTGCTGTCTGGGCGCTGATGGGGTTGCTCACAGTGCAGCTGTACTGCCCGGCATTGCTCCTGCTGGCTGGGTTGATGATCAGCGATCCACCATTGATGGTGATGCTGGAGCCCGAGATGAGGCCTGAGCTGCCTTTGGCCCATGCCACACTGGTCTCTGTGCCTTTGGCCCAGCTGCAGCGCAGAGAGACGTTGCCACCCTCTATAGCCACAGAGGGCACGAAGAGACTCACCTCACTCACGGCATCTACAGGGTTAATCCACACACAAATTCAACTCAGACATGCAACTAGATAGGTACTAGATATTTTTCAGTATTCCTAGAACCCGTAGTGTACCTTCGTTGTTTGTTTTTATTTTTATTATGAGCCTCTCTTTATCCCTGTGTTTGTTTGTTTGACTGACATACATAGTCACAAATGTAGTCAATCAACCAAGACCCCATTTACACCGTGTCAGGTCATGTGACTCGTTCAATCGCTGTGCAGAACGGAATATGCAAATGTGCTGGTTGTGCGGCAATTATTACTGGTGTTTCGTTTCGTGTTTCGTTTGATCATACTGAGAGGGGTTTTGGGTGTACTGGGAGGACTTTCGGTTTTACTAGGAGGAGTTTTGGTTGTACTGGGAGGTTGTATTATGTGTGTGTATATATATATATATATATATATATATATATATATATATATATATATATAATATATATATATTTTGTTATATAATTGATATAAATTTTAATATAATTAATAATATTTAAATCTTAACATACTTTCTTAAAGAATAATTGAAGATGGACGTGCAGTTTCAGTTGTTCTGGGCTTGACTGTGTGATTAGCCCTCTACTTCACATGAAACTCTAATGTAAATATTTGTTCCATGCACCCATTGTTTCACACGTCCGTCAGAGCTACCGCCTTATTTACTCAGGACTGTGATTGGGTAACGAGACTGACTGTACGTTAGTGCTTTGCCTGACAATACTGTAGATAGGCTTGCCGTTCCTCCCTCTCAAAACCCAGAAGTAGATCTATTTACATGAATATACATGTGCCAAACAGTGGCCCTCAATGTTGGACACCTAGAAGATGATTGGTACTGACTGAGGTCTGATTGATATTTGTATGGATGTATTTATTACATGTATTTATTTTACACACTATTGTTGGTGTGGTTGTTAGGACGGCCTGATCTTGTAAATGATTTAGCGCACGGTTCTGAGATCTTTTTAAGTCCCTTCGTAGACTCTTCTACATCTACAACCTTCTTTCTGAAGGCCTCAGAGAGCTCTCTGGATCTGGCCATGATGGTGATCTTCACCCCTCAAGAGCAATCCTCCAGAATCCTCTCCAACCATGTTCTAATCATCTTTAGCTGATGTTCTGCACCTGATTCGGCCTGATTTCATCCATAGGGATGACCTACTGATTAACGTTGTCCTAACAACTGTCTGTCTAGGTTGTAACACATCAGACAGATCTCAGAAAGGCTTGGAGAGTCTGTCAATGCTGTAACACTGGGGGGTGGGGGTCACTGTGCATATCTTACCAAAGACCCTTAAGGCTACAGAGAGGGAGTTGGTGGTGAGTCCGGTGGTTGCAGACGGTACTACAGTGACCGTGTAGTTTCCAGCATCGCTGAGTTGGCTGGAGCTGATGGTGAGCTGAGTGGCAGTGATGGTCACTCTGCCCTGGTACTGAGGCACCGAGTTAAGCACAGCCTGGCCTCCCACCCACTGGCCCAGGGTGCTCCCACCAGGAGTGAGCCATGCGATGGAAAACGTGTTGGAGATGGTCTGCAGTGTAAAGACGGCATTACTTCCCGTGGCCACCAGCACTGGAGACGTCTGAAACTGGATGGGTACCGCGCTCTGGGTCACTGTGGTCCAGGGCAACACTGGCAAGAAGCAAGAAGGTCATTGTTATAGAATTAGGGGGTTCCAGAAACCCCCTTTGAGATATTTGACATAAATGATTTAGCACCTCATGAAATCTCAAGATTTCGGGTTCTTCAAGGGTCTCTTAAGTAAATGCAATGGTTCTACATGGAACCATGACAACCTTTGAAATCCCAAAGGGTTCTTTTGGGTTTTCTGGTGGGAAAATCTTTTGTAGATGATTCTATATACCAGCTAAGCTCCTAACCAGCGTAGGGTCTGGGTTCATTTGAGTTGGATGGACTAGCTGGTCTACCAGCATGACCAAATTACTCAACTAGTATGACCAAGCTGGTCAACAAGCATAACCAGCATGACAAACTTGACCAGGCAAGTCAACCAGTATTGCCAAACAGGTTGACCATCTTGACCAAACTACTCATCTAGGATTACCATTCTCAAAAGGGTCAAGAGCAAGCTGGTTGACCAGCATGACCAGCTTTACCATCATGACCAAGCCAGTAAAAGCAGTATGACCAAGCTGGTTGACCAGCTTTACCAACCTGATTACACTGTTCCACCAGTAAAAGCAGTATGACCGAGCTGGTTGACCAGCTCTACCAAATTGGTTAATCAGTATGACCAGCTTGATGGTCAGCTTGGTCAAGATGGTCATGATGACAGACCAGCTAGTCTATTCTTTGCTAATGCAAACATACCCTATGTTGATAAAGAATAAGCTGGTCAACCAGCATGGCCAAGCTAGTTGACCATCATGATCAAGCCGGTAAACCAATGTGACCAAGCTGGTTGACCAGCATGACCAACCTGATTACACTGTTCCACCAGTCAAAGCAGTATGACTGAGCTGGTTGACCAGCTTTACCAAATTGGTTAATCAGTATGACCAGCTTGAAGGCCAGCTTTGTCAAGATGGTTATAATGACAGACCAGCTAGTCCATTCATCGCTAATGCAAACATACCCTATGTTGGTAAAGAGTAAGCTGGTCAACCAGCATGGCCAAGCTGGCTGCCCAGCATGACCAGCCTCACCGCACTGTCCCGCTAGTATAAGCAGTTTTACCAAGCAGGTTGACCAGTTTTACCATGTTAGTTAATCAGAATTGAAGTTCGTCATGATGATCGACCAACTAGTCCATTCATCTCAAAGGGAAAACACACGCTATCCTGGTCAAGAGTAAGCTAGTGGTCCAGTGTAAGCAACCAATTTTACCATCCTGACCAAGCACTGGACACTGGTCCATCAGTATGAGCAGGTTTTACCAACCTGGTCAGCCATTCTGATCAATCTAGTTGATCTGGATAACCAGATTATCAACCACCTTAACTATCAAAGTGAAACCAGCTACCAAACATGATCAACTGAATATTCTGAAGTCTGCACCAGTTTAAGGAATGTGGTTCAGCCAGTAAAACTCATTTCTATTACTGTCTCCATCCACTTGAAAAGACAAACAGTAAGTAGGAGGAGCATCTCCAGAATGTGCAGCCATACACACCCAGCTTCCCATCACCCTCCACATTCCTTTACTTATATATAGCAGGTGTCCCAGGTGTGTGTGTGTGTTTATATACATAAGAAAGTATTCCCAGTAATCATGCTATACATTTTTACCGAGATGTTATGATGAACGGATCAATAGAAAGTGGAAGGGAAGAAGGCTTTCTACTAGATTTTGGATGAGAGTTAGTGAGGTCAGAATGTTGGATATACACAGTTCATTTACATTAAAGTGTCGTTTGTGTGTGTGTGTGTGTGTGTGTGTGTATAGATAGATAGATAGATAGATAGATAGATATAATATACAAACACTTGATTATTGAAGAAACCATAAATCACCAGGTGTCCCAATATTTTTGTCCATATATTATATAATATAAAGTCATGATCTATATACACAGTTCATTATAAAATGACATTTCTATATAATTTTAAAGTAAACAAACTGTGTATGTATGTATATGTATATAGCAGGTGTCCCAACACTTTTGTCCATATAGGTTGTGTGTGTTAATGTTTTTATACATAAAGCATCCCAGTAACCATTCCATACTATATAACTATGCATCTATTCCATGTATATATTCCATGTATATACCATTGTTTGTGAAAGAAACAATAAATGAGCAGGTGTCCCAATACTTTTATATACAATATATATATATAAGTGGATTAAAAACATACCTGCCAATGTTATCAAAAAACATGGGTGCAGCAGTATGTTCATCTCAGTCTGGACGAGCTGGAGGAGAAGAAAGACTGAAGATTAGCTTTGTGACATGCAGCTGAAGTTATCTTCCCATTCACCAGGTTATTATAAGGAATTCTAAGGTGATCTTTCCGTTCCACCTTAAATGGTACAGCAGGCCTGAGGCACCAGAATGTAAATGCTGCATCATTTAAGGTGGAACGGAAAAGTCCAAAGAGAAGCTGGTTGATATGAAATAAAGAAGTTTAAGCACGTTTAAACCCGTATTCTGAGACTGAGATACATATGAAAGTGCACTCACTGTACTGCCTTCTGTTAGCAGTCATGTTCCACGCATATCCAGCTGGAGAACCGCACTGCCTGCTACAGTGGCGGCAGTAGGAAAGAGAAGCATGACGTCTTCCAGACTGCCTCTCGCTCCTCTTCCTGATTTTCCAGTTTGTCCTGTGAGACACACCTGTTTTTAGCAGCTTAGCTGTAAGGCTAACACACATTGCTCTCTATCTGAATCTCAGTGGACCTGTTGATAAAAGGTGTGGTGTGAATAAATCAACTGTGGGAGCAATTGTAAGAAAATGGAAGACATACAAGACCATTGATAATCTCCTTCGATCTGGGGCCCCACGCAAGATCTCATCCCGTGGGGTCAAAATGATCATGAGAACGAAAAACAAAAATCCCAGAACTACACGGAGGGACCTGATGAATGACTTGCAGGGACCAAAGCCCCAGCTCTCTGCACTCACACTACGCCGAGAGTTAGTGAGGTCAGGATGTTGGATGTTGACCACCACCCCACCTCATCCCCAGCTCCCTAAACTTATCCCACCCATCATTGCAGAGAACACAGTTCCAGTGCTTTACAGCCCTATAGCCCCGACTGGCATATATATATATTGTTTTTTAATAGTATATGTGTGTGTGTGTGTGTGTGTGTGTGTGTATTGTGAGACACACAGACAGATGGGTAGCTATAGTAAATTGTATCAGTAGTTGTATCATAATCTGTATTTATATCATTATATAACATGATTCTATTAAAACATGTTATTATATCATTTATGATGGTTTAAAATAATAAAATAAACTAAAATGTAATTAATTAATTACTGACAGGGTAAACACATCTGTCTATCTATCTGTCTATCTGTCCTTCTGTCTGTCTATCTATCCATCTATCTATCTGTCCTTCTGTCTGTCTGTCTATCTATCTATCTATCTATCTGTCCTTCTGTCCTTCTGTCTGTCTGTCCATCTATCTGTATGTCTGTTTGTCTATCTGTCCATCTATCTGTATGTCTGTCTGTCTGTCTGTCTGTCTGTCTATCTATCTGTCTGTCTGTCTGTCTGTCTGTCTATCTATCTATCTATCTATCTATCTATCTGTCTATCTGTCTGTCTGTCTGTCTGTTCTATCTGTCTGTTCTGTCTGCTGTCTAGGCTGGGCTTTGTTGTGTGTGGCTTCTGAGGTCAATGATGCTGTAGGTCTGCTGTGTGCATGTTAGTCCACTAGGTGGCTCTGGTGGTTCTGTAGAAGATAGACATGAATGTACCAGGTAGTGCTGGGTTTATACAGGGCAGAGTTCCCAAAACTTGATACTGGAGCATGGATGGGTTGGTTCAGCAGCAGGATTGCTTTCGTGTTGTTCACACCTCTTAGCTTTCAGCTTTAGCGTTCTGGACCAAAATGACCAGCGAATACAGCAAATACAGGAAATCAACACTCCTGTAGTTTTTGCTCGGCCAAAAAAAAAGGGTCACTGCGTACAGGTAGTAACTAATGGCCAATTAGATGGTCATCCAATTTCCTGGAAAAGTGACGTAACAGTGTTTCATCTGGAAAGTTCATGACCAGGGGGTTGACGTAAACAAATCAAAAGAAGGACATGCAGGAGAAAGTGAAAGTGCTGGACATGTGGGTGTGCCTGAAATTACGAGCAGTGTTCAGAAGCAAATGGGAACTCAGCCCCAGCGGGAGAGATCAGCCCGTGGACAAATCCCAGCTATTTATGATGGTTTAAAACAATCAAAGCAGGTAGATGTAGACCAATAGTGGAGGTGAGAAGGCAGGACTCAAGCAGTTTGACCATTGGTTGATGTAGAAGCAGGGAGACTCATTAGAGCAGGCCACCTTTTTCCAGCCCAGATACTTGTGGGCCCTCTGAAGGCACTTTTACCGGTGGACAGGGGTTAGCATGGGCCAACAGTGACCTGTATTTTGTTGTATAAATTTATTTGAATATTGTTTAGGATGATGTTCAAATACGTGTCTGTATTTATTATGATTAGATAATGGTGACAAATAACCTTTGCAGCATTTTCATCTAGCTAACTTATAGCCATTTAAATTTATCTGGAGTTTATTTAAAAAAAAAAATTAAAAACAATTTTAAGAACCTCGAATATCTCCGTCAGGCCAAATGTTTGAACCCCAGGCAGGCTAGGTGGTCCCTGTTTTTTGCCAGGTTCCAGTTCCATATATCTTAGACAGGGCTTCCGTAATACTAAGGCGGACACTCTCTCACACATCCACCAAGCGGCGGATGGGGGAGAGACCGACCCGGTACCTTTACTGCCTTCCACCGTCTCAGTCGCGGCGATACAGTGGGACCTCGACACAGAGATTGCAGAGGCGCTCTCACACACCGTCATTCCCGCTGTGTGTCCCCCGGACAGGATCTATGTCCCTAGCGCATTTCGGGAGAGGCTCGTTGGTTGGGCTCATGCCTCCCCTGCAACCGGCCACCCAGGTGAGACCCGTACCTTTCACTTACTAGCAGCTAAGTATTGGTTTTAATTGGAATTAAGACATTCACCGTGTAGTCGCATCCTGTAGCACCAACGCACTTTGTAAGACACCCAAAGCGCTACCTTCGGGGAAGCTAATGCCTCTGCCCGTCCCTGACCGCCCGTGGTCTCACCTTTGTCACGGACCTGCCCGAATCGGAGGGTCACACGGTGGTTATGGCGGTGGTAGATCGCTTCTCGAGGGGGGTTAGGTTTATCCCGTTCCTGGCATTGCCCACAGCAATGCAGACGGCCCAAGCCCTGGTAGACCACGTCGGAATTACGGAATCCCAGAGGACATAGTGTCAGACCGAGGGGCACAGTTTACATCTCAGGTATGTGGGGCGTTCTGTGAGCACATGGGGGTGAGCGTGAGTCTCTTCTCCGGGTATCACCCACAGACCAATGGCCAGTGCGAGCGCACTAACCAGGAGCTGGGGAAGTTTTTGCGACTCTACTGTCAAGACTACCCCAGCGACTGGTCGCGGTATCTGGTCTGGGCCGAGATGGCCCAGAACTCGCTGAGGTGCACGACGACTGGCCTCACCCCCTGTCAGTGTGTTTTAGGCTATCAGCCCCCGTTGGCCCCTTGGACTGCTGCGGAGACCCGAGTGCCAGCAGTTGACGCATGGATGCAACGCAGTGAAGCCGTCTGGACGGAGACCCATCAACACATCTAGACCTTCCTGCGGCGCTACAAGACCCAGGCCAACCGGAACCGTGGGGAGACCCTGTCATACGCGTCGGGAGATCGCGTATGGGTCTCCACACGAGAAATCCGGACTGGGCCATCGCAAGTACATGGGTCCATTCGAGGTGGTAAAACACATTAATGATGTTTCTGTTAAAGTTCGTTTACCCCCGTACGAATCCACGTATCCATCCTGTGTTCCATGTGTCTCAGCTTAAGCCTGAGCCTGTGGAAGTTGAGGGGACCCCCGCTTATACGGTTCAGCGAGTACTGGACACCCGACGGCGTGGGGGCCGACTACAGTATCTATTGGACTGGGAAGGGTATAGTCCGGAGGAACGCTTCTGGGAACCGGCTAGTAACGTCCTGGACCCGGCTCTGGTCCAGGAATTCCACGAATGCCAGGGAGGGGGGCTGTCAGGGGGGGGCTGTCAGGCCCGCATCGCTTAGCTCCCTGGCTACCTACCAGCCTCAGGTGGTTCTTCTGTTCTGCCCCGTTTATGTTGTCCCGAGTTTGTTTTCAGTTTTTCGTTTGACCCTGTACTTTGCTGCCACTTCTGGTTCTGTTTATGTTGTTGGTTTTAGTCATTAAATATCTTGCATTGCACTGTCCCTACAAGTGTTCCCTTGTCATTGTCTAGCCTAGCCAGTGTGACAGCTAGTCACCTTTAAAAAAAAGTCGCTAGATTTGTCGCTAGTCACTTTTTTAAAAAGTTGCTAGATTTGTCGCTAGTCACTTTTTTAAAAAGTTGCTAGATTTGTCGCTAGTCACTTTTTAAAAAAGTTACTAGATTTGTCGCTAGTCACTTTTTAAAAAAGTTACTAGATTTGTCGCTAGTCACTTTTTGAAAAAAAGTCGCTGGATTTGTCTGTTGTTGCTTTTTTTAAAAAGTCGTTAGATTTGTCGCTAGTCACTTAAAAAAAGTCGTTAGATTTGTTGCTAGTCACTTTAAAAAAGTCGTTAGATTTGTTTGTTGTCACTTTCCAGCCTCTGCTGCCCAAGAGCGGAGTGCAGGCACATTGATGAGGCTTTTAACAGCTATGTTAGCTGACGTTACTCCAGGGATGATGTTTCCTCTAAATTTTACAAAGACCTCGCCTACTTTAGCTAAACACTGACTGGAATATTTACTATACAACCCACAGAGTAGCCGTCCCACCCTGCAAAAACTAATTTCGGGCCTTGTGCTTCATGGATGGTAGTGACCGAATGGCACTTCCCTGTCATCCAACGATCACGCCCGTTTAAGGGTGTAAATCTCTCATGGGTCATACTAAGCGGTTATTGATTACACAGGATATTAATGACAGGGTTTAGGGTTGGCTGGAGCTGGAGTTGGCTGCCCATTGCTCTGGGTGTGTGTGTGTGTGCTCACTGCTCCTACTTTACCAGTGTGTGTGTGTGTGTGTGTGTTCACCACCACAGATGGGTCAAATACGGAGGACACATTTCGCTGTACATAGTGCAGAGACAGTGACAGCACCTTTACTGTAAAGCCCCATGTACATGGGATCCTGGGGTAATTCCCTCTTTCCCAGGGCTCCCAGGGTGAATTTATTCCAGACTGACCATGTCGAGCATAACTGGGTTTTGAAGCTGGTATGCTGGTCAATCCAGCGTAACCCTGCAGAGTGACCAACTAAGACAGCACCAGACCAGTATCATACCATCGTAATCCAGCAGAGATCATCTTAAACCGGCAGAGACCAGCTTAATCCAGAGGAGACCATCTTAAACCAGCAGAGATAATCTTAAACCAGTGGAGACCATCTTAATCCAGCGGAGACCATCTTAAACCAGCAGAGACCAGTTTAAAACCGGTGGAGACCGGCGGAGACCAGCTTAATCCAGCGGAGACCAACAGAGACCAGCTTAATCCAGCAGAAATTGAGTGCTATTTTTTTTTCCAGCAGGGTTTTCAGGGCCATAATAACGTTAATTAGCGAAGTGAGTTAGCATAGCATCTCATGGGAGCAACTTGACGATTCTATCGACAATCTGAGCGCAGTGAAGTTTATCATCACTGGGTCGTTTTGGAACACACATTCTTTCCAGATTGAATTGGAAGAAAGGCCGACTGCAGGGTTAGGGGCTCGATTTTTTACACCCGTGACAATGAGACTGAATGAAACACTTGAATTCAAAGATTAACAGGTGTGTCCCAATACTTTTGTCCATATATTATATATATGAAAGCACCCTGAGATTGAATTTGGTTACTGGAAATATGTGTGAGGGTCCGAAAGGGGGAACAAAAACCTTCAGAAACTACCAAGGTCCTGGCCTCGCCGTCCTCATAGCTAGCTACGGGCATGATGCCAACCGAGGAACCACTTGAATGCTTTAATGGTTCATATCTATGTTGGAAAACCTTTTGTAAATAAAGGAAGGTGCTGTTCTCTCATTAAGGGGACCAGAGTCGTTTACACTATTGAAGCCCCTTTGTTAGGAGTGTTCCTGAGCATGGACACCGGTGGCTCAAATGACATCATGCCATTGTGTGTATTCACATCTGTTGTTATTCATTTCTGGGGTAGTTCGTCATAGGTGGGTATTGAGCGGAGATGTATAGTAAGGCAGTAGAAGTACTTCACTGCTTATTATAAAATTATTATAAAAATGCTATTATTATATAAATGCTACGAATCATTTCAAACCCACAGTATCACCTCCAGAGCGCTAGATGGCGCTGTCACCGGGTTCGATGAAGCAGCCTCAGCACTGAACAGAACAGGGGATCGAGCTGTGAGCTCTGCTGCTGCAGTGAGGACACTAATGCTAGAGCTCTGTTAGTTTATCTCCAGATGAAGAAGAAGAAGAACCACCAGAAGAACCTCCTCCATCTTCACCTCCTGCAAATACTCGTATGTGTCTGAATGGGCTGAGATCTTTCAGCTGTAGTTGAGTTTACAGAGAGTGAAGCTCAGGGGTTTGAGCTGCTCTCCTCAATGGTTTTACAGATGAAACTCTTGTATGTGGCGGGTTGAGTCAGGTCTGAGTTTGATTAGAGAGTGAACTGAAGACTCGTGTTCATGAACTCTGTCTTCTACAGTCCTGTCCTTCTACTACAGCCAGAGGAACTGAGACCGTCCTTAAGTCTGAGCATCTGAAATAATATAAACACTGATACCCAAACTTTTGACTGATTTAATAAGTAAGAACTACAGAACACAGTACTGTACTTTTACTTTCAGTACTTAAGTAGTACTTTTTAGAATACTAAACTACTTGCAGTACTTAAGTACTAAAAATTTGAGTACTTTAGTACTTCCACTTAATTACGGAGCCTAAAGAACTTCTACTTCTACTCAAGTCACTGTTTTAATAGAGCACCTGTACCTCACACATATTTCCAGTTACCAAATTCAATCTTAGGGTGCTTTCACATATATACTATATGGACAAAAGTATTGGGACACACCTGTTAATCTTTGAATTCAGGTATTTCATTCAGTCTCATTGTCACAGGTGTATAAAATCAAGCTCCAAGCCCTGCAGTCTGCCTTTCTTCCACACATCAGAGAAAGACTGGGAGGTTCTGAAGAGCTCACTGAACTCCAGTGTGGTTCTGTATGTAATAGGAGACATCTATGGGTTTAGAATGTCAGACGTCAGAAAAGCTCCTGTAGGTGTTGTGTATAGGTGTCCCAATACTTTTGTCCATATAGCTTACCTTGTTTGGTCAGCACATGGCCCTCAACAAACCAGTCAATGTCTAGAATGGGAAGATAGGTATATCATGCAACATCCTTTAGTGTTAAAGCTGCACTATATGGACAACAGTACTGGACGGAGCACCATCATCATTCTCAAGGGCTTTTGTTCCCCCTTTCGGACCCTCACACATATTTCCAGTTACCAAATTCAATCTGGAAAGAATGTGTGTTCCAAAAAGTCAGAGTCTCTAGTACTTCTGAGAAGAATGGTGATCAGTGTTTGGGAGAGGACAATGGACAACAATATGCCAGGACTGATATTTCTTGTTCCATGGAAATTAGATCTAGGCTGAACACAGCCACACCCAGCGTCATGCCAGAGTGACCTTATAAATGTGCTGCAGGTCCTGCATACTTTCAGTTTAACATCATAGGACTTCTGACAGAGTGATCAGGGTGCATTTACCGAGAATATCACGTTCTTATGTAACAAAAAAATGGCACAAAGTTTGTGACCGCCTGCTGACATCACAGGCATCCATAGCCTGTCCTCGATCTCTCTCGGCGGGTAGGATGGACCTCCCTCTCCACCCATTACTCAGCAACCTTGCTAGCCAGTGTCTTGTGTCTTTTACTTGACGTAACAGAGCTGGTGATTAGTGTTTTCCTCCAAGCGTGTTGAGCCCAGTAGCGGCGGTTTAAGAAGATGGGGCGGAGGTTTATCTGACGCAGAGTAATCAGGGGCTGGCCATTACCCCTTCCAGCGCTGGGAACATCATGTGACGTGGGAGTCCTAGCCAGCTAGTCCCCACCCAGTTTGGTGACCCGTGGCCTTTATGCTGCTTTATGCTGGGAGCCAGGATTAGCCAGGATTATGCTGGCTAAATGTCACAAACCTCAATATTTACTATCGAAATCTTCAGCATTTGCTATCTCTCTCTCTCTCACTGTACTCCAAATCACCCGCTCTCCCTGAATTCTCAGCATCCTCATAGTTTTGCATGACCACCTCTTATCTGATCGGTAATTACTATCTCTGTCACTGCCATGTTTCTACTGTCAACATGTAACACTCAGCAGGTTCCACTCCTCTCGAACAACACACCTGACTCAGCACCTGCACTGCTGAGGTGTACAACCCTGGAGACGTGCCCACAGCTCCTCCTCATAGCAGTCCAACCCCAACTTAAAAGATTACCCTGCCTCTGGCCTACAAACAACTTCAAATACACTCCTGGGGGGCTCCAGGTACGCTCGAAACTGTTCAGCCCTGCAGTGGAAAAGCAGCCTTCGCCTTCATACACACTTCAAACATTCAGACGCATTCTTGCAAACACTGACTACGCCTGCCTTCGGATGGCCTAGAGATGCAGTCAAGCAGGTTGTGAGGAATTTCATGCATTTCTATCTGCATATTGTGATTCATTCCAAGTGAAATGGTCCAATCTGCAGTCATGTGCTGTCTAACTCTGCAGGAATCTTATATTACTGTGACAACCCCACCCATTCATACACCCATATTCATATATATAGATATAAATAGTAATAATAAGATGTGTAAATGGCAAAATGTAAACATTCTTATTAATTAAACAGGCATGTCTGTGTTTTATATTTACATGTATAATGACTACATATATACAGGGCCTAGGGGGTGGATATATATACAAACCGGATTCCAAAAAAGTTGGGACACTAAACAAATTGTGAATAAAAACTGAATGCAATGATGTGGAGATGGCAAATGTCAATATTTTATTTTGTAATAGAACATAGATGACAGATCAAAAGTTTAATCTGAGTAAATGTAACATTTTAAAGGAGAAATATGTTGATTCAAAATTTCACAGTGTCAACAAATCCCCAAAAAGTTGGGACAAGTAGCAATAAGTGGCTGGAAAAAAGGAAATTGAGCATATAACGAACAGCTGCAAGACCAATTAACACTAATTAGGTCAATTGACAACATGATTGGGTATAAAAAGAGCTTCTCAGAGTATCAGTGTCTCTCTGAAGCCAAGATGGTAAGAGGATCACCAATTCCACTATTGTTGCGCAGAAAGATAGAGCAGCAATACCAGAATGGTGTTACCCAGCATAAAATAGCAAAGACTTTTAAGTTATCATCATCAACCATGCTTAACATCATCAAAAGATTCAGAGAATCTGGAACAATCGCTGTGCGTAAGGGTCAAGGCCATAAAACTCTACTGGATGCTCGTGATCTCCGGGCCCTTAAACATCACTGCACCTCAAACAGGAATGCCACTGTCAAGGAAATAACAGAATGGGCTCAGGAGTACTTCCAGAAATCATTGCCAGTGAACACAATCCACCGTGCCATCCGCCGTTGCCAGCTGAAACTCTACAGTGCAAAGAGGAAGCCATTTCTAAGCAAGCTCCACAAGCTCAGACGTTTGCACTGAGCCAGGGGTCTTTTAAAATGGCGTGTGGCAAAATGGAAGACTGTTCTGTGGTCAGATGAGTCACGATTTGAAGTTCTTAATGGAACACTGGGACGCCATGTCATCCGGACCAGAGAGGACAAGGATAACCCAAGTTGTTATCAACGCTCCGTTCAGAAGCCTGCATCACTGATGGTATGGGGTTGCATGAGTGCTTGTGGCATGGGCAGCTTGCATGTCTGGAGAGGCACCATTAATGCAGAGAACTATGTTCAGGTTCTAGAACAACATGTGCTCCCATCTAGACGTCATCTCTTTCAGGGAAGACCCTGCATTTTTCAACAAGATAATGCCAGACCACATTCTGCAGCAATCACAACGTCATGGCTACGTAGGAGAAGGATCCGGGTACTGAAATGGCCAGCCTGCAGTCCAGATCTTTCACCTATAGAGAACATTTGGCGCATCATAAAGAGGAAGGTGCGACAAAGAAGGCCCAAGACGATTAAACAGTTAGAGGCCTGTATTAGACATGAATGGGAGAGCATTCCTATTTCTAAACTTGAGAAACTGGTCTCCTCTGTCCCCAGATGTCTGTTTAGTGTTGTAAGAAGAAGGGGTGATGCCACACAGTGGTAAAAATGGCCTTGTCCCAACTTTTTTGGGATTTGTAGACACTGTGAAATTTTGAATCAACATATTTCTCCTTTAAAATGTTACATTTACTCAGATTAAACTTTTGATCTGTCATCTATGTTCTATTACGAATAAAATATTGACATTTGCCATCTCCACATCATTGCATTCAGTTTTTATTCACAATTTATTTAGTGTCCCAACTTTTTTGGAATCCAGTTTGTATTTATATGCTCATAAACTCCTCTGTTCTGAGTAGATTCTCATCGGGAATCTGTCTGCAGCTCCGGTTCTTAAGGGAGGGGTTCACTCACAGTCTGGGGATTTCCCCCGCATCCCCGCTCAGTGTAATCAAAAGCAGCATGGATACTGTTACCAAAGTAACACCAAACACATCTAATTCAGCACAGCAGTCAAGTGTCTTAGGCCCAGGCCCACGAAAACAATACGGGCGAGTCGACCCCAGTGCTCTCTGCAGCGAAAACTCTCAGAGTGCAGGAGATCTCTGCTTACTGTGGCTGTTTGCCACAGTTGTGTTTTTTTGGCGGTCCGAGGCTCTCATTGCAGTTACAAAGAAGCTCCATGCAGCTAAAGCTGCCAGACTGGTTCTTGGTCTTCTTCTTGTCTCACTCTATACTCGCTCTCTCTTGGTGAAGTGATCTCCTCTCATGGATTCTCTTACCACTGTTACGCCGATGACACTCAACTCATGCTCTCTTTCCCACCGTCTGACACACAGGTTTCTGCCTGCATGCCTCGCCGACGTCTCTTCCTGGATGGCGGCTCACCACCTCAAACTCAACCCCAGCAAGATGGAGCTGCTGTACATCCCGGGAACTGCTGGACCAAAAAACGATCTTGCCATCACCTTTGAGAACTCACTGGTCACTCCTTCTACAGAAGCTAGAAGCCTTGGTGTAGTCATGGATGATCAGTTATCATTCTCAAGTCATGTTGCAAATGTAACTCGGTCCTGCAGATTTCTTCTGTACAACATCCGGAGAATTCCACCCTTCCTCTCTAGAGAGTCGCCCAGGTGCTCAGATGTTCTGTCTCTCGTCACTTCCAGACTTGACTACTGCAGCTCTCTTCTGGCTGGTCTCCCTCTGCGCACCATCAGGCCCCTGCAACTCATCCAGAATGCAGCGGCACGGGTTGTCTTCAATGTTCCCAAATTCAGCCATGTTCAGCTCCTCCACTGCTGCGTTCTCTCTTCACTGGCTTCCTGTAGCTGCTGCCCAGGTCATCAGATTTAAACCCCTGACTCTGGCCTACAAAGCCAAGACTGGACCAGCCAGCCCCTCCGTACTTGATGGCGATGGTCAAAAGCCGATCTGCACCAAGAGCCCTTCCAGCTTCAAGTACGGCTCGGCTCGACCCGCCATCCTTTAAGATCCACGGAAGACGAGCGTCCAGACTTTTTACTGTCCTGCACCGAAGTGGTGGAACGAACTTCCCCTGAGTGTCTGAACAGCAGAGTCCAACCCTCTCTGTCTTCAAACCCTGAAGACTGAAGACCCTCCTCTTCTGAGAGGAGCAGAGTGGTCTCCTTGTTGACTTGTGTTTAGTAGAGTCTAAGATTAGAGGATTTTTGAATTATTGGTCTATTCTAACTAGCTAAGGCTTTTCTTGGGTAAATAGCAAAGCACTTTGTAAGTCACTCTGGAGAAGAGCGTCTGCTAAATGCCGTAAATGTAAATGTAAATGTAAATGTCCGAGGCTGTTTTGTCTGCCAGAGTTTGGTCCGAGACCATTTGGTTTTAGGTTGTTTTGTCTTCCGATGTTTTGTCCAACAATGTTTTATCTGAGGCCGTTTGGTCCGAGGCTGTTTTGTCTGGCAGTGTTTTGTCTAACAGAGTTTGGTCCAATTCCGTTTTGGCTCACAGCGTTTTGTCTGGCAGCGTTTTTCATTTTTTTCCTGAAACTCAAAGTCGCTTAGTATGAAGAATGATGCCGTTCTGTCTGAGTCCTGATTCTGAGGGCTGAGGATGTCCTTAAATGTACCCTATGTTTACGCATCAAGCACTATCACACACTTAACAGGCACATTGATAAGTCATACAAGCGTCAACCGAAGGGACGAGCGGTTGCTGGCACGGAATATCTTGAGCACGTGTCTGTGTACAAACTGAAAGTACTGGTGATCTGACCAGCTCAGGTTCTCAGCAGCTTCATAGTATTAAGATCAGCCTAACTGATAGAGAGAGAGTGTTCTATGCGATGCTCGCTCTGCCATTTAACATCTATGTTTATTGTGACCTGAGAGGGAAAGCCAGTCCTGTAGCTAAACAACACACAGGTCAGAACCATCTAAATATGACTGCACTGGGTTAAAGTGTTCATACTGGAGTATACTTAGAGCTGAAGACATTCTTCATTATTTTAAAGGCATTATTTTATACTAATTTATTACTTTACAAAAAAACAGTATACAGAGTAAAAGTGGATACAGGGGGTCCTGCCATGATTAAAGGAATCACTGCCTTAGGCTGTATGCTGTTCGACGCATTGCATGCTAAGCTTGGTTCAAACTAATTATTTCTGGAGTGCAAATTAAAGAAATAAATAAAATAATAATAATAACAATAAATCTCTAAACCGCTGCTTCTCCCACCCATATGTGAATTTTCTTCCCTCTGATTTCTCCTCAATCTGCTGTTCCCTGCATGTCAGTGGCTGAAATTGGGGATAGCTGGCCTGGCGCCTCGATGTTATGTCTGTAACCGAATCATGAAGGCAACAGTACATCTTGATGTTGAAGGTATGGACAGCTCACTGCTGAATATGAGCGTTTCGCAGTATTTCAATCAAACATGGAGTGGGTTGAGGGAGGCCCTCACGCACGATGTAGCCGAGCTGATACATAAAACATAGATTAACTATTAAAATGTGGAATTTCATTAATAAACAATATATATATTTTATAAATAATACATGTATAATTATTATTATTAATAATAATAATAATAATAAATAAAAAATAATAATACTAGTGAAATCTGTTCTTGTCTGAACCCAAGTTCTGCTCCATTCAAAAGCTCCCCTCTGGCCAAGTACAGTGCGAACGCCCAGATGTGTTCTGGCTCCGCCCGTGTTTTCGAGAATGTTTCGTGGCGTGGGTTGTGTGTTTACTTGGCACAGCCCAATATCCCAGAATGCTAAGCCAGCACTACCAGGCACACCAGTCTGAACTTGGCATACTCTGCATTGGGAATCCCACTAGGCTAAGGAACACAGCTAAATTCTTCAGACCAATTGTACAGACATGGTGGCCCCCTCTAGGTCCTGCTCCCTGCATTTCTTTCCTATTCTTCATTCTCTCTCCTTCACCCGGGTGCTGGAGTTGGCTGCCCATCGCTCTGGGTGTGTGTGTGCGCTCAATGCCCCTAGTTCACTAGTGTGTGTGTGTGTGTGTGTGTGTGTGTATGTATGTGTGTTCACTACCACAGGTGGGTCAAATGTACATAGTACAGTGACAAATACATGCTTGAGACACAGGGGTATAAATACAAGAACAGACGCGGGACACCTGGAGGGAAACGAGAGGGCGTGGCAAGGAATGAGGTACAGGTGCGAACACTGAGGCGCAGGAGGGGCTGGAACTGATGTGAAACCAAAACAGACAGGCATGGCAAAGCTAGAACAGATGAGACGGAACCAATATAGAATGGGATACAACGTATCAGCTCCAGTATTACAGGATTATTGATCAGCAAGGTCACATGATCTCTTCTCTGCAGCTTCCTCCAGCATACTATTCAAGCCCTCAGCCAGGGCCGTAAATCAGCCTACCTCCCAAACGTATTGGGTGTGGACACACAGGGCGTTTTACTGGACGTTCAGCACATTCGGCACGCCGCACTTTGCTCTTCACGCTTCACTCTCTCTCTCTCAACCATGCAAATACACTATGGGCTGATTTCCCAGACAGGGCTTAGGCCTAGTCTTGCAATACAGAGCATTCGGAATGGTGTAGTCTAGGATTAGGCTTAATCCCTGTCTGTGAAATCATCACTAACTCTCCAAATGTTTGTGGACACCCCTTCTGATGAATGCATTCAGCTATTTTGAAGCTGCACCCATGCACACACACACACACACACACACACACAGACAGCTTGTCTAGTCCCTGTAGAGAAGAAGTACTGGAGCAGGACTCTCTATAGCAGATTAACTAGAACCTATTGGCACCATGCTGCCTAATGTCAGGCGTGGGCTAGAGGGGTATAAGCAGCAGCATTGATCTGTGGAGCAGTGGAAGAACTGTTTTTCTTTTAGAATGATGGACATGTTGGTGCTCATTCCAGTATTTTTGGGTTGGACGTGTTGGAGAGTTGGGGGTGATTATCCAACATTACGACCTCACAAATATGCTCTTGTGGCTGAATGCAATCAAATCCTCACAGCAATGAACCTCCCTGGAAAGTAGAGACAGTTACTCCAACAAAAGCAGGATCAACTCTTTTTATTCACCTTGATTTCTGAAGAAACAATGAATGAGCAGATGTCCCAATACTTTTGTCCAGATCGTGTATCTTATGAAGGTTTTTTGGGGGATACGAGGGTCAAAGCGTAGAAAGCCAAGGTCACAGGATACAGCGTCCCTGGAGCAGAGAGTAGAAGGTAGGGTTAGGAGTCTTGCCCAGGGACTGTAGCGCCACCTTGTGCAGCCAAATGTGCAGTCACACGCCCAGTGATTGTATTCTCCTCTTCAGGCTAGAAAGCAAACCTAGCTGGACTGAGGGACGGGCAGCAAAGGGAAGAGGAACTCCTCCAAAACACACTTATTATAGCCCAGTACGTCTCAATCCAGGCCCTGGAGATCCACCACCCTGCAGTGTTTAGCTCCAACCGTAATCTCACACAGCTACAGGTCTTCAGATGCATCCCAATATTGGCCAGGTTTGCTGGATCGGAACTCTCCAGGGTGGTAAACCTCCAGAACCAGGATTGAGTACCCCTGTTACAGCCACAGAACAGCGGTACACCAGAAATCACTCCATCCATGGGGTGGAGTGGGCAGCCAGCCTTGCTTAGGGGGTTGCTTCAGCTGATGCTTTCGCTCCTTCTGCTTACTTAGATGAAGACCACAGCACCCTGCTGAAAAACCCAGCTCGAGACCAACTGTTTTCAGATGGTCTACGCTGGTCTTTGATGGTCACAGTGGTTGGAAAGCTGGTCATCTAGGTGAAAACTGTACTGGTAAGCTAACTGGTTCACCAGCTCTTGGCTATTATACCCTATAAGGCATTGTTTTCTTCTTTATGCTGTGGTCTTGCTGGTCATGTGGTCGTCAAGCTTGGTCATGGTAGTGTGGTCCAGGTCAAGAGGTGGCCTTGACACCAATCCAGCCACATGTGGGAAAGCATTAGCACTAAATTCAAGCTCTGCAGAGAAGGGAGCAAGGCTGATCCCAGTAGAACCACGGTCAAATCAGTCTTTGCAGTTAATAAAGACAACACAACCCAACCCTGCTGTGAAAACACTGATCTGCTTGGCCAATTACATTGGAAGACCTCCCATGACCTTAACTCATTCTGCTGAAAGCAACTCCTCAGCAGGGTGTAGGAATGAGGAGGAGCATAAGGGAGTAACTTGGATTAGAGTTCCCTGCTGAAAAAACAGGCCTGGCCTTATAAGGCTGCTCAAGATGGTCAACCAACGTTGCTCCTGGCCAGCATAGAGTGTGAGTTAGTTTGAGTCTGGTTGTTTAACCGGTCTAAAGGCGCGGTCAATAATGGTTGGCCTTCATGACGAGCATGAGCAAGCTGATTGACCAGCATGGCCACTATGTCCTAGCTTGTCTACTAGTATGACTAAGTTAGCCAAGCAGTATGACCAAGCTTGACCATGCTGGTTGACCTGCATGACTAGCATGAGCATGCTGATTGACCAGAATGGCCACTATGTCCTAGCTTGTCTACTAGTATGACTAAGTTAGCCAAGCAGTATGACCAAGCTTGACCATGCTGGTTGACCTGCATGACTAGCATGAGCAAGCTGACTGACCAGCATTGCCACTATGTCCAAGCTTGTCTACCAGTATGACCAACCTTGTTAACCAGCATGATTAAGTTGGCTGACCAGTATTGCCAAGCTTGACCATGCAGGTTGACCAGCATGGCCATCATTTCCAAGTTTGTCTACCAGCATGACTAAGCTGACCAACCAGTATGGCCAAGCTTGACCATGCTGGTTGACCTGCATGCCCAGTATTATCTTATAGTATTAGCTTATCTTCTTCCTGTGAGGGAGGGGGAGCCAGCTTACTGATGGTTGTGGTCATGCCTGGGTATTAATGGCTGGCAGCTTTGGGATTTGGCGTGGCGTCTTTAGCCCTACTTGGCTGCCGGGTCCTCATGGTTTGTAGTTAGTGGTGGGTTGTGGGTATCTGTGAGACGAAGAGCTACAATCATCACATTTCTGTGATCTACGACTTCACTATTGTTTCATTCAAGGTAGCAGTGTAGGGGTTAAGGCCTGGTTCCTGGAGGGCGTGGCTCTTTTCTCTTGTGTTTTAATAGACGAGGAGAGAGGGAGGACAACACTGTTTTTTAGGTTAACTTGTCATGCATGAGTTAATTATATGTTATGAGTGTTATGAGAATATATATGTTTGTGTGTGTTTGTGGGGGGGGGGGGGGTGATTCAAAGGCAGTCCTATCCCTGCTGCCTTACTTAACACAACATAAACAACTCTGCCTTGTAATTTGTAGCGGACGTGTGAGAAGAGTGAGAGAGTGCTGTCTGCATTGTCTGGGGTTGTCTGCCAGCCAAAAATAAAAAACCCAGCCAATAACACAGGCAGTGTTTTTGTGGTGTGGTGTGGCCGGGAGTGGGGATGTGAGTGTGGTCAGTTATGGGTTCTGTTGGATTTAATTACTTGGATTTAATTAAAGTACTAAAGTTAAGTTAATTAATTAAAGTTTCTGCAGCTCTGTGAAGTTGGTTTATTGAGGGTTGCTGACTTTCCCGAGGTTCCTGTAGCAGGTGGGGCACTAATGACCAATGACCAACCTGATTCAAGTAGTAAATTGGTGGAGTTCAGCCTGATCAGCCTAGCATTAGCTTTTAACCTCTTTAGCATTTTTAGCCTCACTTCCCCATTCTCCTGAACTAGCCAAAGTAAAAAAAGCTTGGTCAAACTGGTTAACTAGCTTGGTCAGATTAACCATGCTTGTAAACCAGCTAAACCATCAAACTAAAAAAAAAATGTATTTGTATATATTGCTGCTGTCTGTTAAAAAACATATATCTCCATTTTTGTCTGTTTTTATTTTTCTCCATTGTACTCTGTACTTTTGGAACTTTTATTTTACATTGACGTTTTCTATAAATATATATTATACTTTATATTACATTTATTTATTTAATATTGATTTATTTATTGGATATTTTTGTTTAATATGTATGTATTATATATTTAATATGTATTTATTATTATTATTATTATTTATTTATTTATTTATTTAATACATGAATGTGTTTATTAAAATATTTATTTAATTCTGACTAGAAACTTGCATCTTGCGTATATTGTATATATAAATAATTACCAAAAAATGAAAACAAATATGTATATATTAAAAAGCATGTATTTCCATATTATTTTCTGTTTTCTATAAAAAATATATTAGAATATATATTTTTTATTGTTTATGTATTTATTATTGTTTAATGTTGATTAATAATATCTAAAAATGAAAACAAGTGTATATATATATTTTAAAAAACATGTTTTTATTTATTTATTTATTTTGTTCTGGTAATCCTGGATGAACAGACCACTAAACAGGTTTTTGCTCTCTCCTGTAATTTATTTTTCTATAAAAAAAAATATTAGAATATATTTTACATATATTTATTTAATATTGTTTTATTGTTTAGGTATTTATTATTGTTTAATGTTGATTAAAAATATCTAAAAATGAAAACAAGTGTATATATATATTTTAAAAAACATGTTTTTATTTATTTATTTATTTTGTTCTGGTAATCCTGGATGAACAGACCACTAAACAGGTTTTTGCTCTCTCCTGTAATTTATTTTTCTATAAAAAAAAATATTAGAATATATTTTACATATATTTATTTAATATTGTTTTATTGTTTAGGTATTTATTATTGTTTAATGTTCATTAATAATATCTAAAAATGAAAACAATTGTATATATATATATATATATATATATATATATATATATATATATATATATATATATATTTTAAACATGTTTTTATTTATTTTTTATTATTTTGTTTTATTTTGTTTTATTTATTTATTTTTTGTTCTGGTAATCCTAGGTTTTTGCTTTCTCCTGTAATTTATTTTTCTATAAAAAATATATTAGAATATATTTTACATATATTTATTTAATATTGTTTTTTATTGTTTATAATGTATTTATTTTGGTTTAATGTTGATTAATAATATCTAAAAATGAAAATGAAGTGTTTATATATATTTAAAAAGCATGTTTTCATTTATTTATTTTATTTTATTTTTATTTTTATTTTTTGTCTGGTCATCCTGGATGAACGGACCACTATAAAAGCCCTAAGATTGTGATCACGTGCTGCCTCGGCGCACACCCTTGGTGTTTGTAGCAGACCGCAGACACGCGCAGTCAGTGGGAGTGGCGCAGCCGGTGGTGCAGCAGAGAGTTCCTCAGAAACGGAGCGTCTCACTAAACTCCACGCCCCACCTGCGGAGCTCTGAGCTCTGCTTCAGGTCTGTTCGGCTGTTTATCTCCTGCACCTGCTGCTGTCTGAAGCTGGGGACTGAGCAGCCAAGCCTAGCCTAGTTTCCTCCTCCTAAACCCGGGCAGAGTGTGGACTAACCCCGGCGTTCCCAGCGCCTCTGGATCCTCTGAGCGCTTCAGTGCCAGGGAAGAAGGGAAGGGAAGGGAAGGGAAGGGAGTACCTGCCACAGCCACCGCCACCGCCACAGCTCTGGTACCCAATCATTTAATAAGGTAATAGTTGAAGTGATATCAGTTTAAACCCTGTTTTTTTACTTTACTGCTTCTTTACAGTTCAGAAGAAACGGGTTTGGGTGGAGGAGCAAAACACCCCAGTATAATAACCTGTTAAAGGGGGATTTGACAGAGTTTTGAACATGGCTGCATATTTACAGGGTTAGGATGTGAAGAAAGGTTTGCAGAGTAGATTTAGTGTAAAATGCTTCATTTAAGAGAAAACTTAAGTTAAACTTGTTTACAGTGGTGGTGAATGGAACCAGATGCCCAGAAAGGCTTAATGGTGATAAATGGGCTCCCTCACACAGTTAATACACCATATGGTAATGGCTGTGGTAAGGATGCTTGAGACTAAATTTTACCATAGTTTAAAAATACATGTTAAACGGGGGAGTAAAATGAGTAAAAAAAAAGTCCTTAAGAAAAAAAAAAAAAAAAAAAAAAAAAAAAATATATATATATATATATATATATATATATATATATATATATATATATATATATCAGTGTTCAGCAACACTGAAGAAAGAGTTGGTTGGTGTCTCATCCACTAAGTTATGCAAGAAATGTACAGTAAGGTGGAAGTATGGCGCCAAACACTAGGTTAAACTCCACCCCTGGAGGATAAATGCGGGGAAATTTAGGGAAATGAGTGGCGAGACAGTGTTTATATAGAATAACTTGCCAAACAATTATTTTAGGAAGCATCTGGGTAAGGAACAGCCCTTCCACCTAATTACTGCTGCTGTGTGTGTGCGCATGGTTTCCTTTATCATCACAGCTCTTTACCCTATTTTTACCCCCCAGGTTGATTATCTTGGCTGCCATGCTATTCTTCTCAACTCTCCGGCGGAGTCTCCTTTGGTTGCTCTTCTGCTGTGTTGAAAGTGAGTGTTGACTTGGCATGTTTGCACCCGACGCTCTGAAGCTTGCTCACACGGCATGTCCAAAAGTTTACAGACACCCCTAATAAGTAGATTCTAACTCTGTCAGTTCAGCGTCGCTAAGGTGTGGCCATTGCTGGCATAAATGGCTTGAATAATGTCCATAGAAAAGCATTGACCAATAGAATGGAGTAGCCACAGATGAGCCTTATGCCTATGCCAAGTGTCGGGTAGAGGAGTATAAAGTAGAGTTGGGCAATATGACGATATTTTATCGTATCGTGATACATTTTTGTTATCGTGGTTCACAATATGCTTTTTTAGGCATATCGGGGATATCGGCAGTGCTTAAAGAACACTGATCAGCTGCATGTTTTATTACAAACAGTCTAATTAGGTCTGTTTAACTGAAGATTATTTTAAAAATCATTATATTAAGTGTGGGAGAGTTTTTAGGTAGTGGTTTTAGATGTGGTCTACAATCACATCTATCGTGCTAAATATCGCGTATCGTTAAAAATTTGTTTAAATATTATATGATATTTTTACCATATCGCCCAGCCCTGGTATAAAGCCCCCAGGGTTGTGCTGTGGAGCAGTGACACTGCGTTGTCTGGAGGGACGGAGCTCCATTCCATACCTTCGGGTTAAGTTGAGGGGTGGCATAATGTCACGTAAACATAGCGTCATCTGTAGACATCGTCCAAACCCAGCTTCAAGAGACATTCCTGACGTGTATGATGCCTGGAGATCTCTGTGAGCTCCCTGGACTTTCCCATTGTACTATGTGTTGGTCAGTTCAGTAAGCGCTGTCAGTCAAACCCTTAATGTATGGGAACGAAGAAGCTACCAGCTGTAGCCAATCATGATCACTAGCAGGAGGTTCAGGACGGCAGGTTTTGGGAACTGTTTTCAGAACCACTGAATTAATAATCTTATCAGGCATATGTAGATTGTTGATGCTGTATGTGTTGATTTAAGAAGCCCCCTGCCAGCCCCCCACTCGTATTGAGAGTAAAAAAATATATATATTCAAATAAATCTATAAAAACCCAATATTATGAGTGCATGTAAACGTCTGACCACAGCTATATCTCCATCTCTCCAGTGATGTGGACGTGTTGGGGAATATCCGTGAGCTTTCCATACAAGCAGCCCGTCTATGTAGCCCCAGACAGGATTCTGATTCTGCAAGCCCAACTTACGCTAGGTCCAGGGGAAAGTGTCCGCTTGCTTACATGGGACCTCAGGAGGGGTGGTGGAGAGAAGAGGCTTGCCACAGTTAATTACCCAGACGTTAAAAATATCCAATACAAGATCAACAACGTCACAACTGACCAAACTGGAACGTACGTTCTTACCATCACGGACGGCAGCGGAGAACAGAAGCCCGCTCTTGTGGACGTGCGAATCAGCCGTAAGTGATTTGCATTTCAGCAGCATTTGCTTCTTCAAATATACACTCATACATTGCTTCTCCATGTATTCCCAGACAAGGGATTAGGCCTAGTCCTGGACTGTGAGTCCCATTTAGACTGCTTTGGATTATGTGTGTTTGTGGACACTTCTCATAATGAATGCATTCAGCTACTTTAAGTCCTGTTAGAAGTAGAAGTGCTGCCAAAAGAATAGGACTCTCTGGAGCAGATAATCATGATAAACCTATTGGCACTGTGCTGCCTAATGCCAGGCGTGGGCTAGAGGGGTAAAAAGCCCCCCTCCCCTCCCCAGCATTGATGGTGGTGCTCCATCCAGTCATTTTAGGATAAGCTAGGGATAAATTAGGAATGAAGTGGGGTGGTGATCATTATTATCCAACATCCTTGCCTCATTAACGCTCTTGTCGCTGAATGCTATCAAATCCTCACAGCAGTGCCCCTCCAAAACCTAGTCCCAGGACAGTAGACAGTTACTCCAACAGACGCAGGGTATTCTATTATTTATTTATTTATTTAAATACCCTTGACTCTGGAAGAAGCAAGAATGAGCAGACGTCCCAATACTTTTGTCCATATCTACCTGATTGCATACCTTCTGTTCATAGTAACCGCCTGTACCTTTGTCAATTATTGACATGGTATCCAAATAGTTTAACCATAAAAGTAATGCTCTGTTTAACAGTAACAGCAGAGGGTAGTTAGTCATGACTGAGGACACTGCTCATTACACCACACCGGTGATTCCAAGCATAGCTAGAATGCGTCAGACAGGTGTGTTCTGCGTTTAGTAGATCCTGGTAAAACCTGTTGGCTCACATGTTGGAAGCCTTTGGACAGTTGCCCAGTTTCCCTATTGTTGTTCTATTAATATTTCTTGAAGATCTAGTGATAATATCTTTTGTCAGTACATAGATTAGGGATGCACCGATCCGATACTAGGAACAGATATCGATCCTGATGATGACAAAATTAGCTGGACCGGCCAGACCGGCTGTTCCTGACGTTTTCAGCGACTATAAAGGGACTATAGCGGAGCTGTTGGGTTGAAGACTTGCACCTGTAATGGAGGACAGCCAAGAGCAAGGGGTAATCATTAGGGATGCGCTGATCCGGCTTTTTCAGTTCCGATATAGATCTATAGATATAGATAGTATCGACTTGCATATTGGTCGATACCCGATACCATTGTTGAATTAATAAACTGTATTTCTAGGATAGACTTAAGGCATCAGGTTTGACTTCAACATTACTTTACTTTACAAACTTTGTAAAACAAAATATAACAAGTTAACACATAGATATAAATATAAAAAATATAAATTAACACTAAATATAAACAATTGTGCAGGACTTTGACACAACATTCTAATTCAAAATAGAAAAGGAGTCAGACATCTTAAAATATATTAAAATAAAAAATGTATTAGCCAAAACTTTATAAAATAAGTAGCTTCACTTTGTCAAGTAACAATAATCAATCTTATTTTTAAATATTTTGCAGTAAACAGTAATTCCAAATAAAATCTAGCAGCTGAACCTGAGAATAAATAAGTATCTTGGCCAAACGTACAAGCAGTAATCAAACATTTCAGACATCTAAACATTTAGTGCAGTCTTACACCAACCAATTAAAGTGAAAGGATCAGTTCCATGGATCTGCCTAATTATCTGATACCAAGTCCAGCTAATTTTGTTAATATCGGGACTGATATCCAATCCTAATATCGGATTGGTGCATCTCTAGTAATGATGTCACTACCGAGAAGGAAGGATCTGCTAGCTTTTTCGGTATTGGGTATCGATTGATGCACAAAGGTAATGTATCCGTATCGGTATCGCAACAGAAAACGTCGGACCGGTGCATCCATAACATAGAGCATCACAGAAGTCAAGAAACCACAGTACTACAAATGAATGGACCGCACCAGACATGCCCAAGGGGGCTACATTTGCACACTGAAGGGAGAGGAAGGGCGTTCTCATACTTGTCTCGAACACAAGTTCGCACCCCAGACCGATTATAGCGTTGTTTGGGGGAGGGGCTTATTATGAGCGGTTTGCTTTCACACGGAAGACTTCCATACAAGCCGTGGATCGACTGAGCCATTTCAAACGTCACGTTTCTGAGCGCATTCGTGCAAAATAGTAGAACCTGGGTTCAACCGTTTACCAATGTTCCTTATTTTCCTTGGTTTCAAACACCCCAGCAGTGAAGAACAGTGCTCTCTGAAGCTCTCTGGAGGGGGCAGTTTGCGTGGAGATGGGTTTTAAGTCATGCAGGCAGTAAGCCAAAGCGGTCATGTGACAAAATGAATCAATCATGGAACCCTAACATGAGGTACCAGGAGCGGTTAGCTTGAAGCTGCCAGAGTTCAGTGCCCCCGGCTGGAAAATACCTCTCGCGCTTGCGAAACTCTCAGAGCAAGCTGACCCGGGTTTGTAGGGAAGAAGAAACAAGGTCTGGAGAATGGGTGGAATGTGGTGATGTAAGAGGGTCTGAGGACGGAGATGAGGAGACCAGCAGCAGATAGCTTCCACACTTGAGTCAGCTTGAAGTGATACCCAGACCACCGATTTCAGGAGATAATGGTCTGATTTTGGAGATTGTGTGAAAAGTATTGAAATTCATTCCTCAGGTTGAAGTGGAGATACTAGGGTTTAAAATACTTCTATAGAAGCTGAAGTATCAACTGAAGCTTTTTACTGACGGGTTTTTTTAACCCATTTCTCTAAAAGCCATAATGAGGAGAATGTTGTATATTAATATTAATATCTGATATTATAATGTTCTATTAAAATGTTGATGTTAGAAATGTTGGGCTGCACTAGGCTCCTGTTTCAGCTGCAGATCTGCCCATTGAAAATGAAGCATTTCAGTAATATCAGCTCTATTAAAGGAGCGTCTCTGTGCTCTACTGAGCATTAACATGAGCTTCATGGAGGAAAATATGAGGAGTCGTTGTCTAGAAGTTCTGTAAAGCTGCAGAAAGTCAGACTTAAGAGGCGTGTGATCAATAAGCTTTATTGGAATGTAAATGTGGGGCTTAGTCGGGACGTTTCACTGCAGTTCTCTTGAGTCTCTGCCATGGACACAGTCTTCATACTAGTCTACATACACATGTGGACAAAATTGTTGGTACCCCTCGGTTGATGAAAGAAAAACCCACAATGGTCACTGAAATAACTTGAATTAAAGAAGTAGTAGTAAAGAAGTAAAGAAGTAATATTAAATAGAAATTCTATGAAAATGAACCATTTTAAGTCAGACATTGCTTTTCAACAGAATTATTTTTAAAAAATAAGCTCATGAAACAGGTCTGGACAGAAATGATGGTACCCTTAACTTAAAATGTTGTTGCACAACCTTTTGAGGTAATCACTGCAATCAAATGATTCCTGTAACTGTCAATGAAACTTCTACACCTCTCAGCAGGTATTTTGGCCCACTCCTCATGAGCAAACTGCTGCAGTTGTCTCAGGTTTGAAGGGTGCCTTTTCCATACGGCATGTTTCAGCTGCTTCCAAAGATGCTCAATAGGATTTAGGTCAGGGCTCATAGAAAGCCACTTCAGAATAATCCAACGTTTTCCTCTTAGCCATTCTAATTCTAGTGCCATTCTAGTGTTTTTAGCTGTGTGTTTTGGGTCATTATCCTGTTGCAAGGCCCATAACCTGCGACTGAGACCAAGCTTTCTGACACTGGGCAGCACATGTCTCTCTAGAATCCCTTGATAGTCTTGAGATTTCATTGTACCCTGCACAGATTCATAACACCCTGTGCCAGATGCAGCAAAGCAGCCCCAGAACATAACAGAGCCTCCTCCATGTTTCACAGTAGGGCCAGTGTTCTTTTCTTGATATGCTTCTATTTTTCTGTCTGTGAACATAGAGCTAATGTAAAGTTCCATTTTTGTCTCATCTGTCCATGGGACATTCTCCCAGAAGCTTTGGGGCTTGTCAACATGTAGTTTGGCGAAATCCAGTCTGGCTTTTTATGATCTGTTTTCAACAATAGTGTCCTCCTTGGTCGTCTCCCATGAAGTCCACTTTGGCTCAAACAACAATGGATGGTGCAATCTGACACTGATGTTCCTTGAGCTTGAAGTTCACCTTTAATCTATAACCTTTACCTTTAACATGCTTGTCTATAATTTTCTTTCTAATCTCCTGAGACAACTCTTTCCTTCGCTTCCTCTGGTCCATGTTGAGTGTGGTAGACACCATGTCACCAAACAGCACAATGACTACCTGGAGAATTTCCCCACTGTGGGACTAATAAAGGATTATCATCTTAGCCCTTTATATAGCCCCACTGACTGATTACAAAATTGTAGAGACCTGTGATGCTAATTAGTGGACACACCTTGATTTAACATGTCCCTTTAGTCACATTGTTTTCAGGGGTACCATAATTTTTGTCCAGGCCTGTTTACTGACTTTACTTTTTAAAATAATTCTGTTGAAGCATGGTTCAAAATTAGTGTCATTTGTTCATTTTCATAGATTTTTTATTTATTATTACTTTTGTCAGATTCAAGTTATTTCTGTGACCATTGTGGGTTTTTCTTTCATTGCTGGAGAGTAACAGGACGTGTGCAGGTGCGATGGATCACTTACAAACCAATAGGGAGTCAGAATGGAATGTGTTTATATTTCTTATGGACAGGGTTTGACGAGCTGGAATGAAAACAAAGGGAAATGAAATAGGAGGAACGAGGCTGTTTTTAAAATGTAAGAGTAGAAAGTTCAGATAATTGGGTGAAAATGTGAGAAGTAGAATTAAGAAGTCTCTAAAAAATAAATAATTGCTTAAGTAGAGTTTAGGGGTGGGGGTGATCCAGGGAGCTCTGATGAAAGCAGTGCGCTGAGGATGACCTAAAGTTCTCAGACCAGAGACGAAGGAGAAACCTCTACGTCATTCAGATGGAGAGTAAGAGCAGCAGTTTGGTGGAGGGTTGGATTTTGGGCCTGTATGGACTTTGGGTTTGGTGAGAGTTTTTGATTCATCCAGTTCTTGATTTCTGATCAACAGATTTCCAAGTGAGCGAGGGGGGGACCCCTAAACTCTACACTAATGATTGAGTTATTAATCCAGAGGAAAGAAAAATCTCTGTACTTTCACCTACACGACAGCAAGATCAGCTGGAAACTAGAGCCTTGCACTGTGCTCCGATTTCCCAGAATAATAACACTCATTTACTGAAGACAGGAGTCTCTAGTTCTCATTCAGGGTGTGTTCACACATGGTGTTGGGTTCCCTTGGTTCGGACCAGGCTAGACAGCGATGAACTGTTAGTTTTTAGTCCTGGTTTGCAGTCGAACCAAAAATAGGGGGAAAAGCTGACGTATGACGCTCGTATGACAAGATGCTGCAAGTACAGGTGTGTCCAAGGGTTCTGCGTGATCCATGCAGTAACTACTGCACCCCAACTCACACGTTTTTACTTTACTTAAGCAGCTACACTAATGAATGCCGTTCTAATTGTGGCTAGTGTTGAGTTAGTGGGGAAGTGTGTGGTTTGGGACACAGCCCTGCTAAGGTACAGCGTCAGACAGAAGAAGCTAAAGCACAGAAATGTGGGCAGATCGATGGAGCCAGTGGGCAGGCAGAGGTGGTACTAGATTTTGCGGGCAGTAATGAGTGACCCCATGACGCTGTGCTTGTGCACAATCCCACGGCAGTTTCGTTTAGATGCATTTGGTTTGTTTAGATGCCGGAGTTCGTTTAGAAACGGCCCAAGGCCAACCGCTTCTGCTCAGGCTTGTTTGATGCTTTACTTTGATGAGTTTACTTTACCGAACCGCATGAACAGGACAATCGCACCGGGGTTCGTTTTAATGGAACCAAAGCTGACAAGTGTAAACACACCCTGCAAGAGTCTTTTCAGTTCTGATGCTGTGAATTGCTGCTTTATTTGGGCCATTTTTGGGCCTTAACAGCTGAACATCTACAAATTCACCTTTTATTTGAATAAACGTACATTTATTTGTTAATAAAAGGATGTGAGGGTACAAATGCATGTCCCGAGGCATCAAAGATCCACATTTGAGCAGTAAAAAGGGAAGTCATTCCTAAAGCAAAAACGGCGCGACACTTCCCGATTTTGTGGGGAGCCACAGGGTTCTATTTTAGGCCCTATGAAAGTGATGCCAATTATTCAAGAGGAAACATGTACGCAATAAACAAGAGAGGTTCAAGGACTGATCCCTGAGAAACCCCTTAAGTAGAAGTATATTAAGATAGCAGATGTAGAGGAAGTACAGTCAGATAGGGCAACAAACTATTTTTGGTTAGGTATGATGTGAACCAATCCACTGTGGCATAGTCGATGGCCTGCTGTCCCAGCCTTGACTGGAACGGAATGAATTATTGTTTTAAGGATAAATAAAATTATTTATATATATATATATATACACTAGGGGGCTTATTACATAAACACAGGCTGCAATGAAGTCTATGATAGAAGACTACTAGAAGCACCGGCGTCTGCAGGCAGAAAGGCATCATCCGTAACCTTAATTAAAGTTTACGGTGCTGTGGAAGGGACATAATCCAGACCGCATTATTATTGGTTTCTAAGCAGTTATTGGAGCTGGCTAGCAACGGCCCAATAGATGAATCTGTAAATCTGTTTAACTGGGGTTTTTTTTTTTTGCAGATTTTGTGGAGGTTCGTAACCGTCCCAGGCTCCATCTGATTGCCAGGGATTCCTGAAAAGCTTAGCGAATGCGAAAGTAACCGGAACTACTTATGGACTTTGTCATTCGCGGAGTTCAGCAACTGCCCATTGGCTTCTATTACAAGTGAATTTTGAGTCTGCAGGTTTTCTGCTCTTTTTCAATCACAGAATATGACCTTAAGATTATTCTCAGTGGAAACCGACAGCACAAGACGCAGCAGATAGAAAGTAGGTTGGAAAACGATGAAGTACTTCTTTAATAACTCGAACTCTCATTGTGTTGCAAACAGAGAAACCTCCACAGGAGAGTAAGAGCAGCAGTTTGGTGGAGGGTTGAATACAAATTCACCTTTTATGTGAATAAACGTACATTTATTTGTTAATAAAAGGATGTGAGGGTACAAATGCATGTCCCGAGGCATCAAAGATCCACATTTGAGCAGTAAAAAGGGAAGTCATTCCTAAAGCAAAAACGGCGCGACACTTCCCGATTTTGTGGGGAGCCACAGGGTTCTATTTTAGGCCCTATGAAAGTGATGCCAATTATTCAAGAGGAAACATGTACGCAATAAACAAGAGAGGTTCAAGGACTGATCCCTGAGAAACCCCTTAAGTAGAAGTATATTAAGATAGCAGATGTAGAGGAAGTACAGTCAGATAGGGCAACAAACTATTTTTGGTTAGGTATGATGTGAACCAATCCACTGTGGCATAGTCGATGGCCTGCTGTCCCAGCCTTGACTGGAACGGAATGAATTATTGTTTTAAGGATAAATAAAATTATTTATATATATATATACACACACTAGGGGGCTTATTACATAAACACAGGCTGCAATGAAGTCTATGATAGAAGACTACTAGAAGCACCGGCGTCTGCAGGCAGAAAGGCATCATCCGTAACCTTAATTAAAGTTTACGGTGCTGTGGAAGGGACATAATCCAGACCGCATTATTATTGGTTTCTAAGCAGTTATTGGAGCTGGCTAGCAACGGTCCAATAGATGAATCTGTAAATCTGTTTAACTGGGGGGTTTTTTTTGCAGATTTTGTGGAGGTTCGTAACCGTCCCAGGCTCCATCTGATTGCCAGGGATTCCTGAAAAGCTTAGCGAATGCGAAAGTAACCGGAACTACTTATGGACTTTGTCATTCGCGGAGTTCAGCAACTGCCCATTGGCTTCTATTACAAGTGAATTTTGAGTCTGCAGGTTTTCTGCTCTTTTTCAATCACAGAATATGACCTTAAGATTATTCTCAGTGGAAACCGACAGCACAAGACGCAGCAGATAGAAAGTAGGTTGGAAAACGATGAAGTACTTCTTTAATAACTCGAACTCTCATTGTGTTGCAAACAGAGAAACCTCCACAGGCCTCACTATCAATGCAGTGCATTGTGGTACCCGAGAGGCCGTTGTGGGACAGCCCCGTGTTTTCATGGTGGGTGAATGGCAATGAAGTGACCAACCAAACAGCTAATCTGTCAGCGGACGGCAGCACACTCTACCTTACCAGCAGTCTGGGAAGTAATTACACCTGCGCCTTCGACAGCAGCCAGGGAAGCAGCAGCGTGCAAAGCGTCAGAGGTATTATCCTGGCAACACGGTTCCTACACACTGCTACACACACAGAGGCATGGATCTAGGGTTTGTATGTGTCTTAATGAAATAGGGTTAGGTTTAGGTTCTGGATGCTGGATGTGTTTAGGTGGTCAGGTGGTGCTGTGACCAGGAGGCTTGAAGTAGGCCTTAGTGGTAGGCTCGTGGTAGCATGGGTGGGTGTGTGTGAGAGGGAGGGAGTTAAATTCCTTTAAAACCTTGCCGTGTTAGTCAATTACACGTCAAGGCATGGCAAGGCATAGGCTTGATTTCAGTATAAGCAACGAGTGAGCAGATGTCCCAATACTTTTGTCCATATAGTGTATCACAAACAAACAAAGCAAGCATTGGTTTGGGTTTGGCTACACTCAGTGCAACAGGGTGGTAGGCATTCTGGCAGGTGGTGGCAGGTTTTTTTGGGGGTCCAGTGGAGTAAGATGTTGCTCCGATGATCCGAGGACTGCTTGGATGGTTCGAATCCTGGGTCGTGCTGCCTGGTCAACCGCCGGAGTCAGAGGGAGAGCGTAGTTGACCTTGTGGGTTCATGGCACTTCGCTGTGTCAGTGGCTTCACATGTGCTAGTCTTCAGCATCTTAAGGGCAGTTCACATGAACAGGGATTGGGTAATGGGCTTTCCAAATGGGGTAAGAGTAGTATAAGTTATATTAAATAAATTGGTACATGCTCTATGGACACGTTTGGGGGCACCGTGGGATCAGGCCCAGGAATGGATGGCCAGTGTGCAGTTTTACAGCAAGGGGAGCACTTCAGGACACATTTAGCTTATCTGCAATTCAGGCTGACAACACCCTGTCATAGTTCCTGTGCCCTTTGTGGTCAGTGTAGGTTTGTAGATAGTGATCAGTCCATTCCATTTATGGTCAGAGGTCAAGGTTGTTAAACTCCACTCTGCCCCTGTAGTCCCTAATGGGCCTAATTTTTACATTTTTCTACATTTGTTTACAAGTTTATTAAATAATGTTGAAGTCACTGTTTGTTTGTTTGGTTCTGTAGACCCTAAACCAGATACATCAAGCTGCTCCAATGCAGGGACCATTATTGCAGTAATTGAGGCAATAGTGATAGTGGGGCTTTTACTGAAATTGTGTTGGTAAGAGAGACAGCCTTTTTTATTATCAATTCTTTAAAGATTTCCATTTTTAGTGGCTTATTTCTGATGAAAATCTGTTCCCAGGCCTCGCATCAAGAAGATGCTTCCCAGAAAACCAGGTGAAGGAACTGAAGCTTACTGAGCCCCTCATTTCATACACTGTCATTGTTTTGCTTTATGCAGTTCTGAAAATTGTTTTTATTTATTGGAATTTCATGCACCAATATTTATCATTACATTCCTAGTATGTTATATGTAAAATATATGTACAATATTGAAATGTATATTTCTCAGTTTGTTCAAGTTGGATAATTAATATGCATATCACCTCATTTCATAGTTAAGTGTTGGCATGAACGTCATCATAACACATCATAATCGGTCATAATGCATTTTCCTTCCCTACTGTGAGGTATCACACAGTATCAGGGAAGGTGTCTGAGCTAACCTAGCATTTTCTCACTATTTATGACCAGCTTTTCAGCCACCTTGACCATTGAGGACCAGCTAAAACCATCTGAAACCAGCTTGAGCTGGATGTTTTTTAGCAGGGAAGGTCAGACCAAACAGGTGCAGGAGCTGCTATTTGGAGGTGAAGCTCCACATTATTGTTTAAAAAATAATAATTCGCCACGTCTACTGGTGCACAGTGACCTCATCAAAAATGACCAGATGTTTCAGAGGCAACAAAAGTCTGTGTTTAGTCTGACCATCCCTGCTAAAAAAATCCAGCTCAAGCTGGTTTTAGATGATTTTTAGCTGGTCCTCAATGGTCAAGGTGGCTGAAAAGCTGCTCATCCACACGAAAACATACCCTATGCTGGTAAGCTAGATGGTTAACCAGCTCTAGCATAAACTGGATTTGATTTTGGCCATGCTTGGCCAAGCTAGACAGCCAGTATGACCAGCTTGACCATGCTGGTTGGTCAGGGTGATCGTGCATGTAGGCCAGCAAAACCAGCTATGAACTCAAACTCAGATATACCCTTTTTCCACGCTAGGATAGACAACCAGCTTCAACGGCTTGACCAGCTATAGCTGGTTTTAAATGATATATGATATGTTATGATATGATATGATATGATGAGTCATGCCTAATAGGACCAAGTATACAAGCTAACAAGTTAAAAAGGCTCTGTTAAGACTTTCGTTAAGCTTGAAGTTTTTCAGGAGTTTGAGTAATGTTATATGATGTTATAAGATTTTGCTTTCTTGACACTAGTATCTGATAGGAACGGATATGGTCATTGCACTGAAGACACAAACTGGCTTTCAAAAAACTAATTTGCATCTGTACAAACAGAGTAAAATTATTTATTTTAAACAACGTTCTGTTGGATCTGTCTTCTGATTGGAAATGCAAGTACAGCAACTAGCAGTTTTTAAATATACAGTATATATTAAAAGTGAATGAGTGACAGAAAAAGCCCTGGGCTCTCAGTGGTCTAATTTTACTACCACTATGGCCTGGCTGGGGGGTCGCGAGTTTGAATCCTAAGCCAGTGGCAGTGCTCTCTCCAGGTGGGTAGATGGCGCTCTTCTCTGAGCGTGTCGGCTGCAGTTTGTAAAGAGGCGGTGGTTGGCTTTGCAGGTATCCAAGGAGATGGAGAAGTCGTTACCCTCCTAGTCTTGGGAGCATTGCTAGTGCTAGGGGCAGTTTTGAACAGGTGGGTTAATTGGCAGTACCAACCTGGGAGAAAGGGGGGGGGGTTACTTACTCAAAATGGTCAGAGGAACAACTCAGTTGACCCAACCTGGCCTTGCTGACCCTTTTCTCACCTCTAAAGATGTCTAAAGACATCTGACCTCCAGCCGAACTAACTGCCCTTAATCCCTCAGTATCAGCCCGCCAGCAATAACCAATAAGAAACTAGCTGATTAGCCAGGATGATCACATCTGCCCCACTGTCGGTCTGATCATGCCCCTGTGATGGAGGCTTGGTGGGGTGAATGCCCCCGGAGAGAGCGAGGCTACTGGGTAGGCAGTAGGCAGAACGTACAGGTCACAACCCAGAGCTAACCACCTCTGACCCCCCCCGACTTTGGATAACCAATATTCTCACTGGATGCATCCAACAGCAGACGGGCAGAGAGACCTAGAAGGGGTACATGCTACCAAATGCACTTTCAAGGGCTACTGATTAGACACTACTATAATAAAATCTTAAAGAGAAGATTAATACTGATGAATAAATGTAGGACGGTGTCCTCTAATCCTTCTAATTAATTAATAATTAATAAGAAGTGGTTGACTATGATATATATTTCATAACCGCAGTAGGAAGCTCAGTGTGTTCTTCGGTCAAACTACTACGATGTATTTGATTTACTTGCTCCCTCAAGGGCTGGGAGTGTGTAGGGAAAGTTTGTAATTTCCTGAAGGAAACGTAGAACAGCAGCCTAAGCTTTTCCAACTTCCTGGCTGTTGCTAGGCTGTTGCTATGTGGTCAACTATGTTGCTACGAATCCCCATGGTGATTGTTTATGTGATTCTAATGTGTCTTTATCTGTCCTTTTGTAACAATTCCGATAGTACCTTACAGCATCGCAGGCCCATCAAGCAACTAGTTTAAAACACCGTAGCAACCATTTAGCAACAATATAGCAACCACCTGAGATACCATAGCAACACAATAGCAGGCACTTTTGATATTACCTTATGACATTATACCAACCATCAAGCCACCACTTAATACACCATAGCATCCACCTGGGATACCATAGCAACCATATAGCAACACAATAGCAACCACTAGGGCTATCTCAGCAACACCATAGCAGCCACTTTTGATATTACCTTACAATATTATACTACCCCTCTAGCAACCACATACGAGACCATCGCACCCACTGAGGAACACAATAGCAACCACTGGGGTTCTCACAGCAACACCATAGCAACCACTTTTCATAGAACCTTACAACATTATACCACTCATCAAGCAACCATGTGGGAGACCATAGCAATGACCTAGCAACACCGTATGCAACCGCTTAGCAATGACCTAGCCACACTGTAGCAACCACTTAACAACAATATAGCAACCACCTGGGAGACCCTAGAAACCACTGGGGCTATCATAGCAACACCATAGCCACCAATTTTGATTTCTTGCATTATATCACCCATCAAGCAACCACCAAAAAACATCTTAGCAGCCACCTGGGAGACCATAGCAATGACCTAGCAACACTGTAGCAACCACTTAGCAACAATATAGCAATCACCTGGGAGACCATAGAAACCACCAGCAACACCATAGCAACCACTGGTGCTATCGTAGCAACACCATAGCCACCATTGCCACCATTTTTGATATCTTGCATTATACCACCCATCCAGCAGCCACCTAGGAGGCCATAGCAATGACCCAGCAACACTGTAGCAACCACTTAGCAACAATATAGCAACCGCCTAGGAGACCCTAGAAACCTCTCAACAACACCATAGTAACCACCAGCGACACCATAGCAACCACTGGGTCTATCATAGCAACACCATAGCCACCATTTTTATTATCTTGCATTATACCACCCATCCAGCAGCCACCTAGGAGGCCATAGCAATGACCCAGCAACACTGTAGCAACCACTTAGCAACAATATAGCAACGGCCTGGGAGACCCTAGAAACCACTCAACAACACCATAGTAACCACCAGCAACACCATAGCAACCACTGGGTCTATCATAGCAACACCATAGCCACCATTTTTGATATCTTGCATTATACCACCCATCCAGCAGCCACCTAGGAGGCCATAGCAATGACCTAGCAACACTGTAGCAACCAATTAACAACCATTTTTAACAATATAGGAACCATCTGGGGGTACCATAGCAACCACTTGTCTCACCATTGCTTTACAATGTGCAAACATCATAAACCATATGAAAATGCGTGTTATTTTAGATGGGTCTGCAGAATCCTCCGAGAAGCTCTGAAGCTCTGAAGTAAAGGCCAGAGGGGCACACTCCCCCAAACTCACCTGACCAACGCTTTGAACAGTGTCTCCCAACAGACCAGCAGAGCCTCTTACTAGACAAACGGGGAACAATGAAGACTTGTACAGTTTGGACACTTCCTCTATTGTTAATAGGAGTCTTACGCCGTCTTTAAAGATGCGGGACACACAGGGAATATGTGGAGCGAGCAGTGGCTGATAACAGCAGAGGGGGTCTTTTTTTCGTCTCTGCCATGAGCTGCAGCATGAAGACCAACCTGGTTTTAGTTCAGAGGATTCAGTCTGAAACTGCTGACATGAAACTTTACACAGCTTTTCCATCTTCCCACACGTCAGCCAAATGTCCTGCCTGTCCACCGTCCAAAACAATGCCATTATTGATGTCCGCAAGAAACGAGCCAAACAATTAAATCAGTGAGCTGGTATCTAAGGGTGGGCGGGAGGGGATAGGCACAAGTGGACACTGTGGATACGTCTGTTGAAGGCCTGTTCTTCCCAAACTTCAGCAAACATGGACAGATGATCCGCTGGTCATTACGATTCCCCGTTGAGGCCTGTATCACTGTTTTGGACATTCTTCCACTTTTTGACAGGATCTGAATCTGGCCGTTGTTCTTTACGCTGAGTCAAACAATCAGGACCAATAGAAACGCTCCGAATGGACTTGGATTAACATATTTTGTACCTTGACTAGCATTGTAAGTTAGAAAGGCTTTTCTTCCTTCTGCAAAGTTGCTAGTCAGGGAGATACAAGGTTTATACATGGCCGTGATGACGTGCGTGAAGGTCTTGAAACTTAGAAGACCTTCACAGGCCGTGGTTAAACCCTCTCTACCCACTTTCTTTTAACAACAGAGGGGATTTGTATCTTTGTATCTGGCTAGTTCAGGAAATGGAACAGGAAACCTGCTTGACTGAGAGCGGCGCTGCCTAGCGACCCTCACCATGGACACACAATTGGTTTTTTACTCTGAACAGATCTGCCCCCTTGTGTTGGAACTGGCTAACAGATCAAGCCATTCCTCTTTGACAGTGAAAAACACACCCACATATAGACACAGTGTTCTGTGGCTGCACTGTACTTGAGAAGTGACGCCCCCTTGTGTACTGATGGAGAGGAGGATGATGATGATGATGATGATGATCAGACAAATATTAAATGTTTAAATAGCAGATTTCATACTTTCAAAGGGAAATTTTCACCGAGATGTAAACAAACTCAGAGTGGGTTTGGTGTGAATCATGTTACACAGGCAGGAGAATGCAGAGTTAAGAGTCTTCTTCAAGAATTCCTACTAATGTAGAGGGGTGGGCTTGTCTGGTCAGTCATTTGAGCCATAGGCATCCACCAGTCCAGTCACCATGACTGTAACACACAAAAAAAAAAAATATATATATATATATATATATATGTGTGTGTGTGTGTGTATATATATATATATCTATAGAACCTACATATAGGTAATATACATACATATATATGTGTGTGTGTGTGTGTTACAGTCATGGTGACTCGACTGGTGGACGCCTATATATATATATATATATATATATATATATATATATATATATATATATATATATATATGTGTGTGTGTATGTGTATATTACCTATGTAAATATATATATAATGTTATATAATGTACTAAATTATATAAATAAATTATAGATATGTGTAACAAGGTAAAGGTGCATGTTTTTTTCATTGTACTATGTACAGTGAAATGTGTCCTTCGGATTTTACTCATCTGTGATAGCGAACACACACACACACACACATACACACACACACACACACTGGTGGGCAGCCAACTCCAGTACCAGAGGAGCAGAGAGGGTGAAGGGCCTTGCTCAAGTGCCCAACAGTGGCAGCTTGCTGAGCCCGGGTATCGAACCCACAATCCTGCCATCAATAACTGCCCCCATGTGTGTGTATATAGATGTTGGGAGAATGTTAACCAATCACAGCGCAGGAGTAAATATTTGTTTTTGTGCAGCTTAAATTGATTTACAATATAAAATAAATCCAACATAAGAAAAATAAAATAAAATCATAAAATGAGTAAATATTTTAGATAAAAAGTCAACACTTAAAAGGAGTGAAAGAAAAAAAAAAACCCAGAACTACTAGCCAATCCAGCTCAGATGCCGGGATACTGTTAACCAATCAGAGACGCAAGGGGCGCTGTTTGTTTAAAACGGGAGGTAAAATAAAAATTAAAAAGTGTAAGGAAATAATAAATAATAAAAATAACACACAATGACTAATAGCAGTGGCTAGTGAAAGTGGCTTTGATTAAAAAATAAAAAAGCAACACATAAAGGCTTTGACAGAAGTAACCCAGACCTATTGAGCCAATCCTCATTCAGATGTAAAGATATTGTTAACCAATCATAAAGCAGAAGGCGGGGTTTCTCTAAAACCAGGAAGAAGACAGTGTAAGCACGTAATACAAATAATAAATAGTTACTAATTATATAATAATAAAAAATCAACACATAAAAGCGATGATAGAAAGAAAAAAAACTACTGGCCAATCCAGCTCAGAGGCTGGGATACTGTTAACCAATCAGAAACCGGGGGGCGGGATTTGTCTGAAAACGGAAGCTAAAGAAGTGTAAGTAAAAGTAAAAGTAATACATAGTGGATAATAATTTAATAATAAATCATCAAAACATAAAAAACAAAAGCAGAACTAGCCAATCCAGCTCAGAGGTTTGGGTTGTATTAACCAATCAGAGCCCGGGGGGCGGGATTTGTCTGAAAACGGGAGGTGAAATAGTGTAAGTACATAATAAAAATAATACATAGTGGATAATAATTTAATAATAAATAATAAAAACATAAAAAAACAAAAACAGAACGAGCCAATCCAGCTCAGAGGTTTGGGTTGTATTAACCAATCAGAGCCCGGGGGGCGGGATTTGTCTGAAAACGGGAGGTGAAATAGTGTAAGTACATAATAAAAATAATACATAGTGGATAATAATTTAATAATAAATCATCAAAACATAAAAAACAAAAGCAGAACGAGCCAATCCAGCTCAGAGGTTTGGGTTGTATTAACCAATCAGAGCCCGGGGGGCGGGTGCTTCAGTGGAGGAACGCAGCCTGCCCTTTGAGCCGTCCTGGGCGTTACCGGAGCCAGACCGCGCTCTGTCCAGCCCACAGCGCTCATATTTCTCCCAGCCCAGTCTGAGGTTGGGTTGCTTTGTTTTTCAGTCGAGAATGGGAGAGGAGACACTGCGTGGAGACACTGGTCATGTTATCCTGACTGCTTAAGTTTTTTTCCCAGGAGTTTTTTTTAGCTGTTCTCTCAACTATCAACCCTCAAAGCTCCAGCAGGTTCAGCCAATTTCTGTAAAAGCTGTAGAAACTCCATGAAACTCTAAGAAACTCCATGAAACTGGGACTGGAGGACTTCATGAGTGGGAGATAAACAATATACATGACTGCTCTCCTCTTTTTTTGCTGTTGCAGGTGGGGAACATGGCACCCTTGGGACCACAGTGTTTCTGGGCGGCCCTCCTCCTCCAAGTCTGTGGTGAGTTCCCTTCTGCTCACATTTCATCTAAAAGCGTCTAGATGGGTGGCTTGCTTGTCACATGTAAGCTGACAGTTTCCGTGCTGGTGTAGAAATGGAAGCTGTTGGGCTGTTGAGAATGTTTCAGCAGGAGACCACAGCTCTGTAAGATCTGCAGAAGAAAAAGGAGGTCAGGATGTAGCTACAGCTGTCATGTTTGCTCCATATCGCAGTTAAAGGCTCTGTTCTCGATATTTGAAGAAGACTGAACTGACACACTTGAGCTGCAGGGTAACAGGGTGAGCGGCAGGGTAACAGGGTGAGCCGCAGGGTAATAGGGCGAGCCGCAGGGTAACAGGGCGAGCCGCGGGGTAACAGGGCGAGCCGCGGGGTAACAGGGCGAGCCGCGGGGTAACAGGGCGAGCCGCGGGGTAACAGGGCGAGCCGTGGGGTAACAGGGTGAGTCGCAGGGTAACAGGGTAAGCTGCGGGGTAACAGGGCGAGCCGCGGGGTAACAGGGTGAGTCGTAGGGTAACGGCAAGCCGCAGAGTTACAGGGCGAGCCGCAGGGTAACAGGGTGAGCCGCGGGTAACAGGGCGAGCCGCAGGGTAACAAGGCTATGTACATATATCAAATATTTACATATATCATATGGTATTGGACTTTTTTTGTTTGGAAAAATAATATATGATTATATATGATTGGCATATACATAAGCTATAGATCATATATTTGTTGTTATATACAATGTTTTTTATTATATATATTTATATATATATCATATATTACATATATATATATATACACACGTAATACCTAACAAGCAAACATGTATATCTTCTTATTTATGTGCCAAAAAACAGTATTTTGGCACATACATAAGATATAGATCATATATTTGTTATATATGTTTGATTGTTATGTGTATATATATATGTGTGTGTATATATATATATATATATATATATATATATATATATATATATATATATATAATCAAACAAGGGTATTAATACAATCAATATTATATTATCTATATATATACTTTTGGTATATATATATATATATATATATCAGTGTCCCCCTTGTGCCATGTGAAGCATGGACTCCACAAAACCTCTGAAGGTGTCCTGTGGTATTTGGCACCAATTTGGCACTTTTGGTTGGTACTGACCACTGCATGCCAGAAACACCCCACAAGACCGGCCTGATGTTTTAGAGATGTTCTGACCCAGTTCTCTAGAACATCACAATATAGCTCATGTCAATGTGCTTGACCATAAAGACCATTTCAGCTTTTAACAACACGCCACCTTTAAAAACAACTGTTCACTAATCCACATGACTGGTCAGTGTATGTATATACATGTATATGTGTGTATCAGATTTCTGTATGGGTATGAATGCAGTTTTTGTTTTTTTTTACCTCTTGTAAAAATAATTAGCCTAATCAATTTTAGTCAGTCAGGCAACTCTTTTGGCAGTTTTTACGATGAATCGGCTGTTTGACATGTTGTAGAAAATCAAGTCTAAATAGAATAGAATGAAATCCCCTTAAATTGAAGCACATTAAACCTAAAGTGTGTATTTTTTGCCCCTCTGTAAAACTGCCATTTCAGAAATGTCAGGTTTTGAGGAGCTACAGAAATGCATTTGCTGTAATTTGCTGTTTGCGTGTCTACACTTTTAGCAACTGGGGGTCTTTGATTTTACTTTTTGGGGCCAAAGAATCATTTTACCAGGCAACGAACCCCTTAGACTTTCAGAGTAACGCTGGAAGAGGCAAGCAGTGCAAAGTCCATGATGGCAGATGAAGAGTTAAACAAGCAGAAACAAGACGGATCTACACCCAAACACTTAAAACAGTGAAATAATTGGAGCTAAACTAAGACAAAGAGGCATAAATACACGGAACACGGACGAGAAACACATGGAATAGACGATGAAGAGGCGGGGCTACAAGCTACACTTAGCTCAGGGGCAGCAGGGGCAGGGCAGGAAACCAAAACATAGACAAAGTCAATGCTTGGCTTTGGAGGGTGTAACATTTGATCAACTTCAAATGATATTTGCTAGTTTTGTAAGTCTGGGAAAGGTCACATTGTTGGGACAGCTCAGCTTATTGTGGCGTAAACAAAGGGTTTCGAGATAGCCATCTGTTTCCCTCACGCTCTGAATCCAGATCATGCAGGCCTTGCTTAACACTGTCCAACTCTGGATAATAGCTGTGTCACAGTAAATAAGTAAGAGGTCAGTTGGGGTCTTTTTTACCCTGTACAAAAAGCCCTGGTCAAACTGTCAATGGCTGTGATATATATACACTGCTTGACCAATATATCCACATCTGGACAAAAGTATTGGGACACCTGCTCCTTCATTGTTTCTTTTGAAATCCTGCTTGATCCTGCTTTTGTTGGAGTAACTGTCTCTACTGTCCAGGGAGGAGGAAGACTTTCTACTAGATTTTGGAGGAGCATAGCTGTGAGGATTTGATTGATTGATTGATTGTATTGGGCAACAAGAGCATTAGTGAGGTCAGGATGTTGGATGATGATGATCAGCACCCCACCTCATCATCCCCAACTCCCCAACTCATCCCAAAAGTACTGGATGGGGCTCCACCATCCATCATTCCAGAGAACAAGGTTCCTCCACTGGTCCACAGCTCCTCAATGCTGCTACTGGGGGGGCTTTATAACCCCTCTAGCCCACGCCTGGCATTAGGCAGCATGGTAGCGTGTCAGTAGGTTTAACAGGCATATTCTATTGGCTGTTCTTCTTTTCAGGGACTAGATAAGCTGTGTGTGTGCATTTGCACATCAGTGTCAGTCAACTTAATGTAGCTGAATGCATTCATTAGAAGGGGCGTCCACAAATATGTGTTTTTTTATCCCACTATTGTTTTGAGTCAAAGAACCCTTTTACTGGTACTACACTTTACTAAAACCAGTGTTTCTATCTAGAACCCGTTTTTTTAATGAACAGTGTTAACTATTAACTGTTCTCTTTGTTCTCCTGCTGTTCCTTGTAGTCCTGCAGAGCTGCTGGTGTCTCTCCGTTCGTTTCCTGAACCAGCAGCCCACCTATGTGGTCAGCGGGCACACCCTGGTCCTGCAGGCCCAGATAGACCTGCCTACGAGAGAGTCCATCGCCAAGGTGACATGGGAGCATGAGGGGACAAGGAATTCTGGGAAGGCCGTTGTGGCCGAATTCCCTTCTAAAAGCTCCGGCGATCGGGTGACTGTAGAGGAATACGGAGCCGTGATGAAGCTCAGGAACTACCAGAGGGCAGACAGCGGAGAGTACACCGTAACGGTCACAGACACACAGGGAGGTCAGGAGTCAGCAGTCTGCAGCGTCCATGAGTACGGTATGAGGAACCAGGTGGTCCAACAATGCATCTATAACATGTGAAGTTTACTTAACCTTCTAAACTCCACCCCCACTCTTATATTACAGCCAGCTCCAGGTTAGATCGATGGAGGGGGGGGGCTTCCTATTCTCTGACTTGTATTTAAACGAATGATCTACTGAGCCTATTGACAAGCAGGCAGTTAGACCGTCACTCCACTCTAGAGCTGTAAAGCCATGTACATGTCTGTGTCTGAGAAAGAAGGGAAGGGAAATTTACTCAGAACTGTAGACATTTCAACGCAATGTAATTTCATAACTCTAGACCGGCCCTACGGTCTAACTGCTGCTCATCATCAAGTGTGAGGAGGTCATCCGTTCAAATCCCAGCAAGGCCTCAGCACTCCATTGTCAGATTGAGGGGGCGGAGCCACAGACTAAACATCTTACACAGTATTTAATCAGTTTCAGCTGCAGCTCATTTACTGATGGTCTGGAGGCTGAACTCAGTGTGGATTATTGACCAAACTGAGATGCAGAATGAAAAATTAGACTGAACTAAGTTGAGTTATGTCAGAAAATGCTCTGTAATCAGATGCTGCACTATTTTATAGACCGTTCAGGAAAAAAGGAGATATTTTTTTTCTTAGATTTATAAAACTGCTTACCTTGGATAAAGAAATACGTTTGTTATGGTTTCCAATGTTTCCCACTTCAGCAGTGTGCCACTTGCATCTATGAATGTAATGGAAATATCAATAAACTACATAACAATTAAGCTAGCACCTACCTTACTAAGAGAAGCCTTGAGAACTAAGGTGGTGGTGATGGGAAACCTCTCGTGGATGATTCTTTATATCACCAAAAAAGCAAAACCATTACAGCTCAAAGAACCAGTTTAATGCTTAACTGGTTATTCTCCATAATTGAAAACCTCATATATACCAAACATATTAAGAGTAAGTATTCACCATTGGAGAGACTCACTGGACACAGATGGAATCTGGCCTCCGCCTTTAACCCATTTGCAAACACACACATAATGATATAGTGAGCACACAATAGGCAGCCATTGCTCCGGTGCCCAGGGGGGGAGGCAGGGTTAAGGGTCTTGCACAAGGACCAAGCAGTGGCAGCTTACCGAGCTTACCTGGATACTGATCCCACAACCCTGTCATCAATAGCCCAGAGCTCTAAGCACTGAGCCACCACTGCCTAACTGCTTAAGTAGTTCATCCCAATATTGGTTTGATTCTTAAAAAACTCTATATATAGGTTCTATATAGACCCAAAAGAGTTCCACTAGTGTTAGAAGTCAGTTCTATATAGAATATATATATATATATATATATATATATATATATATATATATATATATATATATATATATATATTCTGCTTACTAAAACCAACAAGTGCTGGATCCTGAAGTTCTAGAGGGCCACAAAGGTTTCCTTCAAAGAGTATGTGTAATGTGGTGCTCAACTACAGCAGGGTTTGAACCCAGTGTTGGTGGGCCGACGCGATACTTAGTGAGTTTCTACCATGATCACGTGACCAACGGCCCAAATTAATCTCAGAGCAGGCAAAATGGAAATGAAAATAAAGCCACCCGGGGCTCGAACCCAGGCCGCCGAGTCGCAAGACCAACGCCCTGCCGCTTCACCCAACATCCTCTCTCCTTCACGCAACACACAAAGGAGAGTGAGGCCCACTCAGCCTTCGGCTCAAGAATGAGGCTGATACAAGCAGATGGGCAATTGGATCTAAGTGCTTATATAGCCTTTTGCCCAGGTGTTGTAAATCAGGCCTAATTACTGGCTGGCGTGACTCGGGTCACTCCCTGGTGGCAGGAGGAGGCCTTGCCCTAGAGCTACCCCTTACAATATGCTTTGTTAAACCCATCAGCTAATTGATTTATTCATGCTCCGTCCACAAAAAAGGGTTGGTCATGGTGTTTTGCAGAACCTTGGCAAAAATCTTGTTCAACTCAGAATTTAGTTAAATATATAAATTATATATATATACTAACCAAGTGTGGGTTTTTTGTCATGTGATCAAAGTATAACTTTCTGAATTACAGGCTGGTTTTGACACTTTAATTAAGTTTAAATTTTACAAATGAACCTTTTACCCTACATCTAGTCACATCTATGACTATTAATGACAGTTACAGGTATCTTATAAATACCCAAACACAGCTAGTCTATAAGATTTTTGCCAACATTTGGGAAAAACATGGAACAACAGGAGTCAGTTTGTGGGCGGAGCCTGGATAGGTAAATGATTTAGTCTTTAAATCAATGTGCTTTGAAATCAATAAGCTGTGCAGTGCAGTGGACTTTGGGAGTTCTATATGAGTTCTTATATATGAGTTCTTTTTGAGTTCCTGTTGTCTGGTACTCATTGTTGTTTGGTTTGTCTTGGCTGTCTCAGAGGCTGTACACCACGTGTCCGTGATGGTGAACGTGTCCCACTCTGTCCTACACTGTCGCGAGGCATGGGGCACTGAACCTGTGTTCAGCTGGCTCCATGAAAAAGCCACCGTGACCGAGGCTGTGGGCAAAGTGTTCGACAATGGAAGTTCAATTCACCTGTCCATTCCACTCTGTGGACACTTCACCTGTGTGGTGTCCAACAAGCTAGGCCACAGCTCGGCCACCTACACCGCAGGTACAGCATTCTTCCAATGCTTGTATGTTTGATCTGAACCTCAATGTGACCTAGGACAATCTGTCTTCTAGAGTCAAAACAATTCAAACAATGTCTGGACCGACGGTAGCCCAATAAATTACTGTCTGAACCGACTGTAGCCCAACAAAATACTGTATGAACCGACTGTAGCTCAACAAAATACTGTATGAACCGACTGTAGCCCAACAGAATACTGTATGAACCGACTGTAGCTCAACAAAATACTGTATGAACCGACTGTAGCCCAACAGAATACTGTATGAACCGACTGTAGCCCAACAGAATACTGTATGAACCGACTGTAGCTCAACAAAATACTGTATGAACCGACTGTAGCCCAACAGAATACTGTATGAACCGACTGTAGCCCAACAGAATACTGTCGGATCCCGATTGTAGCCCAACGCAATACTGTCTGAACCAACTGTAGCCCAACACAATACTGTCGGATCCCAATTGTAGCCCAACACAATACTGTCAGAATCGACTGTAGCTCAACAAAATACGGTCTGAACTGACTGTAGCCCTACAAAATACTGTCTGAACTGACTGTAGTCTAACACAATACTGTCTGAACCGACTGTAGCCCAACAAAATACTGTCTGAACTGACTGTAGTCTAACACAATACTGTCTGAACCAACTGTAACCCAACAAAATACTGTCTGAACTGACTGTAGCCCAACAAAATTCTGTCTGAACCGACTGTAGCCCAACAAAATACTGTCTGAACCGACTGTAGCCCAACAAAATACTGTCTAAACCGACTGTAGTCCAACAAAATACTGTATAAACCAACTGTAGCCAAACAAAATACTGTCTGAACCAACTATAACCCAACAAAATACTGTCTGAATCGACTGTAGCCCAACAAAATACTCTCTGATCCTGACTGTAGCCCAACAAAATACTCTCTGAATCTGACTGTGGCCCTACAAAATACTGTCTGAACCGACTGTAGCCCAACAAAATACTGTATAAACCAACTGTAGCCAAACAAAATACTGTCTGAACTGACTGCAGCCAAACACAATACTGTCTGAATCGACTGTAGCCCAACAAAATACTGTATAAACCAACTGTAGCCAAACAAAATACTGTCTGACGCAGTTGTGTTTGACTGTGTGTGTGTGTGTGTGTGTGTTCCAGAACCTTGTGAGAAAAGCAGCGGAGGAACAGCTGTAGCCGTTGTGTTTCTTCTGCTTCTCCTGCTGCTGGCTGGAGGTTTGGCCTTCCTGTTATGGAGGTACAGTAGCACACACCCTCAAGACAAAAGCCAAGATGACACTTTCACCAGACAGACCAAGACAACACACATGACACCAAGCATCACTTCATCATAGTGAACACCCAAAAGTTGCTGTAAACAATAAGACTATTCTCAGATGTGTCAAAAGGCCAGAAGAAACCTGGGGTGTTCCAGAATGTCACATCCTTCCCGATGTTAAAAACGATGAATGTTTTGTTGACATGTAGGACCTTATATCGACAACACTGAAAGAACTGATCTCCTGCTTTTAGTCGCCAGATTCCAGAACCATCGTTGGCCATAGACAATAGTTTCAAGCTTTTCGCATGAATGCAGTCTGTGATGATGCATTTTTAATATTGTCAAATCCCTCCGCCAAAAAGTAGTTCCACAACAAATGAGTTAGTGCTGTGCAACGTTAGCAACTCCAAAACAACAGGGCCGACTTGGAGTGGAGGTTCATAAAGGTACATGTTGAGCCCTGTATACAGTCCAAGACAACTGTTAATGCTATAAGTTTCACCTCTCGTGGTACGGATAGAGCCTTAGAACTGTCCATGTATCAAGTTCAGCCAGAGACATTAGCAATAAGAAGCCCGGCCACTGGTTGGAATATAATTGGGAGTTCCCATAAGGCTCAACATTGCATCTGTTCACGGATAAAGTCCCGCCCTTTAACCAAAACGCTAGTCTGACCTTCAGTTTCCAGTATTGTGGTCTCTCTTCATGCAGAGAGATGGGAGCCTGGTCTTGTGCCGGCCGGACAGGCTTCCCTTTACAGACTTCACTTCAGCTCAGCCTGTGAATAGTCGTCGGTACATCAGTGGAGTGATACAGTTTTGAAACGGTGTGAAAAAGCCATGCTGTTATCACAAATACCAGCGCAGTTGGAACCAAAGTCCTTATAGGCAGGTCTGGTCATGGTCTCGTCTCGTCTTTGCGACGCCGCCAGGCAGTTATTTACAGTCGGACAGACTCTGTGAATGGGGAGAGACCAAAACACTGGAAACTGAAGGTCAGATTTCTCCACTCGTGCCGCAACCAGCAAGCCGATTAGCTCATTTTGCTGAAAGGCGGGACTTTATCTGTGAACAGACGCCATGTTGAGCATTACGAGAACTCAAATTTTTTAACCAGTGGCTTCTCAACCAATCAGATTGTAACAGTTGCATAAAATATAATATAATATATTAAATGGGGCAGTGCTGGCTTAGTGGTTAGAGCTCTGGTTAGGGCTATTGATGCCTGGGTTGTGGGTTCGATACCCGGGCTCGGCAAGCTGCCACTGTCGGACCCTTGAGCAAGGCCCTTTACCCTCTCTCTGCTCCCTGGGCACTGGGATTGGCTGCCCACCGCTCTGTGTGTGTGTGTGCTCACATTTACTACTATGTACTGTGACCGATACATGCACCTTTAGCTTTAAATAAGTACATTTTTAACATCGCAAACCATCCCTGGTTTACAGAGTAGTCTAAACCCACTGTGTTACATAAGGCAGTTTAATAGAGAGACACCCTGTGCTTTTATTTGTTAGTATTACAAGGGTGGGGTGGCGAAATGATGAAATCCCTACAATCCCTGAAATCCCAGAATTTTTGCAGGGTGGGATCTGTGGACTTTCTCTTCCAAGCTGCCTTTTTTTTCTGCAAACGTCCCAGAGAGACTGGGATCTAGCAAAAGGGAAACACAAAGCTTGCTGCCTGTGGGCGAACACCAGCGCACTGTGGCAGATGTTAGCTTGAAAAATGCTGGAAAATTCCACCAAAGCCTGACTTTTCCTCTTTCCTCCCAGGAGACACGGCAGCAGAAACGATTGGCACCGACTTGTGTCTTCAGAAGATCCAGCAAACAGACCTGAATGCACAGATCTCTGCGCTGTCGGAAGAGAGGAGAGCGCATAGCTCCCTAGAGGCCGTCGTCGACTCTCTGCCAGCACCCTGACCTCAACATGGCAGCGCTGCTAATGGTGAACGCACTCCAGAATGGGAGTGGCAAGAGCGGCGACAGTGCCTAAGCCATGTTAGCGTGTCCTAGCTGGACTTTGCCTTGAAGAAGGGAAGGAAGCTGATGGTTAGCCACCATTTGAAGCTTCAGAAAAAAGGAACTTGCACTGTTGATGTTTGTCTTCTCTCAGGTGGTTTTAGATTTAGCAACACTGTCCGTGTCTCGGAGCTGCCGAGGAGAGCAAAATGTACTGTACTTCTCTTTTTCCTGGAGACATTTCATATTAAGCACTCGACCATTTCACAAAAATTATGCATATGTGTTTATTATAAGTGTGTGAGACGAGTATCACGTCAACAAAGCCGTGGTGGCAGGGCTAGCTGGACAGCTCAGTGGCTCTAATGATTTAGCACTGGGTTTGGTTTCAAGGCCAATATGAGGAACTGCCATTGCTATCAGGTTGGGGCTTCACAGTAGTATCACAGCTCCAACAACCCCCTCATTAAACTGTACAGTAGGTACATTTCCCATGCTGTGAACTCAGAACTAGCCTTAGGGAAGCTCGAGCTGGTGCTCGCTGGTGCATTCGCTGCCTGTGGTGCTAAAAGTGCTATTCTATCGCCTGTGCTACTGTTCAGCTCCATAGGAATGTGAAAAATGGAGGGTGAGGTGTGTGGCTACTGTATCTGTACGTCCTGAGCTGATTCTCCTCGGTATAATCTCAATAGCACACTTTCGAGTGTCCCTCAGCTTTTAGAAGACACATTCTGTACGTTTATGTGTTTTTAATATTCGTCCACCATGAATTCTTCCACCAAAACAAAAGGGGGGGGTAGTTTCAGTAGGTCCAGGGTTTTAAGAGTGTTTAAACACTGTGGTTGCTTAGCAACTGGGCGTGCCCGTACAGATATCTGATGTATGATGTATATATACAGATTGCAAATATATAACATCTATATGGACAAAAGTATTGGGACACCTGCTTGTTTATTGTTTCTTCCGAAATCAGTCCAGGGAAGACATAGAGCTTTTTTTTTTACCAGTTTTGGAGGAGAATTGCTGTGAGGATTTGATTGATTGCATTCAGTGACAAAAGAGCATTAGTGCGGTCAGGTCATGTCGGATGGTGATCCCCACCCCCCTCATCATCATCCCCCAAAAAAGGTATTGGCTGGAGCGCCATCCATCATCCTAGAGATCACAGTTGCTGCTGCTGGGGGGCTTTATACCCCTCTACTAGCCCACGCCTGGTATTAGGCAGCATGGTGCCAATAGCTTCATGATGTTTATCTGCTCCAGAGAGTCCTATTCTATTGGCAGCACTACTCTACAGGCTCTACAGGGGACTATATGAGCTATGTGAGTGCATTCGCACGTCTGTGTTACAGCTTAAATTAGCTGGATGCATTTGTTAGAAGGGGTGTCCACAAACTTTTCAACAGATAACCCAGCTATTCTAGTCCCAGTTCTAGTTATAGTTTTTAAATGTGATTCAGGGCCAAGGCACATTAGGAAGCCCCTAAAATACAGTATTATCAGATGTCCTTCAAATGAGGGTCACAGCATGGTGAGAAAGCTCTCCACATTACCGGCTCACTCACAAGCGTTCGCTGGGTGTGGCTGGGCTTATCTATGCGTGCACATATCCCTGCTGGATTTCCTGACCAGAAACACATGTTCCAGTGTTTACACTGAACCAGTGTGACAAGAAATGAGCTGGCCATCATGTGAAGGGTGAAAAAAAAACCCTGCTTAGAGACGTCCCAGAGGATGTTTATGCAGCGTAGCAGAAATCAATTTAAGCAGAGACCTAAATTACATCATTTAATTAGAGGTGTACAGGTGTAGCGTGGGGGTGTAGCGACTGTAACGATGATATAATTAGTTCTAGTTCTGCTCTAATAACAAGCGTGAGGAGAAGCCGTGGGTATAACCTCAGTGAAGCTGCTCAGTGTCCAAGCCAAGTGGTTTAATCAATACAGCTGTGTTCTTCTAGTGGCTTATAATCACTGCTAAATCCCTCAGGTGGCCTGAGGACGCAAACAACAGGGTGCAACCATCAATTTGCAAGAGGACCTAAGGAATCATGGCTGCCTGAGGCCTAAATCTAGGTTGATAAACAGGGAGTATGCTAAGCATGCTAAAGCCACTTATCTCCTAAATGATCGTTTAGCAGGAGAAGGAATTCCAAATTATAATATACAAAACCTTTAGGGGACGAAACACTCATACAGAAAGTGCTTTTCACTCCAGTAAAAGTGTAAAAGTACTGGTTTCAGAACCACTTCAAGTAGAAAAGTAAAAGTAATGGAAGGAAAACAAAGGCTGAAAGCTTAGGCCGCGCCACAGGGGTCTATAGTGCACTTCCCCCCCCCCCAGAAAAAAAACATTTCTCTAAAAGCCATAATGAGGAGAATGTTGTATATTAATATTAATATCTGATATTCTAATGATCTATTAAAATGTTGATGTTAAAAATGTTGGGCTGCACTAGGCTCCTGTTTCAGCTGCAGATCTGCCCATTGAAAATGAAGCATTTCAGTAATATCAGCTCTATTAAAGGAGCGTCTCTGTGCTCTACTGAGCATCAACATGAGCTTCATGGAGGAAAATATGAGGAGTCGTTGTCTAGAAGTTCTGTAAAGCTGCAGAAAGTCAGACTTCAGAGGCGTGTGATCAATAAGCTTTATTGGAATGTAAATGTGATCAATAAGCTTTATTGGAATGTAAATGTGGGGCTCAGTCGGGACGTTTCACTGCAGCTCTCTTGAGTCTCTGCCACGGACACAGTCTTCATACTAGACTACAGACGTCTGCTGTGAGCTCGCTGGAGCGTGACGGGACGTGTGCAGGTGTGATGGATCTCTTATAAACCAATAGGGAGTCAGAATGGTGTCTGTTTATACTTCTCATCCAATCAGGATCAGACTTACACTTTCCGGATGGAGAGATTTATCTGGATAAATAAATAAATAAACAAAGGGGAATGAAATAGGAGGAACGAGGCTGATTTTAAAATGTAAGGAGGAGAAAGTTCAGATAATTGGGTGAAAATGTAAGAAGTAGAAGTAAAAAGTCTGAAAAATAAAGAATTACTGCAGTAAAGTTTAGATAAACAACATTTCTACTGAAGTATCAAAGTATTCTGATGGGATCTGGAGATATTGGGTCTTAAATGGGCCTTAGTACACCCCTATTAATGCACTGACATGTACCTACTGACTGCTTGCTTTACTGTAGTGGTAAGTGGAACCAGGGCTCGGCCTTACTACAACACAACTACAGCCGTTTGATTAACCACCCAAACCCACCGGTGAACCAGCAGGAGGCATCTGAGTGTTTCATGTGACGGTCAAATAGGTGCAATTAGGACATTTTTGCATGTATTTATACAATAAGATGAATTTTAGACCCAGCGTCGTCTCAAAACCCTGGTAAAACCGTGCCTCAGGCTTCAGGCAGTGTATTTATAACCATTCTCATGGAATATCTTTCTGTGAAGGAGCTTCACCACCGTGAACGAGTCTGACGAATGGTTTTATCAGCCATATCATTAATACCACCAGCCTAGCATCCTTCCTTGGAGGACTTTTGGTAAGTACTGACCAGAGACTGCATACCGGGAACACCCCACAAGACCTGCTTGCTGATGTTTTGGAGATGTTCTGACCCAGTCATTGTCTAGAACCTCACAGTTCGGTTCTTGTCAAAGTGATTCAGATTCTTGTCCATTTTTCCCTGCTATTAACACCAACATCACCTTCAAGACATGTCTAATATAGCCACTCCTTGACAGGAAGCATTGGACCCAGATGATCAATGATAATATTCCCTTACGTTTCATGTTCTGGCAAACCCACTAAACATCAGGGGGCTTCCAGTGTCTGTCAGCATCATTAGCCCATGTTATAGCTCAAAAAGCCCATGTTATAGCTATGTTATAACCAAAAAAAAAAGGGGGGGGGGTTAATAAACCATCCTTTAAACCTTTTATTTCTGAAGGAACAGCTAATGTGGTTAAGGAAGTAGCTAAGCACCCCAAAACCCACCCAAATTAGCACCCCCACATTAGTTACCCAAGTCTAGCAAGTGTCTGTGCCCCAAAATGCTTTGCTAAAGTTAAAAAATAAAATAATATAATAACCTTACAGCCTGCAACTATAAGTTTTACAAAGAACCCTTTCTTTATTTATTATTTATAAAGCCAGTCATTATTAATATTGCATTGTTTATTCTGACCTTCCTAATTCTGTCAGTTTGACTCACTCCTCTATTCCCATCATCCCATGTTCTAGCTGTTTCACTGCACCACTGGAGTGGCCTTGGCTTTGACACATTGGGTGCTTGTCTATTCCAAGTAAAAGCTTAGGAGGCCCTCTGGTGGACAAAGCCCCGAGCTGCAGCCTCAGTTTCCTAAATACCACAAACTAAGCCAGTTTAGTCATGGTGCTCCAGTTAATGGGGCGACCTCTGTTCTCTGTAATAGTGTATATATATATATATATTCATATACCATATGTACCATATGATATGTCAGCCATAACATTAAAACCACTGACATAAAGTGACGAAAATAACATTGATGATCTGGGTTCAATGGTTCCTGTAAAGGAGTGGATATATTAGGCATTTCTTGAAGGTGATGAAGGTGGAAAAGCAGGAAAAAAGGGCAAGCATAAGAATCTGAGACACAAGAACCAAACTGTGAGGTTCTAGACAATGACTGGGTCAGAACATCTCCAAAATATGGGGTGGGGTGGTCCCGGTATGCAGTCTCTGGTCAATACCTACCAAAAGTGCTCCAAGGAAAGATTCTACACAATATTAGGTTGGTGGTATTAATGTTATAGCTGCTGGATGTATAGTGCTCCAATGTAGGGAACAGTGATTAGGGGGCCACTTTCATTCCCTAGAACAGTGATTAGAGGTCTATTTATGTTCCCTATAATAAGTGTTCTATATAGTGCTCCAATGTAGGGAACAGTGATTAGGGATCCACTTGCATTTACTTAAAACAGTGGCTAAAGGTTCAGTGACTAGATAGTGCTCCAGTGTAGGGAACAGTGACTAATGGGTCATTGCTTTCCCTATAATAGTGTTCTATACTGCACTCCAATGTAGGGAATAGAGATTAGGGGACCATTTTTGTTCTTTATTATAGGGCACATAGTGCTCCAGTGTAGGGACTAGTGATTAGGGGCCCACTCCTGTTCCCTACAACACTGAGAAGTGGTCTATTAGTGATTAGGGGACCATTTTGTTGCTTATACTAGTGTAAATAGTGCTCTTAAGTGCTCTTATAACTAAAGTAGTGATCAGGGAACCACGTTTAACAGTGATTAGGGGACCATTTCTGTTCCCTATAATAGCGTACATAGTGCTCTTATATCCAAATGAGTGATTAGGGGACCACTTTGTCCCCTATAACAGTGATTGGAGGACCATTTCTGTCCCCTTTGTGGTGTACATTGTTCTCTAGTGAACAGAAAAGTGATAAGGGGACCATTGTACTCTGCAGTGGGTTGCATAAAGCATCACCATAATATGTTATGGTAAGTATAAACACTGAACACTGTGTCTAACAGTAAATGTTACTGAGAGTCTGGGCTCTGTACAGAGTTTTTGCACCTCCTGTGCAGAGCTGGAGGACCCTACAGTGTGTAGAAGCTCTGAAGCACAAACACCTGCTACAGTGGCTAAATGCTAAAGAGCAGCATTTCCTTCATGTTTCTGTGCCAGTATAACTCATGGCTGGCTTACAGGAGCTGGTAGGTCCACACACACATACACACACAGCAAGGCCTGCACCTGTCAGGTCCCTGATAAGGCTAGAAGAAAAGACTGAGCATTCATCACTGCGCAGACGGAGCTATAGACTTCTCAGAAAGAGAGTCCCACAGTGAAAAGAATAGGGGGGCTGCATATGACAGACTGTAAACGAGGTGTAAACAAGGCCCTCCTCACACACTCCTGTCTCCATTCGTCATGACGACAGGATTTCGGTCCTGGAAGCCTCTGTTCACACTAGGGGACAATAGCCACAGGCGAATAATCTCCAAACCAGGCCGCTTCGTCCAGCTCCTCTCGGCCAGCCTGCCAAATGCTCCCTTCAGCGCTGAAAGGAAAGGATACGTGCAGCAAAACAAGACGTTCTCTTCTTCCCTGTTTTACTATAATGTGAAATAAATGACTGGCTATGACGTTTACTTGAACGCTGCACGCCTCCGTCCCACTCTGGAAGCAAGAAGAACCCAGAAACTCTCCCCCAAGCCTTTATGTCCTTTTCTCTGCTCGATATTCACCATTAGTGTTGGACACAGGGAGGATTTGGCCTTCACCTTTAACCCATCCGTGCAGTGAACACACACAGTAACAGTGAGCACACATGCCCAGAGCTGTGGGCAGCCATCGCTGCAGCGCCCAGGGAGAAAGGAGGGTAAGGGGCTCAACAGTGGCAGCCTGCCGAGCTCGGGTATCAAACCCACCACCCCTAAACCACCACTGTCCACTGCTAAAGGTATATTTCCCTTCCCTAGAATAGTGAATATAGGGCTCCAGTTTAGGGAATAGTGAATATAGGGCTCCAGTGTAGGGAATAGTGAATATAGTGCTCCAGTGTAGGGAATAATGTATCAAGGTCCACTATCCATCCCTAGAATAGTAAATATAGTGCTCCAGTGTGGGGAATAGTGAGTGTAGTGCTCCAGTGTAGGGAATAGTGAGTGTAGTGCTCCAGTGTAGGGAATAGTGAATATAGGGCTCCAGTGTAGGGAATAGTGATTATAGTGCTCCAGTGTAGGGAATAGTGAGTGTAGTGCTCCAATGTAGGGAATAGTAAATATAGGGCTCCATTGTAGGGAATAGTGAATATAGCGGCCCAGTGTGGTGAATAGTGATTATAGTGCTCCAGTGTAGGGAATAGTGAAAATAGTGCTCTAGTGTAGGGAATAGTGAATATTGGGCTCCAGTGTAGGGAATAGTGAAAATAGTGCTCTAGTGTAGGGAATAGTGAATATTGGGCTCCAGTGTAGGGAATAATGAATCAAGGTCTACTATCCATCCCTAGAATAGTAAATATAGTGCTCCAGTGTGGGGAATGGTGAGTATAGTGCTCCAGTGTAGGGAATAGTGAGTGTAGTGCTCCAGTGTAGGGAATAGTGAATATAGGGCTCCAGTGTAGGGAATAGTGAATATAGTGCTCCAGTGTGGGGAATAGTGAGTGTAGTGCTCCAATGTAGGGAATAGTAAATATAGGGCTCCAGTGTAGGGAATGGTGAATATAGTGCCCCAGTGTGGGAAATAGTGAGTATAGTGCTCCAGTGTAGGGAAAAGTGATTATAGTGCTCCAGTGTAGGGAATGGTGAATACAGTGTTACAATGTAGGAAATAGTGAATATAGTGCTCCAGTGTAGGGAATAGAGAAAATAGTGCTCTAGTGTAGGGAATAGTGAATATTGGGCTCCAGTGTAGGGAATAATGAATCAAGGTCTACTATCCATCCCTAGAATAGTAAATATAGTGCTCCAGTGTGGGGAATAGTGAGTGTAGTGCTCCAGTGTAGGAAATAGTGATTATAGTGCTCCAGTGTAGGGAATAGTGAGTGTAGTGCTCCAATGTAGGGAATAGTGAATATGGTGCCCCAGTGTGGGAAATAGTGAGTATAGTGCTCCAGTGTAGGGAATAGTGATTATAGTGCTCCAGTGTAGGGAATAGTGAATATAGGGCTCCAGTGTAGGGAATAGTGAGTGTAGTGCTCCAATGTAGGGAATAGTAAATATAGGGCTCCAGTGTAGGGAACAGTAAATATAGTGCCCCAGTGTGGGAAATAGTGAATATAGTGCTCCAGTGTAGGGAATGGTGAATACAGTGTTACAATGTAGGAAATAGTGAATATAGTGCTCCAGTGTAGGGAATAGAGAAAATAGTGCTCTAGTGTAGGGAATAGTGAATATTGGGCTCCAGTGTAGGGAATAATGAATCAAGGTCTACTATCCATCCCTAGAATAGTAAATATAGTGCTCCAGTGTGGGGAATAGTGAGTGTAGTGCTCCAGTGTAGGAAATAGTGATTATAGTGCTCCAGTGTAGGGAATAGTGAGTGTAGTGCTCCAATGTAGGGAATAGTGAATATGGTGCCCCAGTGTGGGAAATAGTGAGTATAGTGCTCCAGTGTAGGGAATAGTGATTATAGTGCTCCAGTGTAGGGAATAGTGAATATAGGGCTCCAGTGTAGGGAATAGTGAGTGTAGTGCTCCAATGTAGGGAATAGTAAATATAGGGCTCCAGTGTAGGGAACAGTAAATATAGTGCCCCAGTGTGGGAAATAGTGAATATAGTGCTCCAGTGTAGGGAATAGTGAATATAGGGCTCCAGTGTAGGGAATAGTGAATATTGGGCTCCAGTGTAGGGAATAATGAATCAAGGTCTACTATCCATCCCTAGAATAGTAAATATAGTGCTCCAGTGTGGGGAATAGTGAGTATAGTGCTCCAGTGTAGGGAATAGTGAATATAGGGCTCCAGTGTAGGGAATAGTGAATATAGTGACCTAGTGTGGGGAATAGTGAGTATAGCGCTCCAGTGTACGGAATGGTGAGTATAGTGCTCCAGTGTATGGAAATGGTGAGTATAGCGCTCCAGTGTAGGGAATGGTGAGTATAGTGCTCCAGTGTAGGGAATAGTGAATATAGTGACATAGTGTGGGAAATAGTGAGTATAGCGCTCCAGTGTACGGAATGGTGAGTATAGCGCTCCAGTGTATGGAAATGGTGAGTATAGCGCTCCAGTGTAGGGAATGGTGAGTATAGTGCTCCAGTGTAGGGAATAGTGAGTATAGTGCTCCAGTGTAGGGAATGGTGAATATAGTGCTGCAGTGTAGGGAATAGTGAGTATAGTGCTCCAGTGTAGGGAATAGTGAGTGTAGTGCTCCAGTGTAGGGAATAGTGAGTATAGTGCTCCAGTGTAGGGAATAGTGAATACAGTGCTGCAGTGTAGGGAATGGTGAATACAGTGCTCCAGTGTAGGGAATAGTGAGTATAGTGCTCCAGTGTAGGGAATGGTGAGTATAGTGCTCCAGTGTAGGGAATGGTGAATATAGTGCCGCAGTGTAAGGAATAGTTGAGTATAGTGCCCCAGTGTAGGGAATAGTGAGTATAGTGCTCCAGTGTAGTGAATAGTGATTAATGGGCTCCAGTGTAGGGAACAGTGAATATAGGGCTCCAGTGTAGTGAATAGTGATTATAGGGCTCCAGTGTAGGGAATAGTGAATATAGGGCTCCAGTGTAGGGAATAGTGAATATAGTGCTCCAGTGTAGGGAATAATGAATCAAGGTCCACTATCCATCCCTAGAATAGTAAATATAGTGCTCCAGTGTGGGGAATAGTGAGTATAGTGCTCCAGTGTAGGGAATAGGGAAAATAGTGCTCTAGTGTAGGGAATAGTGAATATTGGGCTCCAGTGTAGGGAATAGTGAATATAGTGCTCCAGTGTAGGGAATGGTGAATATAGGGCTCCAGTGTAGGGAATAGTGAATATAGTGCTCCAGTGTAGGGAATAATGAATATTGGGCTCCAGTGTAGGGAATAGTGAATATAGTGCTCCAGTGTAGGGAATAGTGAATATAGGGCTCCAGTGTAGGGAATAGTGAATATAGTGCTCCAGTGTAGGGAATAATAAATATTGGGCTCCAGTGTAGGGAATAGTGAATATAGTGCTCCAGTGTAGTGAATGGTGATTATAGGGCTCCAGTGTAGGGAATAGTGAATATAGGACTCCAGTGTAGGGAATAGTGAATATAGGACTCCAGTGTAGGGAATAGTGAATACAGTGTTACAGTGTAGGGAATAGTGAATAAAGAGTCATTGCTGTTTCCTATTGTAGTGTTCTGGTCCTTATAACAGTGCATATTGTGCTCCAACATAGAAAACAACAGTAAGGGGGTTACTTCTGTTCCTTTGGATTAAGAAGGTGAGCGGTACCAGATGCTGTTAAACTGTAAAGTCGACTATTAATGTTTGTGTTTTAAGGGTGTAAGGGAAATTGGGAAATTGGGATATTGTACTGTGTTACCAGAGATACAAATATAACAATTAATATGGCTTTATTGACAGTGCATTTTTCATACAGACAGCAGATGAATGTGCTAAACAGAGATAAAACATTTAAATAGTTGATTAAATGAAAGTTAACAGCATCAATTAAAATGGAGACAATAACATTAATCAACTAAGAAAAGAAAGGTTAAATAGGAATGACAGAAATCAATTCTATTCTATTTTTTTAATAAGCTATTGTCACATGCTATATTAAGACAACAAGATAATATTTTGAGGTAATTCAATCTATTAAGAGAACAAGATAATAAATCGTGCCACAAAATAATTTATTTGGCCACAGGATGATATATTGAGGCCACAAGATAATTTATTTAGCCACAGGATGATATGTTGAGGCCACAAGATGATATGTTGAGACCACAAGATGATGTATTGAGGCAACAAGTCATTTATTTGGCCACAGGATGATATGTTGAGGCTGTAGATAATATTATGAGATAATACAATCTATTAAGAGAACAAGATAATAAATTGAGGCCACAAAATAATTTATTTGGCCACGTTGACATATTAAGACCACAAGGCAATATTAAAAACAACCACTATGTCACCCCGGGAGCGCTGTAACTACTGTAACGAATGCATGGACAAGTTGAACTAAACTTAATTATTATTTCACACCTGATTGAAGCTACTTTAGTGCCTGTGCTGACATGCAATCTTGTGGCATCAACATATCATCCTGTGGCCAAATACATTATTTTGTGGCATTGATTTATTATCTTGTACTCTTAATAGATTGAATCACCTCAAAATATCATCTTGACACCTATCTGACACAGCATTTGTAATGATCTATGCAGGGTTTTGATTAGATTAAATGAAAGCATACACATTTACACTGATCCCCTCTTTTAGAGTCCTCTGTACCTGCAGCCTGTAGGGTCAGGTGGCTGCTTACGAACAGCAGACAGACCAACTTTCTCTGACGAGCCTGACTAAATGCCTCCTAAACTTCTCTCCCACAAACACGTAGAGGACTGGATTCAGGCAGCTGTGAGAGAACGCCACGGCCTCTGTGATCTGCAGAGTCAGCTGAATCCTCTCAGTGAACTTACAGGTTTCAGATATTACGCCCATTATTTGCAGGCCTCTGAGGAACGCTGCAATGTTATACGGCGCCCAGCAGCAGAAGAAGACCACTATTACCAGGACAATGAGGCGCATGGCGTGTTTCTTGGACGAGCTAGACCTGTGGAGTCTTTGCAGGACCATCGAGTAGCAGAATCCCACAACGGTCAGGGGAATCAGCAGGCCTACAATGTTCATTTTGAAGATGCCAACAGCTCGATAGAAATCAGAGTTACTGGTCAGTGGATATGGACTGCAAAGCAAGTACGTTGTGCTCTTTGTGACCTTGATGTACAACAGCTCTGGGAAAGATGCCCCAACAGCTAAGATCCAGATAACCAGGCTGGCCACAATCCCGCAGGCCTTAGTCCGGACCCTTATGGCAAACACGGCATGGACCACGGCCAAGTACCTGTCGATGCTCATCAGCACGATGAAGAAGATGCCGCCATAGAACCCGACGAAGTGCATGCTGTAGACCAAGGCGCACATGGCACTGCCGAAAATCCAGTAGTGGTTAAAGTGGTGGGCCAGGAAGGGAAGAGACAGGACCAGGAGCAGGTCAGCCAGAGCCAGGTTCAGAAGGCACACGTCGGCCATGGATTTGAGCCGAGTGCCCACCGCGATGACCCACACTACGAGTGCATTTCCAATGAGGCCCACCATAAACAACAGGCAATAGAGTGATGGGAGGAACTGGTTCTTGTGGGCTTCAATTAAACAGAAATCCACGTCCTCATAATAATAGTAGAAATCAGAGAAATCGAAGCTAAAACATAGAAAAATGACGCCATAAATCACAGTGTTACCTTCCCCCTTACCCCTTTCACATTACATCAGTGTTGAGCTTCTCACCTGGCCGTTTCCCAAGGAGTGCTGGTGGCGTTCACCATCGCTGCCATCTGGAGACCCGCTACACGTCTACTGAGGACACAGAAGTGGTAAATCTGCGGTCAGTCATCTGTACTGGGTAAACCACAGGAAGTGCATCACTCCTGTACTGCTCGATTTTGCTCCCTTCCGTCCAAACGGCAGCTCCAAAAATGAGGGAAACCCAAGGCCGTACTGTCGAAAATTAATTGTTTGGTTTTCCAGAGCAAAACACGTCCAAAACATGTTAAAATCAGCATATAGTGTTTACTTCCTTAACATTTCACAGGTTTTGGGGCCGAAAACTTCACATCAACTCATGTCAGAAGCGACAGTTCTCTTACTCGAGGATGGGTTTAGGCTTTAGGCCTTTTAATCTGAACCATCTCAAGAACCTTGTAACTCACCACCCTCAATCACTCCCCCGTCGTAAATGCCTGATTCAAAGGGTTTAACCAAAAAAAAAAAAATGCATGGACACTTTTTACATAGTCCCTCCGTTTCCCATCCAGCATAATACGCTTAAAACACATGCCTGCATGACAAAATCCATCCAAAAATATTGGAAAATTGTATTATTTATGTTATATTAGCATTATTATAATCATCAGTAGTTATTTAATAACTATATCGTTAAATTTGCAAAGTTTTACAGCTAGAAAATCTGTCAAAATGAGCATCAAGTGAGGTGCTGTCCTGCCCATGTCCCTTTGTCTTTCCCTACAGGGACTAAACAAGCTGTGTCAGGCCCCTCATTGCCACACACTTTCCTGAGGCAATCTCAGGACTCTGCCCACAGTGTCAAATAAGGACTTCCTCCTCATTGCTCACAATTCACGGGACTGGGGGGGGTTCTTAAGCCCAGTCCACAGACTGGTAGGTTCCATGAATTAGCCCTTTCGCAACCATGTTGTCCAGTGCGGTCCATGGTCTGCTCTAGGAAAACCGCCAAAATTGTGCCGTGCCTCGCCGTGCCTCGCCTCGCCTCTTAGTGTTTTGTTTTCCCTGTCCCGATCCTGTTTTTTCACCCAAGCTCGGCTCTTTTTTTTTCTCCTTGTCCCACTGCTGGTTTCCCCTACCCGGTTTAGTTCCTAGCACTCTGTCCCAAGCTCTGTATCCCATCTCATTTATCCTTGCAAGTGTGTCTGGTTCACTGCCACACCTAGCCAGCAATGAGTGCAGCTTAATGTAGCTGAATGCATTCATTAGAAGGGGTGTCCACAAACTTTTCGTTGCCGTTGAAAAATATGTTAATTGATTAATTAGTTGAATGAATTAAAGTTGCCGAAATTATCAATAATCAATATCTGCACTGTGTATCTCCAGTCTAACCATTAGCAATGGTACATATTTCCCTCACCAAATTCTCCTGCAGGTGAACACGGTCAGGGCAGTGAAACACAGACAGTCAAAGCAAATAAAGTCCCGACTGAGCTCTTTACTCTAATCCACTGCCACAGGTGGGCTGTCTCGAGCAGCTGTCGATAGCCAGTAAGGTGGTCAAGCAGTCAGTCATGCTTGAAGCTAATTCTGAAAGGTGCAATGCAAGTATAGTATATAAGATGGATCAGCCATAACATAACATCACCACCACCTGCCTAATATTAAAACATTATATTATTAATATTATTATTATTATTATTATATTAAAACAACCACACTGACATTTGTGACGGACACAGATGGAATTTGGCTTCCGCATTGATCCCATCCGAGCAGTGAAACACATACAGTGGACAGTGAGCATATATGCCCATATATGGGCAGCCACTGCTGCGACGCCCAGGGAGCAGAGAGGGTGAAGGGCCTTGCTCAAGGGCCCAACAGTACTAATGCTGGTTATCGAACCCACAACCCTAGTATTAATAGCCCGGCGCTCTAACCGCTGAGCCATTCACCACTGCCCCCAGAACTGGCTAATATAAAGTAGATCAACTATGATACTACTTTATGGAAAATAATTTCCATTATTATATAAAGTGGATCGACTTAATATATTAGGCAGGGGGTACTAATGTTATGGCTGACCAGTGTATATCTGAATAACTTTGTATTTCTGCTGAAGTCATTTTTTGAGGAAGTTCCTTTTACTTGAGTCATCATTTTACAGAGTATCAACGCTCTCACACGAGGACGGCTTTAGGCTTCTCTACACACCTCTGGAGAGTGAGTCAAAGCTGTAGTTCAGCCAAATTCATCATCATCATCATCATCATCATCATCCTACCTGGAGTATTCCTACAGTGCTGAAGTGAAATCAGTGACATCGCTGGTGCAGCTTTACCTTCTGAGGCTTCTCCCTGTAGACTGCTGTAGGATCTGCTGGGGTGTAGACGGTACTGTAGACGGTTCTGCAGTTCTCACTTGGAGCAGACACAAACCAGTAGAAGTAACACATCTCACACACACACACACACACACACTCCTCCTACAAACCAGCAGAAATCTCCACTTCTCTTTTTTGAGGTTTAGCTGAACTGATCAGATCGAGCTGATTGCTGAAGTAGTGCAGCGATGCTGACTGTAGAAAAGGAAATGCAGCAATGGTAGAGCTGAAGGTGGTGCCAACCTGCCCTAGACAACAGGAAAATCTAAATCTAAATCTTAATCTATTATAATTATCTTTGAAATGCATTTAGTAAACCCCTGGGAACATGTAGCATAAAGGGGCTGAAATTAGTATTTATAATATATTACATTTTGCCAGTGCATTCATGTTTTTAAAAAATCATGTGGACGCAGGAAAGGCTTTCTTTGAAGACTCTTCCATGAAGGTCATATTTGTGCAGGTGTTGCTGCACAGTAGAATAGTGCACCGCCACTCCAGAGACTGCTCAATCTCCCTGCAAATGTAATCTAATTTATTTGTATAGCTTTTTACAGCTGGTGTCGTCACAAAGCAGCTTTACACAATCAGTAATTAGTAAAAGACATGAAAATAACAACATAAGAAGACATGAAAAACCTAAGACCCCCAGTAAGCAGCCAAAGACCACCGTGGCAAGGAGAACCTCCCTCAGAGCTGGAGGAAGAAACCTTGGGAGGAACCAAGACTCACAAGGGGGACCCATCCTCCTCTGATCAGAACTATTTATTAATTATTGATAAAAGTAACCAAACCATCTGAAAACTGATCAACTGGTCTGATCATATTCATAATATAATAATCATGGTGTAGTAGAACTTAATACAGTCATGGCAGTGATGGTCAGAGTAATGATAGTTAATAGTGGTGATATTAATAGTGACAGATAGTTACAGAGTCCATTTACGTTTTAACATGGTCATTAGGCAGGTAGCAGTAGTACGAGGGTGTGTCGCTGGTCTAGTATAGGTGGTGATAGTGGGGAGGCCTGCTGGTAGGTGGCAGTTGGTCTGACGCAGGTAGAGGGGACCCCAGCGGGCAGTCTTCCAGCTGGTCGGGCTGGGTGACCATTTACTGGGAGAAGGTAAAGAGACAGAGTTAGTTCTGAGAGGATTTTCAGTATCAGAGTGTGTCTTCCGACTCCGGCAGGTCTGACTATAACAGCCTAAGTAAAAGGAGAGAGCCAGAAGGTAACACAGACACGGGAGCTCCCTGAAACACTAGCGTCCATCTGCTCCACCATCCCCAAACCTGAGTGATTGTGTACAAGCAGCAAGACGACAGCTCCAGCATCTCAATGTACTACAATTCCCTGTGTCCGCGAACCCCTAGACCTGCAATCTTTATCTAAGAGAAAACATTAATTACCAAAAGCTAAACTAAACAGATGAGTTTTCAGCTTGGATTTAAAGATTGAAACAGAGTCCTGAACATTATCTGTAAAGTTATTCCAGAGTTGGGGGGCTTTATAAGAACCCCTGCTGAGGGTTTCTGAATTTTGGGAACGAGTAAGAAGCAGCTTCCTGAGATCTAAGTAGTCTTGATGGTTCGTAATAATTAATAAGATCTGGCAGGTACTCAGGAGCGAGGCCATGTGCGGCTTTATATGTAAATCGAAAAATTTTGAAGTCAGTACAGAATATAACTGGGAGCCAAAGAAGTGCTGATAGAACAGGTAGCATAGCTGACTCTGTGCTCTGACCCCAGCTTTAACAACAACAACAACAATAATAATAATAATAATATGATCAATACAGCAAAATGTGCTTGTCAAAATTAATATACAGTAAATGCACAAGCAAAACACAGTGCTTCTTTTATTTATTTTTCATTTTTTGCATAATTAACTCATTTTAATATAAGATAAACAGCACGTGTAAACGTAAGCTGCAGCTTTTACCACTTTATTTACCTAACTTAAACCTAATCCTAAAACAAAACCTTAACCTCAACCTTAAACCTAACCCTAACCTCAACCTTAAACCTAACCCTAAATCTAACCCTAAATCTAACCTTAACCTCAACCTTAAACCTAACCCTAAATCTAACCCTAAATCTAACCTTAACCTCAACCTTAAACCTAACCCTAAATCTAACCTTAACCTCAACCTTAAACCTAACCCTAAATCTAACCCTAACCTCAACCTTAAACCTAACCCTAAATCTAACCTTAACCTCAACCTTAAACCTTACCCTAAATCTAACCCTAACCTCAACCTTAAACCTAACCCTAAATCTAACCCTAACCTCAACCTTAAACCTAACCCTAAATCTAACCCTAAATCTAACCTTAACCTCAACCTTAAACCTAACCCTAAATCTAACCTTAACCTCAACCTTAAACCTAACCCTAAATCTAACCCTAACCTCAACCTTAAACCTAACCCTAAATCTAACCCTAACCTCAACCTTAAACCTAACCCTAAATCTAACCCTAAATCTAACCTTAACCTCAACCTTAAACCTAACCCTAAATCTAACCCTAACCTCAACCTTAAACCTAACCCTAAATCTAACCTTAACCTCAACCTTAAACCTAACCCTAAACCTAACCCTAAATCTAAGGAAAGGTTAGGGTTGGGGTGAGATGCAGGATTTCATTCAATAGACATTCATTTCCATTCGACTTGGAGTTCAGTTGCATTTAAAAGAAATTTAGTTGGCTGTTCGTTGAAAGTCAGATGAGCATCTGCATTTAAGTTTAGCAAACGCTCTTCTCCAGAGCGACTTACAGAAGTGCTTCACTGTCACTCAGAAAATCCCCTTATCTAGTTTATATAGACTAGAATCCAGAAGATCCTCTAATCTTAGACTCTACTGAATACAGAAGTCAGTCTGAAGACACAATCCTCCACACACTCTACACTCTGCACACTGAGTCCTCTCAGAAGAGGAGGAGGGTCTTCAGTCTGGGTTTGAGGACAGCGAGCGTTGGACTCTGCTGTTCGGACACCCAGGAGAAGTTCGTCCCACCACTTCAGTGCAGGACAGTAAAAAGTCTGGACGCTCGTCTTCCGTGGATCTTAAAGGATGGCGGGTCGAGCCGAGCCGTACTTGAAGCTGGAAGGGCTCTTGGTGCAGATCGGCTTTTGACCATCGCCATCAAGTACGGAGGGGCTGGCTGGTTTATTCAAAACTTTCCAAGATGACCCATGGAAAAAATGAATTGCCCCTAAACCTACTTTACTACTTCACTGGACTCTATTTATCGCACATTGCACAACTTGCACACTACAGTCATTATTTATTATCCTCTGTCCGCACTTGTTTGTTTGTGTTGCACTTGTGTCTTGTATGCACTGTCTATGTTGCACCATGGTCCGGGAGGAACGTTGTTTCGTTTCACTGTGTACTCTGTATGTAGTTGAAATGACAATAAACCCACTTGACTTGACTTGACTTGACTTGACCTATTTTGTGCCATATTCATCAGAAACATCTGCAACCAAACGTATCATTGTGACGGCTTACAATGATACTTTTACATCGCTTAAGGAATTTTTGTCCACTCTTCTATGCACTGTTTTAACAGCTTTAACTGTTTTAATTCAACTACATTAGAGGGTTTTCAGCATAAACTGCATGGTTATGGTCTTTAAGGTATTCAGGACATTAACAGCACTCCCTTCCAAAACCTTTGGATTATTGTACTGCTGCATAACCCAACTGCGCTTGAACTTCAGCTCATAAACTGACAGACGGACAGTCTCCTTCAGGATTTTCTGATCGACAGCAGAATTCATGGTTCCATCAATTAAGTTGTCCAGGTCCTTCAGAAGTAAAGCAACCAGACCATCTTGTGACCACGGCCATGTTTGACTGTTGGAATGATGTTATTATGGTGGAACGCAGTGTTCGCTTTACACTGGATGTAACAACACTCATCTTCCAAAAGGTTTCACCATTGACTGATCAGTCCACAGATATTATCCTCTTGATAAGCCTTGAGGGTCATCTAGATGTTTAGTGGCAAATGCAGGAGCAATTGCACAGCAGTGGTTTGCTACTTGCAGATCTCCCATGGATGCTATTGTTGCTCAATGTCTTTCTCATTGTGGAATCGTGTACATTGGCCTTAACTGAGGCAAGTGAGGCCTGCAGGCCTTTAGATCTTCATCTTTATCTTACCCACCCATAGAGAGCTGTGTGACTGTGGCTTTGGCAGGGATCAAACTCATCAGCTCCCAGTGGGAGGGCCTTCAGAAAGTAGCCTCACTCAGGTTCACTCTAGTTCCATGTGCTTGAGGAAAACTATGAAGATGGACCAGCAAGACGTTCTGTAAGAACATTTGTGGAAGCCGTTGTCAAGAAAAACGTGAAGAACTTCTTTTAGTGTTCATGCTTAAATTCATTGACAGAAACTCAGCAGTTTCTACACATTTGGTCTATACATTGGCTCCTCTATACATCCCTGAAACAGCAGCCAGTAGTTCAATCAACTTACCTCGGATATTTTGGCCTATCTAAGTGGAGAAGGATAAACTCTGATGTCTAATCAGCCCAAATTTGGTTTAAGTGAGCTCACTGCTGCTGGACCATTGAACAGAACCCAGAATGTTAAGTGAACATTTATACAATTAGATATTCAATTTCCACAACTGTCTGGGTTCTGATTAATGGCTTATTTGTAAGTTTCATTTATTTCATTTACATTTACGGCATTTAGCAGACGCTCTTATCCAGAGTGACATACAAGGTTATTCATATTACAGAGGTGGGCCAATGTAGTGTTAGGAGTCTTGCCCAAGGACTCTTATTGGTGTAGCGCAGCATGGTCACCCCGACTGGGAATCAAACCCTAGTCTCCCACATGGTGTTGTAACTCAGGGGAAGGTAGTGGTGTTATCTGTTGCGCCACACCAACCACTAAGTATCATACTTACACTAAGTAAGTATCATACGCTCAATATTCAGCAGCTCCTGTAAGTTATGGTAACTCCTCGTGACTCATGCATCATTTAGTTACGAGAGAGTGAGGATCAGGCCATGTTTTCATATTAAGAAATATTTATCAGCTGAGCTCGGTACTCTGACGCAGGACTACATTTCTTACAGTTTCCCTGAATGTAAGTCACTAATTAGAGGAATATTTATATGTAATTAATCCAAATGACTGAATTCTGATCATTCTGAGTATTTCTACAGTGCTGAAGTGAAATCAGTGTTTTTAGTTTGATGTAGCTCCTAGGAACAGGATGAAGGCTGAAGGTAGTGCACTTCTAACCCTAGGACACAAGAATGTCTTCATTGGTCATTATATTTACCCTGAAAACATGGGGCAGAAATCATGAATGGCAGCTCAGTGACTGTAAAGGACTATTTTTATGAATACGTATCAAGCCAGCGATACCAGTACCAGAAATAGCAAAGAAAAAAAAATTTATGTAGGCCAGCATCAGGGGTTTGAATCTGATGCGGGCAGCAGCTACAGGAAGCCAGTGAAGAGGGTACACAGCAGAGGAGTCACATAGCTGAACTTCGAGGTGTTGAATCCTGGATCAATTGCAGGGGTCTGATGGTGCACAAAGGAAGACCAACCAGAAGGAAGCCGCAGTAGTCAAGTCTCGAAGTGACAAGAGACTGAACAGGTGGAATTCTCTGGATGTAGAAAAGGAGAAATCTGCATGACTGGGTCATCCATGACTACATCAGGGCTTCTTGCTTTCTTGCTACTTCGTCCAGTCCGTATTCAGCAGACGCACCCTTGGCCACAATCACAGCAGTGAGAATAGGTCTCACTCAGGCTTGTACATCTGGACACTGCAACTTTACTCCATTCCTCATTTCAAAACTGCTCAAGCTCCGTCAGCTTGCAGAAGGATCGGGCCTTGAGTTCTGGGCTTTGACTCGGTCACTCCAGAACCTTCTCTTTGTTGTCTTCAAACTATTTCCGAGTAGCGTTCACTGTGTGCTTCAGATCACTGCTGGAAAAGAAATCTTCTCTTAAGTCATAGTTCTCCTGCAGGCTGAATCAGATCGTCTCGATATTTGGCTGCATTCATTTAACCCTCTACCTAAACAAGCCTTTCAGGGCCTGCCGCCGAGATGCATCCCCACAGCCTGATGCTGCCTCACCCGTACTTCATGAGGGAGGGTATGCATGTGGTGACGTGCAGCGTTTGGTGTTCATTAAACATAGCGACTTGTCTGATGGCCAAAAAGGTCCATTTCGGTCTCATCAGGCCAAAGAACCTTCTTCCAGCTGACCCTGGAGTCTCCCTCATGCCTTTGGGTGAACTGCCGCTCTCCCATAAAGCTTTGATGGGTGAAGATCCCAGGCAACAGTTGTCCAAGGGGGTGAATACCATTTACATTTACATTTACATTTACATTTACGGCATTTAGCAGACGTTCTTATCCAGAGCAACTTACAAAGTGCTTTGCTATTTACAAGAAAACCTTAGCTAATTAGAATAGACTAATAATTCAAAAGATACCTCTAAGCTTAGACATTGCTAAACACAATACAATACCACTGATAGGTGATAGGAGGGTCTTTCAAAAAATAATATGCACAAATTATTAATGTCATATTTATATAAACACACAATACCCATTTCAGAACACCCCCCTTCTTCTAGATTTATTGACAGGTTTGTAGCAACTTCAGGTGCCCAACTAAAATAAAAATGGGTTTTGTCCAGTAGTGTCCCTTACATGCAAAAATCTCCCAAAAAACGTATCTCCAAAAATGGAAATTTACCACAAAAGAAAAGAAACTTTTAAAAACATTTCATTCCTAATCATTCTTGAGCATTTTTATTGGTCCATTCATCAAGAAATTCTGATACAATATATAAAAAAACAACTTTTAGAAATTTCAGGAGATGGCCTAGGAACTGGGATCTCAATATTAGATGATGACATAAGCAATACATTACATGGACAAAAGTATTGGGACACCTACACATTCCACCCACTGGAGATTTTCTGACCTTCCATTCTAAACCCATAGGCTGTATTAATATGGAGCTGGTCCTCCTTTGCTCTAAGCTCTACCAGCAGCAGCAGGTCTGGAGCTCTGCTGCAGTTATTGAGTCAGTTGGAGGCTTTTCTGCACTCTGCTCTGAGCTCAGCACTCGGCCCTGACCCCGCTCTGTAACTTTACGTGGTCTGATAGACACTCGGTGGACACTGAGCTGCTCTCTGTGAGCTGTTCCTCCTAAACTCTTCCACTGTTCAATAATAACACCACTCACAGCTGATGGAGGAAGATCTAGGAGGGTGAAACTAGGTTTACCAGTAAAGGGTATGTTTTGACCTGGATGACCAGCTTTTTCACCTCTTTGACCATCAAAGACCAGCTTAGACCATCTGAAACCAGCAAAAGTTGGTTCTGAGGTGGGAATACTGTGTGCAAAAGCTACAGCAGACCTACTGAATTAACGCTCACCCTCGACTCCTCGTCCTGCTGGATGGCAGACCGAAACACTGAACCAAAGGGGCCAAAACTGTAGACTGGGCTCCTGCAGGCAGAGTACAGTTCCTTTAGTTAGCCACTAGAGGGAGAAAATCCTCCAGAAATCCTCCATTGGCATTAATATGAAGACCTACAATTTATGGCCAAAGGTATGTAGACACCTGACCATCACACTTCAATATATTGCCAAAAGTAAGAGGACAATTACATATTTATGGACATCCAATTCCAAAACCATGGGTATTAATATGAAGTTTGCATGTTAGGCACATTTTACCTGTATGTGGCTGCAAATGCACTCTTCACTCTTTAAAATGAAATGTTGTTTAAGAGTTCCATAAAAAAGGTAGTGAGGACAACTCAAACAGACCTTTGAATGGTTAATAGTGTTTTTACACACCAGTAGAAACTTTTATATGATTCTTTATCCCACCAAAAAGTTCCACTATTGTTACGAGAACCTAAAGACCCATTTTTAAACAAAAGGTCCTTTGAACAAAGCCCCCAAAGCTATAGAATAATCATGAGGGGCTTAAACTGTTGGAGCAGGGAATGTTTAAAACCAGGTCAGGACAGCAGGTTCCCAAGACTTTATGCCCTAAAGGAACCACATCTGAAAATGAGATTAGCAAGTGGGAAGAACCCTTTAAAGGGTTAAAGACTCTTCACAAAATGAAAGGATCCTCTTAAAACATTATATTATGTGGAGGATCTTTATCGGTCATTTCAAAAACTGTTAAATCATACAATTCTAAAAGAATACACTAATCCTAAGAATGTTTCATCTTACATGCATCTTACATAAATATGTACATATGTATATGTATGTATATATACACACACACACACACACACACACAGACACGCACTATTTCATCTCTGTATATATATTTGTATATTTGTATTCTGTACTTTTTTTTGCTTATATTTCTATATTTTCATTTTTATATTCTATTCTTTAACTTAAATGTAACTTATTCTATTTTTATTTTCTTCATTTTTATTTTATTTTTCTTTTGCACTTTACTTTATTAAGTTAAGGTTTAGTTAAGTTTAAATGTAGATTTTTATTGTATAGCTTGATGTGAGCAGACTGTCAAAAAAAGCATTTCACTGCAAGTTATACTGTGTATGACTATGTATGTGACAAATAAAATTTGATTTGATTTTGATTTTTTTTTTTTTACATTTTTTCAATGTTTAAAGATCAGATTTCTACTTCCTACACACACTAACTGTAATACTGACCAGAAACGTGTGACTGTAAACTTGGTCAGTAAAGTATTTACTTGTATTTATTTGTATTTACAACTCTAAAAAAAAACAACAAAAAAAAAAAACTGCTGAACGTCTACAGCGGTGGAGACAAGGAAAAACCTTGGACAACCTGCTGAAGTTTACCTTCAACTAGGGCTGCACGATATACTGATAATCATTTCACAATATTGACCAAACAAGTCTTCTAACTAATCATTATGTGAGAATTCTGACCAATCACAGAATCAGATGAGTCATATGACTTTATATGGCTTTTTCATTTAAATGTCATAAGTCTTTTATTTTAGTTAAAAAAATTGTATCTGATAATTGTTCGATTTCTTAATACCATTTTTTCATTGTCCGATACTGATAAAACCTTGAGCGTTGGCTAAAACTGATCCAATATTCCCTCTTCATAAATGAGCTGATTTTAATTTAAACTCTTCTCTTAGGATGAGCATCTAGACGTAGGCAGTCATGCTAAAGCTCTTCGATATCCCATCCATGATTTTCTTCTGCCATCAACCCAATGCAGATACCAGTAGAGATATGCCATGCCAGGTTTGGTGACCACTGGTACAACCCTTGATTCTAGCGTGATTCACCACTAGCCGAAACTGATCCGATACTGCCTGTTTAAGATTAGTCATTTCGAATTTAAATTCACTTTAAAGATGAGCATCTAAAAGTAGGCCGTCATGGTAAATCTACTCCAGATCAGATCAACTCTTTTTCCTCTCTGATATCTCATCCACGATTTTCTTCTGCTATCAACCCAATGCAGATAATCCTAGAGATATCTCATCGCTATTTCAAACTACATTACGTTGGGGGTATGCTAAGGTCTGAGAGCAGGTTTGGTGACCCCTGGAACAGCCCTGATTCAAGCATGATTCAGAATGGGAAGGGGTGGGAAAAATAAATCACAAGAAGGGTCTCAAAAGCAAAGCTTTTTATTGCAAGTATTAGTGAAAGATACACTTCAAACTGAGGCAAAGCAACACTAAAAGGCCATTAAATCTACAGAGAGAGAGAGAGAGTTACAAAACATACATAAGAAATACATTTAAAGGTAAAATAAAAAGACCCCTTGGTACATCAGAGAATCTTTGCAACACAGAGAGAGGAAGAGAGAGGGGAAGACAGAGGCATAGAGCTCCGGATAAAGGATCCTGGACATTTAAACATTCGTGAGGAACGTCCTCGTGACGCAAAGGCCTCCGCATCGTCCGTCAAGTCTTGAAGGACACTTTGCTGAAAGAGTGCCGTCGCGAGCGTGCTTTGGTTCCTTTAAGGGACGAAACGTTCGGGTGTTCGGAGAGTAAAGATAACACTGTCATGGAGTTCGGAGCCCGACGGCTGGGCGGACGCGAAAAAGGACGTTATGTTTGGAGGAAATAAAAGGAGGAGATCTTTCGTGTTCTGCTGTTGGGTACTGCTAAGCACTGTCCTCGACAACAGCAGGACAAGCTTTCACAGTCCTGGTTTGGAATGCTGGAGACTGACTTCTAGTTTCTCAGTAAACTTGACTTGTAAACAATCCTCGGATTTCGGAAAACTCGTCAAGTCCTTTCGCGCCTGAACTCCACGGGAGCTGTATGCCTCCGCCACCCCTGCACAAAATTAACTAGTGGCCGACAAATAGACCTGCGATAAATGACAAGACGATGTTTTGTTTGTTTTTGTTACGTAATACAGACGATGTTGTCTCGTATGTCGGGTCTGTCGCCGTCTTATTCTTGCTGGACTGGAGGAGCCATAATGGGGACAAATGTTACATATTCACACATCTGGATTTGCTCTTGCAGCACGCTTAGTGGTTTATAAAGGAGATAAGATGCCACTGGGATGAACTGGGGAGGAGAGGGGGTGGGGTTAGTATGCTTCTCTATATAACTAAGGCATTTAAAGGAAATCATCAAAATTCGACAACATAAAGAGTACAGTTAAGGCTGAGGCTCATGTAGTCAGAGTGGAATGGGACTCATGGATTTGCTTCTTCTTCCTCCTCCTCCTCTCTCGTTTCTTTAAAAAGGCTCTGGCACAAAGACGACTGAACTCGAGCACGCAACCACGAACTTCCCGCCCAAAAAAGCCGAGGGAGTTTCTATGGCGGAGAGTTTAGCAGCTCTGGTTTGAAACACGTCAGCTTTTTTTTTCTTAAACTTTATTACTGTAAATTAAAGTGAAGTCAGTGTGGTTCTCTGTCCCCTAAAACGAAGAGACGCAGCACATGGGGGCGAGAGGAGCTTCTTTACGACTTGTTGAGAAATTTTGCGGGAATGGATGGATGGGGGGGTGAATTATCGCCGATATGGCGAACGTCTACAACGATGGAGACCAAGCAAACTCCTGGACAACCTGCTGAAGTTCAGCTCCATCTAATGCTGCACGATATATATATAGTTAACCCTATCTCAATATTGACCTTAAAGGTCAAAATGAGGCTTCTCACCAATCATAACGTGAGAATTCTGACCACAAAAATCAGATGAGCGATATCTGATAATTGTCCGATTTCCAAATACCAATTTGTCAGTGTCTAATACCAATATTAAAACCTTGAGCACTGTCCGAAACTGATCCGATGCCTCCTCTTTAAAATGAGCTGATTTTTAATTTAAACTCTTCTCTTAGGATGAGCATCTAAACATAGGCCATCATGCTAAAGCTCTCAGAGATTCCATCCATGATTTTTTTCTGCCATCAACCCAATACAAATATGCCATCTCTAGCTGGAACTACATCATGTTGGGGCTGAAGTCCAGGAGCAGGTTTGGTGACCACTGGTACAACACTGATTCAAGCATGATTCAGCATGATGGAGCCAAAACTTAGAAAATTTGCCACAGATTTCAGAACTTTAAGACGTTTCTCCACAACCTCATCTCAATCACGTCTATCACTGCCCGCTATACTGATGTGTTTGGGCATAACCCAAGGTTGTCCAAAATCCAGTCCAGTTCAGCTACCCAGCACTATGTAGCTTAGGATTTCTCCTCCTCGAACACTCCTGATACAAAAAAAGGGGTCGAGTTGAGAACCCAAATCAGGGAGTTGGGCCACATCCAGTGGCTCTCCTGGGGCCAGCTTTTCAACACCCGACAGAACTGTGATACCACAGAAGCCACCTTTGCGTTCTGAGGAACATTTCAACACATGACTCTTTAAAAGAAGTACAAACTAATCTCCATCTGCCACATACACTATACGGACAAAAGTATTGGGACACCCACTTTCGTATTAAATCAAGGGTATTAAAAAGCTCTTTTTTCTGCTTTTGTTGGAGTAACTGTCTCGACCGTCCAGGGAAGAAAGCTTTCTACTAGATTTTGGAGGAGCATCAGCGTGAAGATTTGATTGCATTCAGTGACAGGAGCAACAGTGAGTGAGATCAAGATGTTATATGATCACCACCCCACCTCATCATCCCCAACGTATTTTAAAAGTATCGGATGGAGCCCCAACCATCATTCCAGAGACCACAGCTGCTCCACAGCTCAATGCTGCCCCCCAATAGGCTCATGTTCACCTGCTCCAGAGTGTCCTATTCTACTGGCAGTGCTTTTTTACAGGGACAGCAGACAGGCTGCGAGTGTGCATTCACACATCTGTGTCAGCAATGGCTGCAGCATAAAGGAGCTGAATACATCAATTCGAAAGGGTGTCCACAAACATTTGGACATATAGAGTATACAGCAGCAAAAGTCTTCTTCAGGGGACTTCTCATCTGCACAAAAAAGTGCAAAAAGCTGGCCTTTCAGGACTGGATCATATAGCACAATAACGCATACAAGGTAAAGGTAGTTTTGAAAGGTAGTTTAGGGTGGGTGGGTGTGTTCGTTCGGGATATTAGGGGGTATGTAGGTACCCTTCTTTTGCTCCCCTCCCCCCCTGAATAATGCTGCCTACAACGCGGACACTCCAGCCGCACTTTAGCACACTCTCAATAAATACACCATAAAATATTTCGCATATATATTTCTAATATATTAAAAGGAAAAAAAAAACATTTAAATAAGACAACAAAATAAAAAGTTGGCTCAACAAAGAGAAAAAAAAAAGTGTTAAGAGTCACTCACAAAAAAAAAAAAAAAGTCTTACAATTATTCTTCTTATTCTAAAATAGTTAAGGATAAATGTTGTCAGGCAATTAAATCTAGCATTATACTGTAATCAAAGCAATATTTGCAGTTTTATCTCGTTTAGAATAACGTTTTTTTTGCAGCATAACAAGGTGAGTGAGGTGCAGTGTTTTTCGAGATCTCTTGTAGAGAGGTATTTTCCTCCTGGACCAACCGACCACCTGACGGGCACCCACGTGACAAAACACACGCCAAAAGGGGGAGAGTAGGGTGGGTATGGGTGGTGAATCTGAAGACTGACCCTACCTCTCTAAGTCACATGTGAAACGTAATTAAAAAATAGATTTATATATTTATATTTATATATATATATATATATAGACGCTATCTGTAAGTACGTATCTATAGGGCATTGCACGAGAGAAAGAGAGAGAAAGAGTCCGGGACAGAGATGTGACCGGGCCACCTAAACCTACCCGACTGACGGGACTTTCTGCCAGGTTGGAAATCACCCAAGCTCGGCCACGGTGGGGGAAACTTTCGCTTCCTGAATGATCAACCGCTATACAGAGTGGTTCCACACACGCCTCAGCGGCCTGACGCCTTCTGCTTATCGTCAGCTCGATCTGGAGGAGAACATGACAGAAAGGGTTTGGAGGAAACCGAAAGAAAGGAGCAGAAAGCAAGGCGGCCGTTGCTTTCCGTTCTGGGTGGCAGTCTTTAAAGTGCTGTGCTAGGCTTTCCTCTACAGGGTCAGGGCCCGCTGTCCACCTCCCCTCCCAACCCCTCCCGCCTCCCCCTGTGTCGAATATAGCGCATTCACCTGTGCCAGCATGTGTATTGGTCCGGACTCCTAACACGCCATGATGATAGAGCTTTTTTAACTGTATGTCCATATACTTGGCATATGTCGTCTTCGTCGTCACGTCTGAATATGACCGGAGACGTCATTATGAGTCTCTCTTTGTCTTTTGATAGAAGTGTGTATGAAGGTATGTGTGTGTGTGCGGTGTTTGTGTAGTCATATTTGTGTGTGTGTGGGTGCGGGTGGATGTGCGGGCGCAAAAAACGTTTGCAAGGTACGATAGAGACCGCTCGGCTGTTTGATCTTCGATCTGTCACTTTAGGTTCGTATTCTTCAGCACCATCGTGAGGAAAGGCACTTTCTAAGGGCTTTAAGCTCTGCTTTAGGTTCTAAACTGAGACCTTTTCAACTCCACACTTAAAAAAAAAAGAAAGAAAGATTTTATAAACAAGGACGTCATGCTAAAAGGCTAACAGGCTAACAGGGGAAATGCAAGTCGATGAGATTCGAGATTAAGTGCTTCGTTAATTTCGTGGCGGTTCTGTCCACCTCAGATGATTCTGAAGCACAGCTAGGGTTCATTCGTTAAGGGCAGGAGACGAAACGCCGGCCCAGAAATAACCCACGTAAAACAAGCGTAAAACCCGCGTAAAACAAAAATGCTACACCGAAGTATCTCATCTTCCATGGCGCGTACACACACACACACACACATACACTCAAACACACACACACACATCTGTGCTACGCACTCATGATCTGCTACCAAACCCTCCTCCTTTCAGCTTCACAAACCCAACAGGACAAACTGCACTGAGACAGCAAAACCTTGTACCTCCCATTACGAGCCTTTAACTCTCCAAACGCTACGATCGCGCTCAAACCATCTGACGTTGAAATCAGACTAATCTGGAGGCTCTTCAAACTCTGAAGCACCAATAGTGGTTCCATTATGGAAAGACAAGTTCATCAATAAAGACATTATTAGGGACGTCCCGATCAGGTGATTTTACTCCCCGATCCGATCCGAGTCTCGCAAAGCTAGACCAGCTACCAGACGCCTGTGCCGGCCAACATCGCTTTAAGAGTGACGAGGGGAGGGAGCGCGGCCGATTGTGCTCTCTCCGACTCCGGCTGCTGATGGCAAAGCGGCACGTCTCGGGATTCGAACTTGCGACTCCCGGGACATAGTGGCAGCTCATTAGGCCGCCGAGTCACTCGGAGCCCTGAAATCACAGGATTACAGTGGGTGAACGTGCTATGATTTGGGTTTCTATAGCACATAGCATTAGCGTTAGCATCCTTCTAGGTTCCTAAGGCTCGAAAACAGAGCTTGAATCAAAGACTCAGACCTGGATTGGGATTAAAATAGCAGATACCCGATCCATTAAAACACGCCTGGATCCACTGGATCGCATCAGGACATCCCTAGACATTATATTTCTATTTTTTTTTTATATAAACTCGATCACAAACTTAATCAACGGTGTCGAAAACGAGGCCATAAAACCAGCCATCCTCGGCACATACTGTTTAAAACTCTCGAAAACACTCCAAAAGCCCACATGCACTAATTCTCCGCCCACAATCGAGTCCGATAAACCTTAATCTCTACGAAACATCGCTATTGCATCGGTTTAGTAGCTATAATCTTCCTTAAGCAAATCATTCAGTACATCTCTTATGCAGAATCTCTCGAATTAGCAAAAATAAGTGGCATGGATTTGCATAATTCAATCTGAAAATTACTGCAAGCAAACAAACAAACAAACAAACAAATGCACGCCAACAATGAATAAAAACCAGTGGGGGCCGGGCAGCACAATCTCATTTGCATACTGCTAACCGGCCCCTAGTGGCTTTGACTCAGTATGAGCCACATTAACTTTTTACTGGCGCCGACGCAGAGGGAAACATGAAGGTTTAGTGCTTCAGGCACTTGGAGGAGCCTCAGCTGAACCACCTTCAGACCTTCAGCCTTGAGCACAACCGAACCAGCGACACCTACATCAGCAGAGCACTTCTACCTAGCTTAAAAAAACAAAAAAACAAAGAGAAAGAAATACAGATATGTAGCCAGCACCGTTTAACCATTCCACAGTCCTGCTCTTATGTCCGTAAGTCAATGCCAATATATATCTGGACGGTGGGTCATAACCGAGCCACCTTTTTAGCACCAAGCTTTAATTTCAGCATCGATTAGTGCAGGTTACCGTTCCCTCCTTCATGAAAAGGGACGTGCTTCAGACAGGGCACGGAGCAGGGAGAGAGGGGAAGGCGTCCTGCTGCACAGAATGCTGAAACGCGCTCTTCAAGTAAAACTAAAATACGCCACGCTGCCCTCTACTGGCCCTCCAGTGAACAGGGGTAACACGCTCCGCCACGTCGCACTGTAGCATCCGTGAGAGACACGTCATCCACGAGGCCATCCGCTGCCCGGCCCCCTCTTAGACAAAAAGCACACCTCACATACATCATACACGTCTTACCAAAGGAACCCGTACAATAGCAGCTAGATCCTTTGTTATGAGCAGGCAGAAGAGGCAGATGATCATTTAACTAGCTTTCTGCCATGTAGGAAAAAAAATCTAATAAAAAATTAATAATAAAAAAAAAAAAAAAAAAAGCGACCAAAGCTGAGAATTACGGTCAAACGGCTGTAAAAGACAGATCTCCCCAATTCTCGAGTTCCCCTCCCTGAATGGACCCGCCCCCGCTGGTGCGGTTCCACTGAGAAGTGAAAAGACGCCAAACCAAAAAGCTACAACCCTGTCAATACTGATCAGTGAAAAACAGACAATAAACAAACAAACCCAAACAAATGATCACCAGAACAGAAGTCGTTAAGACAGATCATGGCTTACTGCAATCCACTGAAGTGGGTCAGACAGCTGGAACAGCGAAACCCCTCGAGAAACACCTCGAAAAGAACCTCGGGTTTGGACCGTCACGGCTGCTGTAAAAACTGTGCCCTTGGTCTTAATCTTAATCTTAAATCTTAATCCTAATCCCAACCCTAATGCACTGCATAAACTCCTTAGTTCCTGAACATTCTGGACTTAAAAACCATTCAACCTCCTAGAAAAGCAACCGTTTCCAAAACCAGGCACTTGATTTTCCATCCTTATCAAAGAGAGGAGGCCGATCCTCAGAGTACTAGAATTCTGTCAGCAGAAAATATAAATATATATATATATATATATATATATATTTGTGTGTGTGTATATATATATATATATAAATATTTATATTTATAAACACACACACACACACACATCTGCGTATCAAATACGAGCGTGTAAGTACGAAAGTGCCAAACATGCACATCCTTCCAACTTCTACAATGCCCTCCCTTTCCCATTCCCTTTCCATCACACACACACACACACACACACACACACACACACACACACACACACACACACACACACACACACACACAAAGCAAAGCTCTCAGTCAAGTTCAAGTGTTGGTGGAGTTGCCAACACCCTCTTAAAATTCCCTGTTCCAGCCTCACATCATCCACAAAGCCTTCGTCTGTGCAGGGACACTCAACCCGCCAATGGATTATTGCACTAAAAACCACAATATTAATCATCTGTAGTAGAACGTAAGAATGTGGCCTCTGTGTGTGTGTGTGTGTGTGTGTGTGTGTTTGTCTATGGTTGAAAACAAGTGATAAAAAAGGCAGAGAGGTGGGTCTGGGGGGGTGGGGATAGAAACGACGCAAAAGAAATGCAATCTAAAAGCAGGCAAATAAATACTGGGAGGAACCGACGAAACAAACAGAACCAAAGAAGAGAAGAGACACGTTAAAACACCAATCAATCACTTTGCATTGCAGTACATGAGAGCTCACAGACAGTGTTCTGGACCACACTCGGTATTGATATTACTCGGCACAAAGCTTGGGGAGGTCGGATCAATTCAATTCTATGAAAAAAACAAAGAAAAAAAAACAAATTTAAAAAATGAACCACTCGACTTATCTGCTTCTCCTTCAGGCAGTTTTTTGGGGGGAATATGTGGCCCTAACGCCTGTAGGTGGCACTTCACTCGTAACTACAGCTTGTGTATGTGTTGGTGTGAGAGTGTGAGTGAGTATATTTGTATATATGTATATATGTGTGTGTGTGTGTGTGTGTGTGTATATATGTGTGTGTGTGCGTGCGTGTGTGTGTGTTGGTGTGCGCGTGTTAGTTTTTATATATTTATAACGCACAACTGGTTCATCACAATTGACACTCACATCTTAAGTCACGATTGGCTACAAAAGTAGGGAGGGAATAAAAAAAAAATTTTAAATCAAAATAATAATAAATAAAATCTGAATTTTTCAGAAAATAAAAAAATAAATAAAAAGGAAAGAGAGGGACTTTGGCTACACCGTCACTGATGTAGATAAAAATAAGGGCCTATTGGTTCCCAATCGAGCAGAAAACAAGCCGTTCACATCCCTCCACTCACTCGCAGGACCGACTCTGCTCTCTCAGCGCCGATCTGCAGGAACTGGGGCGGCTTTATCAGGGGTAGAAAGTGCTGCTGTTACAAGCTTGAGGTAAAATGATGAACAGACAGAGGGGAGGGGACAAAACGCAAACTTAAAAAAAAAATAAAAAAAAACACCTCCCTCGAGTTTGGTAGAGAGGGGAAAGGTGCCTCAGGAGACCCCCAAAAGAGGGAGAAAGAAATAAAAAAAAATAATAAATGAGAAAACAAAATGATTGGCTGGTTTAATATTGCATAATAGTGCTGAGTTTTCAGGTGTGGGTTTAAAGCAGGTGTGCGTTCTCAGGCCAGTTTTAGGGTTGGCGCCCCCTTCTTCCTGCCGCACAGTGTCCGGTCCGGATTTAGTGGGCGCTCTCACTGCCATGGAAACAAACCCTCTGGGACACACATATTGGTAGGTGGTGTGTGAGTTTGTGTGTGCCGGTGTGTGTGGACATGTTTGCTTGTGTGAGTGAGAGTGCGAGTGTGTAGACGTTGGGGCTCTCTCAGGCGAAGTACATGGTCCTCAGGGTGTCGTGGTGAATCTGCACAGCTTTGGCCAGAGCCTGGGGGTCCCGACCGTTACTCTGACCGGAAACGTGGCTGCCCTCCGCACTGTGGGGACAGAGAGGAATGGAAAAGCACTGAAAAGCAATCCTGGGGATAAACTACTGTTCAACAGTTACTATACTGATTCATACTGGATTACAATTCCTCTAGTATATCTAGTATACTGGATTAAAACTACACAACCCTCAGATTCATACCGGATTAAAACTACACAACCCTCAGATTCATACCGGATTAAAACACACAACCCTTAGATTCATACCGGATTAAAACTACACAACCCTTAGATTCATACCGGATTAAAACTATACAACCCACAGATTCGTACTGGATTACAATCACTCTGCATTAGACTGTAAGAATTATACACACTGCATATTCATACTGGATTAAAACTACAGAATCTTCAGATTCATACTGGATTAAAACTACAGAACCCACAGATTTACACTGGATTAAAACTACACAACCCTCAGATTCATACTAGATTTAAACTACACAATCTTCAGATTCATACTGGATTTAAACTACACAATCTTCAGATTCATACTGGATTTAAACTACACAACCCTTAGATTCATACCGGATTAAAACTATACAACCCACAGATTCGTACTGGATTACAATCACTCTGCATTAGACTGTAAGAATTATACACACTGCATATTCATACTGGATTAAAACTACAGAATCTTCAGATTCATACTGGATTAAAACTACAGAACCCACAGATTTATACTGGATTAAAACTACACAACCCACAGATTCATACTGGATTAAAACTACACAATCTTCAGATTCATACTGGATTAAAACTACACAATCTTCAGATTCATACTGGATTACAATCACTCTGCATTAGACTGTAAGAATTATACACATTGCATATTCATACTGGAGTATAATCACTGCATAGTTGTTCCTGTCAGACTGCACAGACTACATGCACAGCAGATTCATACTGGAGTGACATCTCAGCAATTATTACAGTCAAACTGTACCATTACTAATTACCATTAGTAAGTACCATTACTAAATGCACAGCAGATTCATACTGGATTAAAATACCACAATTAGAACCGCCAGCCTCTAAAAGCTTAACAAATACAGATCAGATTCATACTGGGTTACTGTCACTGACTGTAGAAACCTTCACACACCGCAGATCACGCCACAGTCACTGCTGTCAGATTGTAAAGGTTTCTACTATGAGAAGTTTTTCAAGGTAAGGCTAAGGTGACGAGGCCTCAACAGAGAGCACAAGAGGGGGTTTCCGAGCACCAGAAGCCTCACCTGTCGTGCTCTTTGTCCACCAGGTGGTAACGGGCACGGAAGGCCACCAGGTGGGCGTAGTAGGCGGGAGCTGGGATGGAGACGGAGCGCGTGCAGCGCACATAGGTGTGGCACAGCTGGTAGGTGAGCAGCTGGAACTCGTCGGCCGTGAAACAGTTGTCATCCCAGAGCACGTGGTAGTGGGAGGGGCGGCTCGTGCCCTGGAAAGAAAAGCAGGGGAAAATAGAGCAGGAAGGTTAGGAAGGGGCTGAAACAGTCGAAGGAGAATCAGAACGGGTCAGTAAATACTCGCACACTATTCAGTCCACAGTGTTTGCTATACAATGGACCATGGACAAGGTGGACGTGGAAATATTAGCAGTCCCCATGAAAAGCTTGGTCTTTTTTAATATTTAAAAAAATCTGGACATCTGCAGACATTTCTTCAGATGTGTGAGTTTAGTTAAACATAATTTATTAAATTTTATTAATAGAAATGCACATTTCTGCTGCGGAGATAGTTAGAACCCCTCTAAAGGGATTCCCCTCGCTCCGTTTTTGAAAATGTTACCAGCCACACGGAAGACGGAAATGCTTGTGTGCGCATGTTTAGCCCTGTATGGGGCGATAGATGGTACCTCAAAGAGACTCATTAAAACACCACGAAGAAGGAAGACGAAAACACCCTAAATCCCAAATTACACACTGCCCCCTATCTAGTGTGCCAAGCAAGTCAGGAAATGATCGATTCTAAATCTGAATATATATCTGTAATAAAACAGTAACATTTATTCATATGTGGAAATCGGAAATCCAGGGCTACCTGCTTGGGGACGCTGTAGTTTTATGACTGTGTAATTTGGAGTTCACTATATAGGGAGTAAGGAGGTATTTGCTCAGCTCAGTCTTGCATCAGTCAGTCATCTCCACCTTGGAGAGAGTCTTCCAAGAGCTCCATTTTCACTGACCACTGACCCTTTTACGGTGTTTTCATGTGGACAGGAGGCCAAAACCCAGCCAAAATACCCAGATCTGTGTGGACCGAGCCCCTGTTTGGCTTTCTCCTGATTCAGGTTGAAGTGAGTGGAGGAGATCACCTTGGTCAGCTCCAAAGAGCTCGCTGAGGCCTTCAGAAAGGTGGTTGTAGATGAAGATGAGACAAGACGAGACAAGACGGCCATATCCACCATTTGTGATGGACTTTTTTGGCTTCCACTGTGCAGCGAACACACAGGCGAGGGTGGAGGGTGAAGGATGCCTTGCTCAGGGGCCCAACAGTGGCAGCTTGCCTAGCCTGGGTATCAACCCCACAACCCTGTCAGTTATCACCAGTCCGGTGCTCTGACCGCCGAGCCGCAACTGCCCAGGAGAACATGAGGCTTTGAAAGATCTCTTAGAAAATCAGCCGGTCCACTGTCCGCTAAATGGCTTACAACGGTCAGCGTGGCCACGTCAGGACCTCCTAGCAAGTTCAGTAGCCACAGTTAAAGTTAAAACACAGCATCTGCCAACAGACAGAGACCCTTGCTGTGAAAAGCACACAGCTGCAGGTCACCAAGAATCTACATTGATGTTTGAGTGCGGGTGGGTGACGTAGTAGACGCGCAGCAAACCTCCCTATCAGCTTGACCCCAAGCGAGAAGGACGTCAGCCAGCATTCGGGCGAATGGTAATGAGGCTTATTTTGAAACGGATGGAAACGTTTCTACTGCTCCGGAATAGTTAAACACAACAGACAATGTGGGTGGCGTCAGCGCCGAAGGGTCACAGATGGACAAATTAGTTTCAGCGAGCCTGATGGAAAACCGATCCCCCACGCAAACACACTCTCTGCGTAAACAACGAGGCAGGTTTTCCTGCTGTCCTCATACACCTCTCACACACACACACACACTCCCACCGTTCGTGGGAGGCAGGAGAGCGTAGACTTCTGACTCAGGGACGAACATGTGTGTGTCTGCATGTGTGGTAAAGAAGGTCAAGAAGGTCTGCTCATCTGAGCAAAGATACAGTACTGTGCAGAAGTTTTAGGCCCCTAATCACATGATCTAAGCCCCCTGTCTCTCAGCAGTGAGAGAGGTTCTACAGTAGAAGCTCCAGATCTCATCAGAACAGATAAAGCAGCTGAACATAAATCCAGTAAAAAGGAGAAACAAGAGCTTCTCATTCTGAAGAAAGAAAGTAGTGAGATCTTGTCGGTGAGCTAGCCTGAAGAACAGAGCTCGGCTCCTCCAGGGTTCTCCTGGACGCCCCCCAGTCCAGCCAGCACAGCGTGGAGGATGTGTTCAACTCCATCAGCAGCAGCAGCAGCTCACCTGATTTACCATCATTAAGCCTTGATTTACCACCAAACCAGGTGTTGATCTGAGAAGAACTCTAAATAATACTAGACTCCCAAGTTGAGTTCATATTTGTGGCCTAATCAAGATAATCAGTAGACGTTCATAATATCAAGGCCATCACGGCCCATATGTATAGTCAGGATCTCCCAATTGTAGTTTGATGGGTCTCAGATCAGATGTTTGTAACTGGTGTGAGAAGAATTCCAGTAAGACTTCTTTGCTGGTGGTGTTTTATTCGAAAACTGGGCTTCTTAGCCTGGAAACATTGAGTGGCGGGCAAAATCCAGGAGAATGCGTTCATAGTCAGTGATGTGTGGAGTCAGCGAAGTGGTTGATGTGGCGCAAAAGAGAACACCACTACCTACCAGGGAGCTACCGCACCATGTGGGAGACTGGAGTTCGGAGCAGAGTCTTACATTACATTTAAGGCATTTATCAGACGCTCTTCTCCAGAGCGACTTACAAAAGTGCTTTACTCTTTACCCGAGAAAAACCTCAGCTAGTCTGAATAGACTAAAAAAATGTCAAGATCCTCTAAGTTTAGACTCTACTAAACACACGTCAGTAAGGTGACCACTCTACTATTCGCCCAAGAACTCTCAGAAGAGGAGGGTCTTCAGTCTGGGTTTGAAGACAGCGAGTGTTGGACACCCAGGTGAAGTTCGTTCCACCACTTCGGTGCAGGACAGAAAAAAGTCTGGACGCTCGTCTTCCCTGGATCTTAAAGGATGGCGGGTCGAGCCAAGCCGGACTTGAAGCTGGAAGAGCTCTTGGTGCAGATCGGCTTTTGACCATCGCCATCAAGTACGGAGGGGCTGGCTGGTCCAGTCTTGGCTTTGTAGGCCAGAGTCAGGGGTCTGAATCTGATGACCTGGGCAGCAGCTACAGGAAGCCAGTGAAGAGAGAACGCAGCAGAGGAGCTGAACATAGCTGGACTTAGAAAGGTTGAAAACGACCCGTGCTGCTGCATTCTGGATCAGTTGCAGGGGCCTGATGGTGCGCAGAGGGAGACCACAAGGCTTCCAGCTTCTGGGTTGCTATGCGCTACACCAATAAGAGTCCTTGGGCAAGACTCCTAACACTACATTGGCTCACTTCTGTAATATGAGTAACCTTGTAAGTTGCTCTGGATAAGAGTGTCAGCTGAATGCCGTGAAACATCTTGAGTGGCCCTATCTGGCTTCTTGTCATCACCGACTGAGTCGGAGTGGGTCTTGTGTGTCCTGCTCATCCTATACTTCCTGCCATACGCACAGATTTAAAATCGTTCGCAGATCTAAAGACCGAACAAGCTCCTTACTAGCCTCTGCTTTGACTAGACTCATGAGGAGAGCTTTGGACATGTTCTAATGAATGCAGTGATGGAGAACCACCACCACCACTTTCTGTAGGAGTGTTATTATTAGTGTTTATTCTAATATCAGTGATTTACTGAGCAGATAAAGTCTTACTGCCCAGATCAGCATATATATGGAAATACCTGTATTCCAGCATGACTGCAGAGGTAAAAGTCGAACTCGTAGGGGTGTGTGATGTCTGTGTCCACTGTCGTTCCAGCAGGAATGTTACCACTGCGGCCCACCTGTACAGAAGAGGAGAAGGGGTACATGTGTTAGGACTTACAGCAACGTTATGTAAGAGTCATACCTTAAAGCTTCGCACTTATGTCACGAAATCCACGAGAGGGCGCTTATAGCCCGATTTGTATTTACTGCAGGGGAGCAAAGTGAAATATACTCCCCCACTGGAGGAGGAGCCCAGGAGCAAAACATACAGCATGTATTCGTTATTTAGCGGACGTTCTTTAAAGCGGGTTCTAGAGGTAGGAGAACGCAGAGCTAGAGGAGTCTTACCTAAGAACTCTTAGAGCCTGTTGACGCCTGATGTTACCACGCATTTCGGCCAGACTTTGGCCAGATTCTGCCTCACTGTTGTGATCAGATTTATCTGATTTTACTATCCTGCGTAAAAATCACAACACCACCTACCTCATTTCCAACTGACTTCCTGTAAACAAAGGTCCGGGAGACTGTGAATAGTTTAGAGTTTAGAGGAATGACTCAGGCTCCGCAACACGGAGGAACAACAGATCCCTGTACTCGCGTTCCTGCAATGGGTCCGTCAATACTTTCAAAAGTGAGGGCGATCACAAGAGAGAGCAGAAGAGAGAGAGAGAGAGAGAGAGAGAGAGAGAGAGAGAGAGAGAGAAAAGCTAAGATCCACTGCAATATTACTGCCCATTAAAATTATTTAGGGCAGAGGGATTTCCGCTGGCTTGACCGTGCCCGAATACGGACAGTGCATTCCGTTTACCACATTCGTATGAAATGTGGACGAGATCCGTTTCAGATCATCTCTGAATGCGGCTGGAGGGTTCCAGTCCTAATCTGATCTCAAAGGGGTGTTTTATACCTGGATTTTCTATCAGATCAGCAGAATTGCTGTTAATGTCAGGTGTAAACAGGCTCTTATAGGTGTAGAGTGGTTGCCGATAGGTGTAGGTGCTTGCCCCCCCCCCCCCCGACACTAATGAGGGCGAGACCAACACACACCCCCTTCCGACACTAGCCACACTTCTTTTTTTCAAACTGCTGACGACGAGAGATCACCAGGCAACCAACGTGCCTGGAGGGAATCGCCGGATACCCGGCTCTGGCATGGTGACCGCCAACGCTGCACTAGTGTGATGTGGGGCATAGCGCCATCTACCCACCCTAGAGAGCACCCCCAGCCGATGGCTAGCAGTATGATCGGGATACGAACCACAAACCTCTGCTCACAGTGACCGTGCCTTAGTCTGCTGGACCACTCGGGGCCGGTGGAAGGTTTTGTTTTTAATAAACTAGGCTGCACCAAGCAGAGTTCTGAAAGTTTCCCGATGTAGTGAAATGAAGACGAGCAGTTATAGCCCTGAAACCACAGAAGACCTCAATCGTCCGACTGTCGGCAGACTTCCGGCATTTCCCTTTTATAGGAAAGGTTAAGTGTCTGTTCTGCAGCTGTTATCCAAAAAAAAGCTGCCACCACTAATGCTTCTTAAGTGGCTGTTAAAAAGTCTCTCTCTCTGTGCGGCTGATGTCACATAATGACAGGCTGGGCTAAAGGATGCTCTTGTGTAAATGAGCATAACTGAGCATGTGGCTGAATGAGCTCAGCGAGGAGGGAAAGGGGAAGAGTGTGTGGGGTGAACAACACCCTGACAGCTATTCGTTCATTAGGACTGCATAGGACAAATGCATTTAGCTACTTTAGGCTGCACCCATTGCTGATGTACAGATGATGTCTAGTGGCTATAGTGAAGTACTGCCAATAGAATAGGACTCTCTGGAGCAGATCAGCACAGACCTACTGGCTACCTACTATGACTAATACCAGGCGTGGCCTAGAGCAGCAGGGCTCCTGAAGGCACCCTGGTTGGCACATTTTAGTGGATTCCCTGCTTTATCACACCCTCTGAAAGTTTTTGTTGATGAGCTGATTTGTTAGATGTGACGTGTCAGGAGCAGGGAAAACACTAAACTAAACAGGGCAGGGTGCCTCCAGGACCAGGGTTGAAATACCAGGGTTGAAGCTCCATCCACTACTTCTGGGATGGGTTGGGGTGGTGATCAACCAACATCCTGACTTCACTATCACTCCTGTGGCTTCTTTAATGCCCTTGATGTCGGAAGAAACGATAAATGAGCAGGTGTCCCAATACTTTTGTCCATATAGTGTGCAATCTGCAATATGCAGTGACCATAATCGCAACTCTGTGTGAGAGAGAGTCTGGGAGTGGACTGGAGTGGAGGGGCAGCAATTTATGCTTCCCGCTCAGAGGGCTCTGTAATCGGCCCACTCCTACTCTGGGTTTTCCATTTCCTCTTCCCGCTTAAACCGTTCTGTAATCACTCCGCTCCCACGCTGGGTTTCTATTTCACGCTTACCGTTCACACTCACGAGACAGCCCACTGTACGTCCACTCCATATTCAGCACTAGATCTACTAAGGTAGATAACCAGTCAAAAGTCTTAGCACGCACCCCCCCCCCTTACCCATTTCTCCAGTTTTTACTGACAATTAAGCACTGCAGGTCCAGTAATCTCAAACAGTACAAAGGTAAGCAGTGGACTGTCCGAGCTTTTTAGGAAATTCTCTAAAAACGAATCATGTAAATGATTAAATATAATGTAAATAATATAAAAATATACATTGGGCCATTTTAAAGAACAAGTAATTGGTTACCAGCTTACAGATGGTCTGTATTAACGGAAGCTAGCCATCGGCAGCCGGGGCCCCATGAGGGCACAATTGGCCTTGCTCTCTCCAGGGTGGTTAGACGGCGCCCTGTCCCCACATCCCTCCAGGCACATCGGTGGCCCAGTGATGTTGCATCTGCGGCAGGTCGGAGGGGGTGTGTTGGTCCACCCTCGCTACTGTCGGGGCATCTTGTGCGATGGGGGTGGGGGGAGCATGTATGGGTTGGGTGATTGGCGTCCAAATAGGGGAGGAAATGGGTGAAAAATCAGATACAAATGAAAGAAACATAAGTGACTGATACTGCTCTCTCTCTCTCTCTCGCTGTTCTTCCACAACACTGCACTGACTGATATCCAGAAACTCAGACAGAGCAGTCCTAACACTCCTAACAGTGGAGCTCTTCCCTTTAGAGCAACTTCAGATAAAGCCAGAGTGCGGTGAGTCCAGTCTCCCACACCATCAGAAGAGTCTTGGAAACAGGAGAGGTCTGGTACAGGAAGACGAGTTTCTGAGAGTCCAAAGCTGCTCGTGTGATCGGTGCGCCTCACATGCCAACACCTTGTACCAGGTCTCAGTTTCAGCTGCGAGAAGACGACTTGGAGCTGCTGGATTTGACGGGTATACTAAGAAAAGCAGGCTTTGCTGGACCATGCAGCACTGCCTGTGGACTACTGAAACAATTGAGGGTGTTCTAAAACTTTTGAAGTCGGAGTCAGAATGGGCAAGAACGGTAAATCCCACAGCTGAAGGACTTCCACTCTGCATCGGTACCTTCCAACCTTAATGTAACACACCTGGCCACATCAGTATCAGAGCCAGGTGGGTTCTATTACAGCTAAACGTTTGAGGGAGGTGGGCCTCCAGGTGGAGAGGTTGGCCAGAGGCTGTGGAAAAATAAGAGGGGTGTGTTTGTGTGTGGGGTGGGGGGGGGCGGGGGGAGCTTACTCTCTCGTTGCGGTCGGCGCAGAAGAGGCGGGTGTGGTGCCGTTTCTGCACCACAATGTAAGTGATGCCGGGCTGATACTCCTTCTCCAGGCTGATGCAGGCCTCCCGGATTGCCAACAGCTCGTAATACAGCACCTGGAAGAGTAAAACAGACCTTTTACTTAATAATAAGTTCACATGCTAATAAATGTTCCTAATAATAATCATAATAATAATCATAATCATAACAACAGCAACAACAACAACAACAACAACAACTAGATGTGCACTTCTTGAAGGAAAAGCTGAATGGTTGATCAGCTTGAGTGGTTTCCATATCCAATAAATGGTTGCTATAATATTCCAGGTAGTTGGTATGTTGTTGCTAAGTGATCACAAGGTGGTTGCTATGGTGTACATTGAAGGCATTTAGCAGATGCGCTTCGCCAGAGCTTCACTGTCACTTAGAAGATACCCTTATCTAGTTTATAAAGACTAGAATCCAGAAGATCCTCTAATCTTAGACTCTACTAAATACAGAAGTCAGTCCTCCACACACTCTACACTCTGCACACTGAGTCCTCTCAGAAGAGGAGGAGGGTCTTCAGTCTGGGTTTGAAGACAGTGAGCGACTTCTTTGGGAAGCTCGTTCCACCACTTCGGTGCAGGACAGTAAAAAGTCTGGACGCTCGTCTTCCGTGGATCTTAAAGGATGACGGTTCGAGCCGAGCCGTACTTGAAGCTGGAAGGGCTCTCGGTGCAGACCATTTTGACCATCGCCATCAAGTACGGAGGGGCTGGCTGGTCCAGTCTTGGCTTTGTAGGTCAGAGTCAGGGGTTTGAATCTGATGAGCTGGGCAGCAGCTACAGGAAACCGGTAAAGAGAACGGGAGTGGACCTGGGTATTCAACCCACAACCCTCTGATCAATACCCCCAGTGCTCTAACCACAGGTAACATGGCATGAATGAGTAACCTGGCAGGGGTACAGGACTGTGACCATGCTGGGACAGGGCGTTAATAAGGTGTGAACTGGTTAACTGGTGTTTAAACTGTAATGAATGAATTAACTGAGTGTCTATTCTCCCCTAGTCTTTACTGCCTCCGTCTCACTCTGAACCTCCCAGTTGTCTTGTGTGCCCCACCCCCCTCCAATGCCCTTGGTCTTACCTGCAGATTTTATAGGCACACATCAAACTGGCTAGTCCAGGAAATTCAAGCCAGGGTTTGTTTACAGTAAATAAATCAATCACCCAACAACAGTAGGTAGAAATATCTGTTCATACCTGTCTAAACTGGCCCTCGGACACGCCGTCCCTGTAGAAGATGATTCTGGTGGGTTTGTAGCGGGTGGACTTGTAGAACTGGATGAGGAGTTCCCGCACCATGGAGGCCAAATCCTGGATCACCTCCTGCCGGGGCCTCTGCACCCGCACCGTGGCACAGTAACGACTGGGGTGGGCATCCATACTGCCCACAACCTACAGAGACAGAGACAAAGGCGCAGAGAGAGAGAGAGAGAGAGAGAGAGAGAGAGAGAGAGAGAGAGAGAGAGAGAGAGAGATATCAAAAGTTTGTGGACACCCTTTCTAATAAATGCATTCAGCTACTTTAAATGGCAAATTCACACATTCACAGCTTGTCTGGACTCTGTAGAGACGTACTGCCAATAGAATAGGACTCTCTGGAGCAGATCAACATTATGCACCATATCAGCACCATGCTGCCTAATGCCAGTTGTGGGCTAGAGGGGTATAAAGCCCCCCAGAGGCAGCATTGACCTGTGGAGCAGTGGAAGAACTGTGCTCTCTGGAATGACGGGTGGTGGAGCTCCATCCAATACTTGTGGGACGAGTTGGGGAGTTAACACTTGTCACAGAATGCAATCAAATCCTCACCGCAATGCTGTTTCAAATTCTATTAGAAAGCATTCTCTGGACAGTTACTTCAACAAAAGCAGGACGCTTGGGAAGAAACAATGAACAAGCAGGCGTCCCAATACTTTTGACCGGATAGCGTATGAAACTGCTGTGAGGTCAGGTTAGTGTTATACACCCCTTAAAGAAAATTAAAGGGAGTCAAACTGACCGCGGCGATAGAGGGCTTCTTCCCATCTCCAGCAGGAGGGTGTGTGACGTCCGCCCCGAGGAAGATCACCGGCTGCTGGAACACCGACGGCCTGAGGGGGACACATATTGACAGGGAGTCACACTTCCTATACTCTCCTCGATCAGACACATCAAGCCCACTCAGACACACTTTCATGGACTGGGTCTCACCGCTGATGTGGCACCAGGATGTTGTTGATTCCGCCAAGTTTGACGTTGATTTTGAGGCAGAGGTTGGAGAGCGTCTGAGGAGACGTCTTCACCACGTTCTTCACCTGAACGCACTGAGTGGCCATGCCCAGAAGAGTGTCTCCCACACGCTTCACCTCCGCTGCACCAGAAAACAGTTTAAACAGACATATCAGTCAAAGTCCTGGAGATCTACCAAACCTAAAACAGCCAATTATCTGAGCTCCAGCTGCCGACCTAAAGCCAAAAACTCAAAACGCAAGCACAGCAAATGCAGTACTGGCTGAGTAAACCTACCGTAGACGGGTGTTTTTCCAGGCAGGATGACGATGATGAGCTGCAGACCAGCATAGGTGTTCTTCAGGTGTCTGAACATGGGCTCCACGCTGTCCGCTCCCTGCGCGTACTTACAGAAACACGGCTGACCCTGGATGGGCATCCCAGCGTCCTTGGAGATCTTCCGCAGCTGGTCTGTGAAACCCCTAAAATACAAAAAAAGCAGGAGCATTTCTAAGAGCTCATGCAGTATTTCCATAAACCCCAAAAGCCCACCAGAGAAAGCCTTCAGCTCTTTAGATCCAGACCTTGAACGGAGTAGTAGTAGCTCCCAGTCTCCGGGATTTTGTCATCCTAGGAAGGTGCTGATGCTGCGAGGCCAAATCAGGTCAGGTACATTAACATCCAGCTGGACGTTAAGGGAGCAGTTAATGTAACTGATTGGCCACGCAGCATCCGTACCCATCAAGGATGACAAAGTCCAGGACCGGAAACTGGATACGAGGGTCCAAGATTTGAAGGCTAGACGCAGCGGCTACTCCAGGAGGACGTGGCAGTGAGGCTGAAAGCTGGCGTGCTATGGTGCTGTGGTGCGGCTCGTGCTGTAAACCAGCCCATATTGTTTTTTTAATGAGCCCTCAGTTAAAGGAAAAGTTAGCGTGTCTTATTCTAAGGTCAATAACAGGGTGGTAAATTAGCATCGGAGCATTTCTCACCACCAACCAGTCACACACTTACTATTAATAGATCAAATCTCTTAAGTAGTCGATGAATGCAGTCTTTGGTCGCTTTAATAAGATTAAGTGAAGTGATTAACAACAACTACAACAACGTTCGTGGAACCAAAAGTGGTTCTAGTGCAAAGAACGCCCAAGAACGAAAGTCCAAAGAGCTCAGAGGAGCAAAGCAAAGCTGTGATCGGAAAGGGATCCTGGCAGCGTCAGAAGAGCTGGCACGTGAGCGCAGTCGGGAGCTAAAACAGGCGCTGACGTTTAGAGCCGTACTCTCACCGGGAACCTCGTGGCTTAGAAAGCACCGACGTTCCATTGCCACGGCAACCCGCCTCAGCCTTCTGCAAGGGCTCTGCGAGTGCTCTGCTGTCACGGCGGGCTGAGCCATGCAAGCGGTGGAACGAACCTGACAGCCATCTCGGGCTTTAATATAACCTGTTTACAGAGGCTGACAGCTCACAGATATAACCTGCTAACAAGCCGTTAAAATGCCAGCCCCTTAAAAGGCTGGCCTCCTTCTTCCTTATCCGCGCCGAGCTCCCAGCGCCAGCGCCCCCAGCGCCAGCGCCCAGAGCATTTTAAACATCTGACTGACTCCAAGACCTGGCCTGCTGTTCTCCTCAGCTCCGATTTGGAAATCGGAGCACACCTCGCACTTAACGTCAGGTATCCGAGAGCTCCAGGAGCGTACCCTCCATATCTGGAGACCACGCCACACAGCAAGGGTCGTGTGTCGACCACGGCCTCGAAAATCAACCGCAGACTAGATTTCGGAGGAGCATTGCTGTGAGGATTTGACTGCATTCAGCGAACTCATCCCAGAAGGATTCAATGGAGCACCGTCCATCACTCCAGAGACACAGCAGTTCATCTTCCACTGCTCCACAGCTCAATGCTGCTGCTGCTGCTGCTGGGGGGCTTTATACCCCTCTACTAGTCCACGCCTGGCATTAGGCAGCATGGTGCCAACAGGTTCACGATGTTTATTCATCTGCTCCAGAGAGTCCTATTCTATTGGCAGTGCTTCTCCTCAGGCACTGGAGCTTGTACATAACGCAGCTGAATGCATTCATGAGAAAGGAGTGTCCACAAACATTTGGACAGGGGGTGTATGTTAAGGATTTCTTTGAGTCTTACTTGAGGATCTCCTCGCGGCACTGTCTTTGAGTGGCAAAGCAGGCGATGGCCCACATTTTGATCTCCACGCCTGTGTGGAACTGCTTCCCCCGCATGTCCCACACACCGTGACTGGGGGTAGCCACAGTACGGTTCTGCAAAGGAGGAGGGTGGGGGTGGGGTGGGGTGTGGAAAAACACACAAAAAAAAAAGCGCAGGGTTGATCTGCTGCACATGGGCGCTTGAAAACATTCTCACACACACACACACACACACACACACACACACACACACACACACACACACACACACAATGCTAGATCATATAGAAAAACAGTGTCTCTTACATTACAAAGCCAAAATCTACTGAACGTGATGTGAACACACATTTCACACTGGGGGTGCGGGAGTGGAGGAGGGGGGGGGGGGGGCATTTAGGAAATACTACCATTAAGTATGTAGGTTACATAATGACTGTACAATATTGGCTGATGACTTTTGATAGCAGTTTATACAGTACTGTGTAAAAGTTTTAGCCCCCCTGTGAAAATCAGAAATGGGAAAAAGCTGCTAACAGGGTTCATACACCTCAGGTCAAACTCAGGCACAGGCAAGGTGCATTTTCAAGCGTTTCCAGCAGCTGACGGGTGTGGCAAATCTAATCAAATCAAAATTATTAGTAAAGCGCTTTTTATAACTGCCTTTGTGAGCAGCATAGAGCAGCTTTACAAAAATCAGAGATCAAGAAGACATCAAACAGGGTTCATACTTTACTTTAATCATTTTCAAAGGACTTCAAGGACTTTCTATAGGACTTTTATATTATTATATAAAGTTACGACAGCAGGAGCTCATTACAATATTTTTTCCAATTTTGTTCTTTTTCAAGGACTATTCAGTACTGGATTTGTGCATGTTTATATTCCATGACTTTCCCGGTTTTCCAGGACCGGTATGAACCCTGTATAAACCTACCACCCCCACGGTGAGCAAACCCAAAACAATCCTCCTCTGAACAGCAATATTTAACATTTTTAGTTTTTGGCTTTAAATCCTTTATCTGACTTTTCACCCACCTTCTTCCCGATTAGGACCGCCAATTACGCACCCTGTACGAACTCTCACACAATGCCCTCGACGCCAGTGAGGGCGGACCTCCAAGGCGTGCGCAGTCATGCCTCTCGTTTACTGAACTGCTGCCGATGCAACAGCATCGTAAAGGCCAGCACCGCAGCGAAGCGATGTGCGTGACCGGGATTCGAACCAGCGATCCTCTGATCATAGTGACAGGGACCTAGTCTGATTGACTACCCGGGGCCCCAGCATTTATACATTACTGATAACGGTCACTGAACCACCGAGACTGTTCTACTGCTCAGGGGATGCTGATCTAATCTATAAAAATCTAATAATATAATGATAGGAATAATTAAAGTAATGATGGTTAATTGTGATGATAATAATAATAATAATAATAATAATAATAGTGGCAGATATATTTATACAAAGACATACTTAACGATTAATTCGCTTCGTATAACATCAGCTTACGTACAAGGACCAGAAGCACTGCATCTGCTTAGTGTTGACCTGAGCCCATGGCAGAGCCAAAAGACCTTGGCTCACCAAAAAGAGCCATCATTTCCAAAACTACCATACATGCAGAGGCGCAGGGGAGACCCGAACTGAGCCGTTTTATTCATTTTATTTATTTATCCATCTAATAAGCCATCTATTTAGTCAGATAACTATTTGTCATCAAAGACATATGGTTGCAACGCCAAACATTTTCAAGCACTTCATCGAATATTCCAGCAACCTGGAAAATACCACAATAAAATCCAAGCTTTTTTTTAAGGATTTCAAGAAACCCGTACAAACCCTCCTCAGTAAATCACTGATATTAGAATAAACACTAATAAAAGTGGTGGAGGTTCTCCATCACTGTGTTCATCATTAGAACATCTCCAAAGTTCTCTTCATGGAGTCTAGTATTATTTAGAGTTCTCCTCAGATCAACACCTGGTTTGGTGGTAAATCAGGGCTTAATGATGGTAAATCAGGTGAGCTGCTGCTGCTGCTGATGGAGTTGAACACATCCTCCACGCTGTGCTGGCTGGACTGGGGGGCGTCCAGGAGAAACCTGGAGGAACCAAGCTCTGTTCTTCAGACTAGCTCACCGACAAGATCTCACTACTTTCTTTCTTCAGAATGAGAAGCTCTTGTTTCTCCTTTTTACTGGATTTATGTTCAGCTGCTTTATCTGTTCTGATGAGATCTGGAGCTTCTACTGTAGAACCTCTCTCACTGCTGAGAGACAGGGGGCTTAGATCATGTGATTAGGGGCCTAAAACTTCGGCACAGTACTGTATATAAACACACACATATATGGAAAAACACAGTACATACATACATACATACATATATACATATAGCACTGGAGAGCCACAGCACTGAGTTTAGTATTTTTGTCTTTCTGGGGAAAGGAAAATAAATAAATAAATAAATAAATAAATAAATAAACACCTGACGCATCTCATTAGACACCTTCTAATTAGCTTATAAGCAGAACCAAGTCTGTTTACAGCAGTGCTGTGGCTCTTCAGGGCTGAAATTTAAGAACTAGAAGAAAAACAGAAATCGTACATCGTGGGTTTGGAAGGTAGTTATTTTGCCACACACACGCACACACACGCTCGCACACACACACACACACACACACACAAAAACCCCAACAAACAGCAGCAGAGGTTAGAGAGGGGGTTAGTTCCTCCGGCAGAGGGGCCAGTCAGACGGACGTACAGACGGAGAGAGATGTGCGTGATTTAAAGGAAGGGTACCAGATAGTGCTCTGAGCTCACCCTGCCCCCGTACTGCAGCATGGGTGCTGGCAACACGCGGCCCGTCACGTGAGCCATCTCGTCCCGCACTTTGAACTGGAACTCCTGAACGAAGGGGTCTGCTTCATAGTTGGCACTTCGCACCTGGGAAAAGGTGAAAAAGAGAGCGAGAGGAAATGAGTGAGAGTGAGCTGCAAGTGTTCTGCGTTTCACTGCGGGTGCAATAAGATCCCGAAAATCGTCCAATCAGACGAGGGTTCAGGCTACACTCCGCTCGTGCTCGCGCTTGAACATCAGCTATATTTAGAAACTTGGGGAGAAACCAGGTACGTGGTGTTCATCTTCGTCTTTATTGTCAGGATCAGTCCGCCTACGTCACGTCACGCCTCCGCACCTTCACGAGTCTCTCCAAGAGCAAAATCAACGACAGCCATAACTGCTCAACCTTCAATAAAGAGCTCCACCAGCTGCATTCAGAGCCAGGAGCTTCAGGACTCCTCAACAGGCAGTCAGTGTGAACACGAGCGGGGCTGTGTCTCAAACCACACACTACCACACACTACCACACACTACCACACACTACCACACACTACCACACACTACCACACACTACCACACACTGCTCTTTAGCTTCTTCTGGCTGTTGCTGTAGTTTAGTGGGGCTGTATCCCAAACCACACACCCCCTCTGCCACACCCCCTCTTCTTCTGGCTGCTGCTGTAGTTCAGCAGGGCTGTATCCCAAACCACACACTACCTCTACCACACCCCCTCTTCTTCTGGCTGCTGCTGTAGTTTAGCAGGGCTGTATCCCAAACCACACTCCCGCTACCACACTCCCGCTACCACACTCCCGCTACCACACTCCCGCTACCACACTCCCGCTACCACACTCCCGCTTCTTCCGGGTGCTGTAGTTTAGCGGGACTGTGTCCCAAACCACACACTACCACACTACTAGACACTTTAGCTTCTTCTGGCTGCTGATGTAGTTTACGGGGCCGTGTCCCAAACCACACACTACCTCTGCCACACTTTAGCTTCTTCTGGCTGCTGCTGTAGTTGAGCGGGGCTGTGTCCCAAACCTCCCGCTGCCACACTCCCGCTTCTTCCGGATGCTCTTTACCCCTCAGTGACAGTTTTTTCTTTTAGCTTGTCCAGAAAGGCAAGACGTGTACAGCTGTCCATGAGAGTGCCCTAACAGCGTAATTTGTATTCATGACAGTGGAGTGAAAGTGAAAGTGACACTCCTCAACTGTAGTGGGAGCCCTGGAGCAAAAATACCAATTATGGTCATAATGGTTTACTGGCCGGTTTGAGTGGGAATGAAATGAATAAACAGTCTCTGACTTTTGGAGGCAGATTCCTCAGAGCAGTAGTGTGCTGTTTTTTTGGGTTTTTTTTTTTTTTTTTTTTTTTGGAAAAGTGATGGTCATGACTCACCAGTCTGCTGATTTCCTCCTGTCTGTCTGGTGCTGAACGCGCCGTGGCTTTGATCATGGTGGACGTCTGATTATCGGTCAGTTTCTTGATGCACCTCTGCCCAGCTACGATATTACACACCTGCCAGGAGATTTAGAGAGGAATCAGAGAATCAGTCCTGAAAGTGCTGGAGAGAGAAACGTCTCTCCAACCTAATCGTCAACACCAACAGCTTACAGAGACGCTCCTCTAGTGACGTTCTCACCTCCAGGGGCAGGTAGGTGTGCTTCTGCTCCTGGCCCACCTGCAGGCAGGGTAGGTGAGGATATTTGAGCTGCAGGTTGTACTTCTCTCTGAAATACTGAGCTACGGTCCGCTCCACCGTCTGCCCATTCTCCAACTGCAAGGGGAACCTGCAAACCATCAGAAGACCAGTTCCACTAGTTAGATCTCCATCCAACCACTGGTGGGCGCCAACGAGCAGGAGACAAAAGCTCCTCAGGCCAATACTAAGGGCTGAAATTAACTGTCTGGTAAACATTAACAATACTGGCCGTCAGAATACAAATACAATGGAAGGCTGACAGTATGCAAATGGGTTTAATTGTCTGACCAATCAGAGTTCTAGATAAGTCTGGGTGCTCCTTTGAATGAAGGGAGTTGAATTGCATAATCAGCATAAAGCAGCTCAAGTTTAAACCAGATCACGGTACTGATTCACCAGTATGTGTCTAATATACAATATACTGACAAAAGTATTGGGACACCTGCTCATTCATTCATTCATTGTTTCTTTTAAGAAAAAAAAGCAGCTTTTGTTGGAGCAACTGTTTCTACTGTCCAGGGAAGAAGGCGGCTTTCTACTAGATTTTAGAGCAGCATTGCTGTGAGGGTTTAATTGCATTCAGCGACAGGAGCAAGAGTTAGTGGGGTCAGGATGCTAGATGAACTCCTCCCAAAGGTATTGGATAGAGCACCCACCAACCATCATTCCTGCTCCACAGCTTAATGCTGCATTAGGCAGCATGGTGCCTACAGGCTCATGCTGATCTGCTCCAGAGGGTCCTATTCTATTGGCAGTACCTCTCTACAGGGACTAGACATGCTGTGTGTGTACATCGGACAGAAAGGGTAAGCAATGTTTAGTTTTCTCAGGTTCAGCCCCCTGTGCAGAGCCCCCTCCGCAGCCCACAGGCTCACTGACTCACGTTTGGTGGCTGGCAGGCCGGCGGGTCACATTACAGACTCTGTACTTCCTCCGCATGGTTCCACAATGCGTCACCTCCACCTTAAGACCTACAACACAAGCAGACGTGCACGCTCAGAAACAGGCCGACATGGTAACGAAGGCAGTATGGCCTCACTGTAGCACCCAAACACATCGAGGGGTCTTTACTGTGAAATACGACCAAAATCTTTATCTCTGAAATGGGAACTTTGGAACTCCATCATTTCAGAGCATTTCTATTGGTCAATTCCCCATGAATCATCATTTCAGAGCATTTCTATTGGCCAATGCCTCATGCATTATAATTTAAGAGCATTTCTATTGGCCAATGCCTCATGAATCATCATTTCAGAGCATTTCTATTGGTCAATGCCTCATGAATCATCATTTCAGAGCATTTCTATTGGCCAATTCCTCATGAATTATAATTTCGGAGCATTTCTATTGGTCAATGCCTCATGAATCATCATTTCAGAGCATTTCTATTGGCCAATTCCTCATTAATTATAATTTTGGAGCATTTCTATGTTGTTGTCCGGTGCTCTGAGAACTTGGCGATGGCTCAAGAAGAGCTTATTAAGAGGAAAGAAAATGATTCATCAGGTCACAGAACTTTCTCCAGCTTTCACACTCATTACACCAGATTCATCGTATTCTCACATGGGCTTTGGCTATGAGTCACAACGTTACGGGAATCTGATCACAAATGGCTATGAGCTTTGAAAAGGGGACACAGTTTGAGGTGAGGAGGTCAGAGGAGGTACTCAAGTCTTTTTTTCTGATGTTTAAATACCACCCACCACCGCAGGGCTCACGGCTCACCTTTGATTTCTTTGGTGAACTTGACTCGGTGCGAATCTGTGAGGGGACGAGGTTGTTCGTCGATGTTGTGGATGTCCAGGACTTCACACATGAACTGAATGACTGGCTGTGCTTTGTAGAAGGCTGTGGCTGACACTGGTTTTGGGGCAGAAAAAAAAACAAGAAGGTTTCAGATCATTAAGAGAAAGAATCATCATCCAAATGAGTCAAACATCATTAACATCTCCATCCCTGGCCACTGAAGGTCAGTACAATTAGTCCCTGATAACACCACTTCAGGGCACATCCTGATCATTAAAAGGATCCAAATTTGGTGCAAAAATAGGAAAAAGTTCAGAGCTGTGGAGAACAGGGAGTTCTTGGTTGTGTTTCAAAGGGTGCGGCTGGCACCCAGATGAGCCCTGACGCTTTCTACACATGTGTAAATATAGACACGGCCTCTACTACACCATTACTGAAGGGCCAAAGTGCCGGACGGTTCAGTAACTTCCTCTACTTGAGGCCCTGATCAGGCTGGAATCACTACCTGTAATTTCAGCAGGTACCAACAGGATCAGCGACCTTGACCTTGGTCTGTCTGTAGTAATTCAGGAGTGGTTGTAATCCAGTATGAATCTGATGCATTATGAATCATTATGACTCATAAGAAACCAGTATGAATCATGTTTTACAGTCTGTATAGTAATAATTGTGTTGTGATTTTAATCCAGTATGAATCTGCCGTGTGTTTTACAGTCTGATAATAATAATTCAGGAGTGGTTCCAATCCAGTATGAATCTGCAGTGTAGGTTTTACAGTCCAATAGTAATAATTGTGTTGTGATTTTAATCCAGTATGAATCTGCAGTGTAGGTTTTACAGTCCAATAGTAATAATTGTGTTGTGATTTTAATCCAGTATGAATCTGCAGTGTCCGTAGCTTTTACAGTCTGACAGTAATAATTCAAGAGTGGTTGTAATCCAGTATGAATCTGAAGCATTATGAAATCATTATGAATCAAAACAAACCAGTATGAATCATGTTTTACAGTCTGAAAGTAATAATTGTGGTGTGTTTTAATCCAGTATGAATCTGCAGTGTGTTTTACAGTCTGTATAGTACCAATTCAGGAGTGGTTGTAATCCAGTATGAATCCGCAGTTTGTTTTACAGTCTGTATAGTACTAATTCAGGAGTGGTTGTAATCCAGTATGAATCTGCAGTGTGTTTTACAGTCTGTATAGTACCAATTCAGGAGTGGTTGTAATCCAGTATGAATCTGCAGTCTCACATTAGCAATTCAGGAGTGTTTGTTTTACCCAGGATAAATGTCAAGCATGTAGCTGTTACAGTCTGATAACTGTGGAGCGATTTTAATCCAGTATGAATCTGCAGTGTGTTTTACAGTCTGATAATAATAATTAAGAAGAGGTTCCAATCCAGTATGAATCTGCAGTGTGTGTAGTTTTCATATTCTGATGGTAAAAATTGTGGAACAATTTTAATCCAGTATGAATCTGAGACTTGTATCTTTTACAGTCTGTCTGTAATACGTTATGTGATTTTAACCCAGTATGATTTTTTTTTTAAATATTATTTATTAAAGCCTAGTTAGTAAGCCTGCACAGCAACATTGATGTAAACATCTGAGTTATGATTCAAGGGAAAACCGCTGGGAAATGTAACAGATATTTGACTTTAAATCACAACGCGAATCCTTCCACAGGTAAAACTAATCCCCCTCCCAGAATGCTTTAGATACCTGATTCTATTCAGGCAGGGTTTGATAATCATCAGTTGAGCTGAGTTCAGTGTTGAGGCGTGTTGGAGCAGCAGCGCTGTGTGCGGCATATTTTTTGTTTTCCCTGCTCCGAGTCATTCCAGGAGAGCTTGATAATTACCCGATGGGTTGAATCAGGTGAGGTTCGAGCAGGGAAAGCAAACATTAAGTGCCATACGCTGAAAAGCAGACAGCACAGGGCTGCAGCTTCTCCGTCAAACATTTGAGCAACTCTCTGGAGGAACAGGAACAACTGGCTGTGTGTGTTGAAGTGTTTAAACCATTTCAGCACTTTACTACAGTGTTGAGGAAACGTTAGCAACATGGCAACACACTCATGATGAGTATAAATGAGTTCCAGGAGTTTCTTCCATACATTTAAAAAACTGAATTTCATCATCATCATCATCATCATCATCATTATCATCATTATTATTATTGTGTCATTATATGAAACTGATGCCATTTGTGTCTGCAACATTTAATGAGATTAAGACCCACCCCCCCCAAAAAAGGGAAAAATGACTTTCCAAAGCTAACAATTATTAATCCAGTGGTCTTATTAATACAATACATACATAAATGCCATTTCTTAAATATTTACATACTATTTTTAGTAGTATGTGCCAAACCATCATCACATTTATCATGATGATATCATGCTTAACTAATCTTTAAATCAATCAATCAATAAATAAATAAATTAATAATAAAAAGGGGGGGGGGGGGGGGGGGGGGTCGCACTAAGTAGTGGCTTGAGCTCAAAGTGAAGCCACAGTTGCTTTCGCGCTCTTTCGGCTTTTATTCAGCCCTTCAGAAAAGAGACAATGAGGTTGTGAAAAGACAGCTGGGCGCTTCCCGCAGGGTGAGGGGTGGACGAAGAGCGGCGGGTTCAGCCAATTGAAAGCAGTCTCCCATTCTAATGAAAGAGCGGGCAAAATTAAAAAAAAGAGGGGGGGGGGGGGTGAAACCCCCCACACACCCCGAGAAGACAAAGAGACAGACGACACAGAGAGTAAAATACGGAGTGAGACAGACAGACAGAGCACCGCCCCGACTATTCATAATCAACACCATACGTCATCTCCACCCATTCAGCCCCAAAGAGCCTGCCCCTGGTCTCCATGGCAACTCTCCAAGCAGTTCCCACACTCCGCACTCTTGTGTAGCGTTAAGCCCTGACCTATCCAGTCAGGTGGGCGAGACGACCGTATGATAATGCAGGCAAGATGCTTTACGTCAACGAGCTTTTCTGAGCAATTTGTGAGTACGGCCACTGCTTCAACACCATCCACCTGTATGTTCCATTAGAAAAAGCCTCAAAGGTAGAGCTTTTTAACGACCGGCGGCCAATAAAACTGCCCACCGGTCCAAACGTGCATCAGCAGAGCTACGTAACTGGATGTAATGCAGTACGAGGGAGGATGTTTAAAAGACTGTATTCAGTTTTCTTACTTCAAACCTCACGAAAAAGACATTATTATGAGGTGTATTGTAGATCGTGACCTTTGCCCCATTTTGTAGTATCGAACCCGAACCGTGACACTAAAAAAAAAAAATCCAAGGAAGGCTCACACTGCTTCCCAGACTAAGTTACAGGTGAGTTATGTTACACAGGGAGGAGAACGTAAAGTTAGGAGTCTTACCCCCAGACTTAAGAGTGGTGTGCGCTCCCTGTTGGGAATCGAACCCCAGTTTGACAGGAGAATGGAGGTGCCGTTCCCGATTACACTACACCAGCTGCCAACGTCTTCAGTCCCCTTTCACTTCGGACTCGTTCAGTCATGTTTTGATGAAATTGGCTGGTTTATTTAGTTGATTTTTAGAAAATTGTATCCAATTTTCTCCATTTCCTCTCCAATCAGTGAAGGCGGACAAGCACACGCCCCCTCCAACACGCTCATTTGTCAAACTGCCGCTGAAGCAACCACCACACCTGGCTCCAACGCACCAGCCTTGCGGATGCCAGTGACGGCCAGAAGCGATCTACCCACCCTGGAGAGAGCGAGGCCAATTGTGCTCTCTCAGGGCCTTGGCACTCTGGGTCTGTTGGATGAGATGGTCTGTCGCTCACAGCTGGTAAGCTGGTTGTCGCTGACCGTCACCTGCACTGTTAGGACACTGCTAGTCTGCTACCTGGATCTAATCAACAGCGAGTAAACCCCCCCCCACACCCCCCTTACCATCAATGTTGAGCATCATCTTCCACATGGCGGGCCGTACAGACTGATGGAAGCCGAACCACACCTCCCTGCCTCCTCCCAGAGGGTGGTCGTAACCTTCTGGTGCCGAAAAGAACGACCGCCCCACTGGAGTGTACCTGACGAAGGGAAAGAGGAGCCAGGGTGAGGAACGGGTGAACAGGTTTCAATCTGTCAAACTCATTTCAATCTGATTAGCACTCTTCAGAAAATGATTCAGGGTGAAATTCCACAAGGTTTAACTCAATTCCTCTGGTTTGAAGAAATAATCACATTTAATAAATACACAACTGTGATGATCCAGACAATAAAAACCCTTTATTAGTATTAGAATTACTTTAAAAAAAAGCCTTCCTAGGCAACAACTTTCAAAGACTCGAGATAAACACAAATCTTATATTTAAAGCAAAGTTAATAAATAAAATATAAAATTCCAAATATTCTCTTTAGAAAATATTTTTTATATAGATTATATAAATATTTTATAATTTTCTGAAAACACTAAAATCATTATTTTCTTATGTTGCTGTTTGAGGCGACTATCAAAATATGCAGAATATCAAAAATGATGCAAGACATTTTTAATTGTGTATTATTCAGTTAAATCTGTGCAAAATGCAAGAAAGAATAAACAGGAAGGAAGAGTTACAAACATTTCAAAAATCAAATACTAGAAATAATGTTGGAGGGGAAAAAAATAAACAAAAAACAAAAAAAAACATTTATTTTTTTCTAAAAGTATTTTTTTTAAGCACAAGCTAAATTGTTTTGGTAAAAAGTTAGAAGAAAACTTTATAAAGTAGATTTATAAAGAATAATTCATCTTATTTTTTTCTTAATTCCATATATAAGAAAAAACTATTTCTTTTTTTGTAATTCATATGACATCTTAAATGTTATCCCAAGCTTTATCAACTTCTTAGAGGGTTTAAATGTTGCTAGAACAGATGAACAGTTTAGAGTAAAAGTTAGGGTCGTTTTGAAAGCTGTAAGTCCATGCTTTCTCTTTTAGGGTGCTGGAAATGACTCTAAATGTTATCCTAACCTTGATCAACTTCTTGAGGTTTAAATATTATGCTAGCACAGATATCCCAAAGATTGATTAACAGCTTAGAGGTTTGTTGCTCTTCCTCGCTCAGGGTGCTACAAATGATCCCTAGACATGTTATTCTAAGCTTTATCAAATCCTGGAGGTTTTAAAATTAGGCTAGCACGGATATCCCAAGGACTGCTTAGAACAGCTTAGAGACTGGACTGACTAAAGTTAAATTCTGTTCAGTTATGGCTGCAATCCAGTGCGAAACTATTACTATTTGCATTCAGGTTTTTTTGTTTGTTTTTTTTTAAAGAAAAGAACTAAGTAACTAACCAACAATCCAAGTAGCTATTCATGAAAAATCAATTTTCTGAAAACTATTTTTTTTTTGTTTTCTCATGTAGCCGTTTGTAGCATAGCCTTTAAGGCTGAATTTTATAATAATAATGCAAAAAAAATAAAAATAATGCAAATAACCTTGTAAAACTAACAGGGAGTTTTTTTGTTTTTTTTTATTATTGTTCAATTATGTTGAAAAACTTTTAATTTAAGGTAAAATTTAAAGTTAATTTGGACTTAAAAGTTTGGTTTAATTTTTTTTATATGTGTATTTTTATTTTTGTATTTTTCTGTTTATTAAAACTTTGAATTGCCACAGTGTTTGGAAGGTGCTAGACAAAAAAACCTGCCTTGCAAATCACATTTTCAAAAAGAACCGGACAGTTCAATTAGTTTTATAAAATATATTATATACATATAAATATATACATTAATATTAAATATAATTTTGCCCCCTAAAAAAATAAATAAATAAAAATGAAGGGTAAATTTGACTGTAAAATACTGCATTTGTACAGCCCTAATTTCACACAATACAGAAACCTCATCAGTTAAACTCTTCAGAACCTTTAACGGACTCTGCAATTCACACAGAATCCAACTCTGGTTCGTTTAATTGGCTTCTCTCAGAACATCTGCCCTACTCCCCTCGTCCACTCTTGTCTAACAGCCTGCACCACAACATAAAGGTTCCTCCCTCGTCTTCTCAAGTGGCTTGCTGCTTGCTCCAATTACCCCAGAAGCTGCTGCTCTGAACGGAGGTCAAACAGAGTGCCACACATTCCCCTTCCCCAGAAACGGGCAGGAACGGTCTGAGTGGCCTCTTCTGTTTAAAATAGTCCCTGCCCAAATACTTCCCTGGAATTCTGTGAAGAGCGCCGTAATGACCAACCAGCTAGTGCTTCTCTTGCTCGAACACACCTGATTACCAAGCCCATCATGAGTCCCATTAGAGCCAAGGGGGAGAGAAAGAAGCACAGTGCTCTACAGCCCGAGAGCTTTCAGTCCGGTCTGCTGCCTCACCGCCGGCCTTTCTCCACCGCCCCAGAAGAGCAAAGCAAAGAAGACCAGCACTGCAGAGCAACACCCTGATACTGTATAAAGAGCAGAAACTAGACCAACGTTTGACTGAAGATCAGGCCTGTCAGGATAATTAAGATAATTATGCTTTTTGTGGGTGATAAATATTGCATTTTCAATTATTAAGAATATTTAGACACTGGATTAGGAAAACACAAAGGTTTAAATATCTGAAATAAATCAAATATATTTAATATTAAACCACGGTTATAAATAATAAACAACAACACAAACCAGCTCATTCTGGTTAATGGGCTTTCCTTGCTAAACAAGCACAAGGGGTAATACTGAGGTCAGCAAACAGTGTATCGTGGATATCAGCAGTGCTTACAGAGCACCGATAATCTGCACGATTCATTACAGAGAGTCTAATCAGTCGTATTTACTTTAACGGTGTGAGGTAGGGCTGCAACAACGAATCGGTAAATTCGTTAATAATCGATTATTATTATTATTATTATTATTATTATTATTATTATAAGTGATTTTTGTGTTATTTGCCTCGTCTTTTCCGCTTACGTCACCTGCAGAGCTTCATCTGCGCTGGAAAAAAATAATAAGAGTGAGTGGAACGGAGGCGTAATCTTCCAAATGAATAAACTTTATAAATAAATAAATAAATAAATAAATAAATAAAAAGTTTAACATCAAGAAGTAAAGACAGTCCAAATGAAACATGACCGACACAGAAAAGGAGGTTCGGCTTAAATCCTCAAAAGTGAGGGAGGAGCACAATCTCTACAGCATCCAGAGTTTGTTCTGTTGGGAAGTGAGGAAACGTAACGTTTTCTGCTTGTTAACTGGACAATGACCGTGATAGAGTGTGTGTGTGTGTGTGTGTGTGTGTGTGTGTGTGTGTGTGTAACTTTTATCATCAGTGTAATTCGCTTAAGCAGTGTTTAAATGTGGTTTTTAAAACATGTCACTTTTTACACATTATGGTGGTTATTAATGATTAAGCTTCAGGTCTCAAGTCTGAGTGAAGACACTGCATTTACAAACTAAAGGCAATTGGTCCTGTCTTACTCCGCAATGCAAAATCCTCTTATTAGCAAATGCACTTATTTTACTTTATTATTTAATTTATTTTTAATGTATAAATAAATTTAATTAAAAAAATAATCTATTCAATTATTGTACGCACTTATTTTTTATTTTATTTTATTTTTAATTTATGAATAAATTTGATTTAATGTAATTTAATCTATTATTGAATTATTTGACAAACTTATTTGCTCTGTTATTCAATGTTCTATTTTTAAATAAAGACATGGAAAATATTTTTAATTTTATTGATCAATTTAGCAAAAAAATAATAATCAACAGATTAATCAATTCTTAAAATAATCGTTAGTTGCAGCCCCAGCGTGCAGCATATTTTGATTAAAAATCACGGTACTCAGTATGGGAGAGTATTTGGATCTGGAGGTTTTTAAAAATATTACGCTGTTGATGCATTTTGTCCACATGACGAAATATTGCGATAAATATCGTATATCGTAAAAAATTCTTTAAACACTGTGATATATATTTTTTCCATATTGCCCAGCTCTGCTTTCTTGTAGGTTTGGTTCACTGGTTGAAACGGGTACAGTTCGTCTGCAATCTCTAAAACAGTCACCAGCAGAGCGTCTGAGCTTGGAACCCAGGATGGACACCAAGCCGATGGAGAAGCACCCGGGACGTCGTGCTTTCAGCGCTTTCTCACGATGTGCCAATTTATCAGCGCTGCTTGGAACTTCACAAAAAAAAACTGCCAGTCAAAACATGCACCTATAAACTTGTCAAGAAGCACTACTCCCTCTCGCCGGCGCGCTGATAAACCCTCAGCGATGCTCGCCCATGTGGTGCGAACCATCTGTGTCATTCTGTTTACACCGAGCACAGTCTGCTCGAGGGCTGAGACACATCGTTAAGTTAGCAAGCCTGAGTCTACACCCAGCGCTCTCCAGTCAAGCTCCAACACCTCAGAAGACCCGAGACGTACAGTAGATTAGTGATTAATGATCACTAATCAATAGGCTGATCCGTCTACGAGGATAAAAATGCTAATTAAGCAAACAATAGACCTTAAAAACATGGACAAAAGTATTGGGACATCAAGGGTTTTAAACAAAGTCCATCCTGCTTTTGCTGGAGTAAATGTCTCTACTGTCCAGGGAAGAATCATCCCCAACTCCCCAACCCACAAGTACTGGATGGAGCACCAACCATCCATCACTCATCATTCCAGAGAACCCAGTTCTTCCACTGCTCCAAAGCTCAGTGCTATGGTGGTGGGGGGTGGGGGGCTTTATTCCCTTTTGGTAGGTGCTGACCAGAGACTGGATACCGGGAACACCCCACAAGACCTGCCTGATGTTTTGGAGATGTTCTGACCCAGTCATTGTCTAGAACATCACAGTTTGGTTCTTGTCAAAGTGGCTCAGATTCTGCCTTCAGGAACTGACTGTTTACCTGCTGACTAATATTATCTACTGAGCCACTGGAACCAGATGTCATCAATGACATTCACATCACAGGTCAGTGGTGTTAATGTTATGGCTGATCTGCGTATATATGCAGTCACTGTTAACATTTTACTCTAGATGTATTTTTCTGGTGCGTGCAGTGCACAGGCCATCCAGCAGGGGGCAGAAACCATGCACCCGGTTTTTTTTTTTAATTATTTATGGTATTACTTATTATTTATTGTATATTATGTAATAATTACATCAAATAAATAATGATTTAACGATCACACTGATGCTGCAGAGGTTTAGAGGCTTTGTAGGGATAATGTTATGATTTTTTTAAATAATGACATTTAACTGAGTAATAACTGGATAATACTGAAAGAGGTGGAAGTCTGCACGACTGAAGGAGTCCCGCCAGCAACAGCGGACCTGTGGGAGAGGGCTGGTGATAAGGCTACTGCTGGAGTATTGTGTTCAGGGCTTCAAGGTTATCCACTATCGCTCAGACTGGGCACGGGAACCTCACAGATGTACAAACAGTTTCCCTCGACAGCATGGATCTCACAGCCAACGGGGAGAGAGTGAGCGAGCGAGTGAGAGAATAGAGAGAGAGAGAGAGAGAGAGAGAGAGAATAGAGAGAGAGAATAGAGAGAGAGAGAGAGAGAGAGAGAGAATAGACACAGAGAGAGAGAGAGAGAGAGAATAGAGACAGAGAGAAAGAGAATAGAGAATAGACAGAGAGAGAGAGAGAAAATAGAGAGAGAGGGAGAAAGAAAGAGAGATAGAGAATAGATATAAAAAAATATATATAGAGAGAGAGAATAGAGAATAGACAGAGAGAGAGAGAGAGACAAATAGAGAGAGACAAAGAGAGAGAGAGAGAGACATACAGACAGAGAGGCAGAGAGAAAAAGTGAGAAAGAAAGAGAAAGAGAGAGAGACAGACAGAGAGAGAAAGAAAGAGAAAGAAAGACAGAGAGAGAGAGAGAGAGAGAGAGAAATAGAGAAGTTTATAGAGAGAAAAAGGAGACAGAGAGAGCGCAAGAGCGAGAGCTGAGTCACAGAGAGAGAAATGTAGAAAGATACTGGAGAGGAAACAACAACAACAACAACAACAACTAGTCTCTTTCCTCAGGTCGGGGGGATCGCGCAGCAGCTGGTGTCTGCGTGTCTCCACAGCGAGGACAGTGCAGGGACAGAAATGAGCTTGTTCGAGGAGAGAATTCCTCAGAGGAATGTAACTCTATAGCTGTGAATTCCAGAGAGCACTGCCTGGACAAGCAGGGCCACTTCCACCTGGGCAAGGTGAGCATAGCTCACACTCAGGAAGCAAAGACTAATACAACGACTGCTTTCACTCTGTAAACCATTCAGCGCTTTCTTTAAGCGAACACAAGGGGCGACACTGAGGTCAGACCTGCCCCTATATTGTTCAAGACGTCTCTATGTAATTATCGTGACTGGCCTGTGGAAGAGTTTACAGTAGTATATATATATATATATCAGATTTTTAGATCTATTACCTTTATTATTAATAATTAATGAATTCATTATTAATAAATAATCAATAGTTAATAATTTATTATTGCACTTCCTCCTCCACTGCCCATAATTCAACACAGTACGAGAATTTCCGCGGGAGAGAATTTCCGCCCAGTATAGATCAGTGTGTCACTGCCTGAGAGACAGTGGCCAACACCTCCCAGAAAGAGAAATAGAAGTAAATAGAGAGAAAAAGAGAAGAGAAATAGAGAGAAAAGAAAGAAAGAGCGCGAGAGAGAAGACAGGAATAGAGAGAAATAAAAAGAAAGAAAAGAGAAATAGAGAAAGCAAGCCCGAGAGAGAAAGGAGACACAGAAAGAGAAATAGAAAGAGAAGGACAGAGAAGAGAGAGAAATACACAGAAGTAAACAGAGAAAAAAAGAAAAAGAGCGCGAGAGAGAAAGAAAAAGAAAGAGAAATATAAAGAAGAGAGAGAGAAATATAAAGAAGAGAGAGAGAGAGAAATATAAAGTGAAGAGAGAGAGAGAGAAATATAAAGTGGAGAGAGAGAGAGAGAAATATAAAGTGAAGAGAGAAATAGAGAAATATAAAGTGAAGAGAGAAATAGAGAAATATAAAGTGAAGAGAGAGAGAGAGAAATATAAAGTGAAGAGAGAGAGAGAGAAATATAAAGTGGAGAGAGAGAGAGAGAAATATAAAGTGAAGAGAGAAATAGAGAAATATAAAGTGAAGAGAGAAATAGAGAAATATAAAGTGAAGAGAGAAATAGAGAAATATAAAGTGAAGAGAGAAATAGAGAAAGCAAGCGCGAGAGAGAAGACAGAAATAGAGAGAAAGAAAAAGAAAGAAAAGAGAAATAGAAAGTGAAGGAGAGAAAGAGAAATAGAAAGAGAGAGAGAGAGAGAAGGGCAGAAGAGAAAGAGAAATAGGCAGAAGTAAATAGAGAGAAAAAGGAGACACAGAGAGCGCGAGAGCACAAGAGTGAGAGCAGAGTCACAGAGAGAGAAATAGAGAGAGATACTGGAGAGGAAACAAACTAAACAACTACTACTACCACCACTACCACTACTACCACCACTACCACTACTGCTACTACTACAACTACTGCTACTACAACTACTACAACTACTACTACAACTACTACTACTATTACTGCTATTACTACTACAACTACTGCTACTACTACTACAACTACAACTACTACTACTACTACCGCTACCACTACTGCTGCTACTGCTGCTACTGCTGCCACTACTACTACTACTGCCACTACTACTACTACTACTGCTGCCACTACTACCACTACTACTACTGTTACTACAACTACTACCACTACTACTACTACTGCTACTGCCACTACTACTGCTGCTACTGCCACTACTACTGCTGCTACTGCTGCCACTACTACTGCTACTGTTACTACTACTGCTACTGTTACTACTGCCACTACTACTACCACTGCTACTGCCACTGCTACTGCCACTGCTACTGCCACTGCCACTGCTACTGCCACTACTACCATTAATACCACTACCGCTACTACCGCTACTACCGCTACCACTACTGCTACTACCACTACTGCTACTACCACTACTGCTACTACCACTACTGCTACTACCACTACCACCACCACCACCACCACCACCTCCCTCACTGTAATTATTGTGTATTAAGTATAGGGTGTACAGACATTAGTATGTATAGAAAGTATATTTACATATTTAATATAATGTCCTTTTGTTTAAAAAAAAATGCAATTTTTATTCTCTACTGTCACCTACTCTGTAATTGTTATTTTTATTGTTCTGTAATTTTGTTGTTATTGTTGTTATTTTTGTAAAGTTTTAGGAATATTGTTGTCATTACAGTCCTGCCAATAAAGCTTCTTTAAATCTTGAATCTATTAATGGTGCTCCGCTGCAGCCTCTAAGAATCGGACGTGTATCGGACCCTCAAAAGCCGATACTTCATCCAATAAACGTGCTTCGGATCAGGACGTCCTCATTTCCCTGGACTAACAGACATGTCCAGTAAAGTCTGAGTTGGAGTGTGTGGGAAGGACCGCATCATGAAGGAGGAAAGTGATCATCCACTTACTTCATAGAGGGCAAGTGCCTCAGCACCACGTCCACAGCATGCACTGGGTTCGTGCTGATGGGCTTGTCCAGCTCCAGCGGTTCAGGCATGCTGCGTCCAGTCAGCACTTCGTGCAGCAGGTGCCAGCTGACCAGAGACACGAACTTGATGCTAACTTTGAATGGCCGGTCTTTGCCACCCTCCCCCGGCAGCGTGACGTCCAGGTCCACCTGTAGAAAAAGACACAGTATGTTTTAAAAGGGCAGGAGTTCGCACACAGATCACGATATGATATTAATACAGACATGTTGAAGCACAGGAGTTCCAGACTTCCAGTGAAGTGACGGAAATCTTCAATAGAAGTGTCAATTTTACAGATTAAAAAATAAATAAATATATATATATAAATAATATATATATAAATATATAATAATATATATATATATTACATAAACTTAAATATGAACTTATTTTAATTTACTACTATGAAACGTAACATATCTTTAATCCTAAAAACCTCAATATGCCCCAATATTACAACTTTGGTGAAATTCAGATTAAAAAAAAAAAATAGAAATAATATAATAATATTATAATAATAATAATAATAATAATAACAACAAAAACAACAGTCACACATTATCTTATTATTATCAATTTGTATATAAAATTTCACAATTTTGGTAAAATTCCTAAAAAGATTTCTTGAACATATATTTAATATATTTATAATACAGTTATAGTCACTTATTAACTAAATATTCTAAAGTTACACATTTTAGGTACAAAACAAGGAATTCTACAATTTGTGAAATTTAGATTTGAAAAATACAATTAATATTTCTATTTTTTTTGTTTTTTTAAATATATGGTTTGGCAGGAGGAAAACAATCACACCAGTAAAATACAAATAATAAAAAATAATTTCTTTAATATTCAGATTTAAAAACATCCCTTTTTACACTTTGACCCCATACCAAATATATTCACATTTTAAAATGACATTCTGATCAATAACGTGATTCTTTCTGCACCACTAAACCAAATAAGGACCCTCTATGATCTTCACGTGAAGCACTTTAGTGAAAGATCCAAACCCAAGAAGTCCAGACTTACCCCTGCAGGTGCCACAGGTAGTGGGTTGGCGGTGTAGAGGCTTTTCTTTCCATCATAGACTGGCCGGCGATCCCCGAAGATGGTCACCTTAAAGTGCTGCACCATGGAGTCCACCACCTCCCTACACACACAGACACACAGACAGACACACACACAGACAGACACACAGACAGACACACAGACAGACACACAGACAGACACTTTCAGTCTTACTGCTCGGATCTGAACTGCCCTAATGAGCTTTCTGTTCAGTACAGGAGAGGAAGAGCAGTGCTGTACTGAATCTCTATCTGGTGCAGATAAATGGTCCTCAGAGCTGCAGACTCTGTGGTAAACTATGGTGGAAGTAATTCATCAGACTTCAGTGAAAATTAAAACTTAACTCAATTTCTCACTAATATACCTAATCAGCCACATTCTGCTTCTTCAGTCATCACTCACCCACATTTCCTCCACAAATACAGCTCAACACTTCTCTAAACCTGCTGAAACCACAGCCAGGCCTTTGCTAGGGTGGCACAGACTTTCACAATTTTGATGAAATTCAGATTCCATTTATTTTTACATTTATATGAACTTTTTAAAAGTGACTAAAAAAAATAAGGAAATATTTAAGTTACACCCCAGACTTTCTGTGGAATTGTGGAAAGCAAAATCTCAATACATCTCATTTTTACAATTTTGATCAAATTCAGATTTTTAAAAATATAAATATATTTACATAAACTTAAATATCTTTACTTAACTTATTTTCATTTACTATTAAGTAATGTAACTTTTGCAAAACTCAGATTTTATATATATATATATATAAAATAAAATCTGAGTCTAACTTAACAATATTAAGTTAAAAAATATATATATATATATATATATATATATATATATATATATATATATATATATATATATATATATAAACAAAACAAGGAATTTTACAATTTTGGTAAAATACTGATTTTTAATTTTGGTGAAATTCAGATTTTTTTAAATAAAAATTCATATTTGTAAACATGAACTTATTTTCATTTACTATTATTAAGTTACATATCTGTAAGCATACATTTAAAGTAAAGGAAATTCCAGACTAACTGTGCAGAGGTCAAAATCTCAATGTGTATATAAAAGTTCACAATTTTGGCAAAATTCCGATTTTTTGATTTTTTTTAATAGTTCTAATCCCCGAATGTGGTGACCACATTCTGCTTCTTTAGTCAACACTCACCCAAATGTCTTTCATAAATACAGGTCAACACACTTCTCTAAACCTGCCGAAACCACATGCGTCTGTGCCACACATTGTCATAGTGGCACAGACGTGTGGATATGGTGTAGGGGGTGCTGTGTGACATTGTAAACTATAAACATTAACAAAACCTCACCATGTAGCCCCTTTTGTAATCGGTTTCCATTTATAAGCATACACTCTATAGACAAAAGTATTGGGACGCATACCCATTCCACCTACAGGAACTTTTATGACCCCCCATTCTAAACCCATAGGCTGTATTAATAAGGAGCTGGTCCCCCTTTGCTCTAAGCTCTACCAGCAGCAGCAGGTCTGGAGCTCTGCAGTTATTGAGTCAGTTGGAGGCTTTTCTGCACTCTGCTCTGAGCTCAGCACTCGGCCCTGACCCCGCTCTGTAACTTTACGTGGTCTGACAGACACTCGGTGGACACTGAGCTGCTCTCTGTGAGCTGTTCCTCCTAAACTCTTCCACTGTTCAATAATAACACCACTCACAGCTGATGGAGGAAGATCTAGGAGGGAGGAAATTATAAAATTTCACCAGCTGACTTGTTGTTGGTGCAGCGGCAGTGTCTCCTATTACATACAGAACCAAGCTGGAGTTCAGTGAGCTCTTCAGAACCTCCCGTTCTTTCACTGATGTGGGTAAGAAAGGCAGACTGCAGGACTAGAGGCTTGATTTTATACACCTGTGGCAATGAGACTGAATCAAACACCCGAATTCGGTGATTAAGAGGTGTCCCAATACTTTTGTCCATATATTGTAAAAGGCTGATGACAGAAAATTCTAAATGATCAGCAAGTTAAAAAAATAAAAACAACATCCCAAACCACATCCACAACTCAGCACCACCTAGGTAAAAGAACTGGATGCGGTTCGAGCAGGCCGAGCAGACAACATTTTCCTTTGCCAAACCACAGCTACGCCGAACCCCAGCCAGGGGGGCATCTGGCTTCCCTCAGACAGAACGTACCTATTGACTCTGCGTGGGCACTTTTCAGGTTTAATGTCCACCTCATAGAGGTAGACATCCATCTTGGGGATCTCCACCTGGAAGCAGTTGGCCAGCAGCTTGATGGGCTTCCCCATGGTGCCATAGCCGGGCCTCCGGGGCATGGAGAATAGGGACTGGGCCCCAACGGCTCCTGCAGAGACAGAGGAAGAAGGCCGTTATTTGGTCATTCTGACACATTAAGAAGCTTCCACACAGAGCATTTACACAGAGCGCCTCACTCAGGTGTTCCCAACCCCCGGAAAAGTCTTGGCCAAATACTGAAGTATGGTCCCACAGCTGGACATTTCAGTACCGGGACATTACTTGTGATAAAGGTACGGTGAGGTATTGATTTGAAAGAGTTATGCCTCATAAAATCATAATATAAGGACTGTGACTTTTCACAACGATCCCTCCTCAGCACAGACAAGCGAGCATCCCTAACTGTAGACACTACTCCACAGTTACGAGGCAGAGGCAGCTGGTAATAGTTTCCTGACACTGAACCCTCCACAGACGCCAGTTTCTGCACTCTGTTAAAAGGGCTGTGAAATCCTCAAGCTGCTGACCATGAAGGAAGGGGAAAGAAAACGACGACCCGCTGACCCGCAGCCCAGCTCAGCCAAACCCCAACCACCCCTACATCCATACGCTATGGTACAA